>NC_064035.1:2500-360000 GCF_932526225.1 Nematostella vectensis | reverse complement strand
TTACATTCGGGAAAAGCTTCAGGGTTACATTCGGGAATTTGTTTTACGAGTGTAACCTCCAAAAGGTTACAATCGATAATTTTTTTTTCCGAATGTAAATTCCAAAAAGTAACATTAGGAAAAATAAAACAGTATACTCGGAAAAAAAGGTATATCAATCTATCGAGCGCTATGCTCTATGTTAGAATCTACTTAATCAAGTTATCCAAGGAATCTAGTTAGTTCTTGTGTGCATAGAATATGTACAGGATCCTGAACAAAGCATGAGCACATCAAAGATGCTGAGAGTACATAAAAATGTCCCTATACCTTATTTTTATGTCATGACACACCAAGAACAGTATAATTAAGTATCGATATTTAAAAAAAAAAATGAAGAAAACAAAAATAGGCTATCAGCGGGAATCGAACCCGGGTCGCTGCGTTAGTAGTCAAGTGCCCGCAACGAAAGACTAACGTAGCATTGCTGAAGGGAATTGTAATGAAAATTACTTTTAATACTATTGGTATCTTAAACTATCCTAAGCAAAGTCACCATCGGACTGGAGGTTACATTCGGGAAAAGCTTCAGGGTTACATTCGGGAATTTGTTTTACGAGTGTAACCTCCAAAAGGTTATAATCGATAATTTTTTTCCGAATGTAAATTCCTAAAAGTAACATTAGGAAAAATAAAACAGTATACTCGGAAAAAAAGGTATATCAATCTATCGAGCGCTATGCTCTATGTTAGAATCTACTTAATCAAGTTATCCAAGGAATCTAGTTAGTTCTTGTGTGCATAAAATATGTACAGGATCCTGAACAATGCATGAGCACATCAAAGATGCTGAGAGTACATAAAAATGTCCCTATACCTTTTTTTTATGTCATGACACACCAAGAACAGTATAATTAAGTATCGATATTTAAAAAAAAAAAAAAAAAAAAATAGGCTATCATTGTGAATCGAACCCGGGTCGCTGCGTTAGTAGTCAAGTGCCCGCAACGAAAGACTAACGTGGCATTGCTGAAGGGAATTGTAATGAAAATTACTTTTAATACTATTGGTATCGTAAACTATCCCAAGCAAAGTCACCATCGGACTGGAGGTTACATTCGGGAAAAGCTTCAGGGTTACATTCGGGAATTTGTTTTACAAGTCTAACCTCCAAAAGGTTATAATCGATAATTTTTTTTCCGAATGTAAATTCCAAAAAGTAACATTAGGAAAAATAAAACAGTATACTCGGAAAAAAAGGTATATCAATCTATCGAGCGCTATGCTCTATGTTAGAATCTACTTAATCAAGTTATCCAAGGAATCTAGTTAGTTCTTGTGTGCATAAAATATGTACAGGATCCTGAACAAAGCATGAGCACATCAAAGATGCTGAGAGTACATAAAAATGTCCCTATACCTTTTTTTTATGTCATGACACACCAAGAACAGTATAATTAAGTATCGATATTTAAAAAAAAAATAAAGAAAAAAAAAGGCTATCAGCGGGAATCGAACCCGGGTGGCTGCGTTAGTAGTCAAGTGCCCGCAACGAAAGACTAACGTGGCATTGCTGAAGGGGATTGTAATGAAAATTACTTTTAATACTATTGGTATCGTAAACTATCCTAAGCAAAGTCACCATCGGACTGGAGGTTACATTCGGGAAAAGCTTCAGGGTTACATTCGGGAATTTGTTTTACGAGTGTAACCTCCAAAAGGTTACAATCGATAATTTTTTTTCCGAATGTAAATTCCAAAAAGTAACATTAGGAAAAATAAAACAGTATACTCGGAAAAAAAGGTATATCAATCTATCGAGCGCTATGCTCTATGTTAGAATCTACTTAATCAAGTTATCCAAGGAATCTAGTTAGTTCTTGTGTGCATAAAATATGTACAGGATCCTGAACATAGCATGAGCACATCAAAGATGCTGAGAGTACATAAAAATGTCCCTATACCTTATTTTTATGTCATGACACACCAAGAACAGTATAATTAAGTATCGATATTTAAAAAAAAAAAAGAAAAAAAATAGGCTATCAGCGGGAATCGAACCCGGGTAGCTGCGTTAGTAGTTAAGTGCACGCAACGAAAGACTAACGTGGTATTGCTGAAGAGAATTGTAATGAAAATCACTTTTAATACTATTGGTATCGTAAACTATCCTAAGCAAAGTCACCATCGGACTGGAGGTTACATTCGGGAAAAGCTTCAGTGTTACATTCGGGAATTTGTTTTACGAGTGTAACCTCCAAAAGGTTATAATTGATAATTTTTTTTCCGAATGTAAATTCCAAAAAGTAACATTAGGAAAAATAAAACAGTATACTCGGAAAAAAAGGTATATCAATCTATCGAGCGCTATGCTCTATGTTAGAATCTACTTAATCAAGTTATCCAAGGAATCTAGTTAGTTCTTGTGTGCATAAAATATGTACGGGATCCTGAACAAAGCATGAGCACATCAAAGATGCTGAGAGTACATAAAAATGTCCCTATACCTTTTTTTTATGTCATGACACACCAAGAACAGTATAATTAAGTATCGATATTTAAAAAAAAAAATAAAGAAAAAAAAATAGGCTATCAGCGGGAATCGAACCCGGGTCGCTGCGTTAGTAGTCAAGTGCCCGCAACGGAAGATTAACGTGGCATTGCTGAAGGGAATTGTAATGAAAATTACTTTTAATACTATTGGTATCGTAAACTATCCCAAGCAAAGTCACCATCGGACTGGAGGTTACATTCGGGAAAAGCTTCAGGGTTACATTCGGGAATTTGTTTTACGAGTGTAACCTCCAAAAGATTACAATCGATAATTTTTTTTTCCGAATGTAGATTCCAAAAAGTAACATTAGGAAAAATAAAACAGTATACTCGGAAAAAAAGGTATATCAATCTATCGAGCGCTATGCTCTATGTTAGAATCTACTTAATCAAGTTATCCAAGGAATCTAGTTAGTTCTTGTGTGCATAAAATATGTACAGGATCCTGAACAAAGCATGAGCACATCAAAGATGCTGAGAGTACATAAAAATGTCCCTATACCTTCTTTTTATGTCATGACACACCAAGAACAGTATAATTAAGTATCGATATTTAAAAAAAAAAAAAGAAAAAAAATAGGCTATCAGCGGGAATCGAACCCGGGTCGCTGCGTTAGTAGTTAAGTGCACGCAACGAAAGACTAACGTGGCATTGCTGAAGAGAATTGTAATGAAAATCACTTTTAATACTATTGGTATCGTAAACTATCCCAAGCAAAGTCACCATCGGACTGGAGGTTACATTCGGGAAAAGCTTCAGGGTTACATTCGGGAATTTGTTTTACGAGTGTAACCTCCAAAAGGTTATAATCGATAATTTTTTTTCCGAATGTAAATTCCAAAAAGTAACATTAGGAAAAATAAAACAGTATACTCGGAAAAAAAGCTATATCAATCTATCGAGCGCTATGCTCTATGCTAGAATCTACTTAATCAAGTTATCCAAGGAATCTAGTTAGTTCTTGTGTGCATAAAATATGTACAGGATCCTGAACAAAGCATGAGCACATCAAAGATGCTGAGAGTACATAAAAATGTCCCTATACCTTTTTTTTATGTCATGACACACCAAGAACAGTATAATTAAGTATCGATATTTAAAAAAAAAAAATAAAGAAAAAAAAATAGGCTATCAGCGGGAATCGAACCCGGGTGGCTGCGTTAGTAGTCAAGTGCCCGCAACAAAAGACTATCGTGGCATTGCTGAAGGGAATTGTAATGAAAATTACTTTTAATACTATTGGTATCGTAAACTATCCCAAGCAAAGTCACCATCGCACTGGAGGTTACATTCGGGAAAAGCTTCAGGGTTACATTCGGGAATTTGTTTTACGAGTGTAACCTCCAAAAGGTTACAATCGATAATTTTTTTTTTCCGAATGTAAATTCCAAAAAGTAACATCAGGAAAAATAAAACAGTATACTCGGAAAAAAAGGTATATCAATCTATCGAGCGCTATGCTCTATGTTAGAATCTACTTAATCAAGTTATCCAAGGAATCTAGTTAGTTCTTGTGTGCATAGAATATGTACAGGATCCTGAACAAAGCATGAGCACATCAAAGATGCTGAGAGTACATAAAAATGTCCCTATACCTTATTTTTATGTCATGACACACCAAGAACAGTATAATTAAGTATCGATATTTTAAAAAAAAAAAATGAAGAAAACAAAAATAGGCTATCAGCGGGAATCGAACCCGGGTCGCTGCGTTAGTAGTCAAGTGCCCGCAACGAAAGACTAACGTAGCATTGCTGAAGGGAATTGTAATGAAAATTACTTTTAATACTATTGGTATCGTAAACTATCCTAAGCAAAGTCACCATCGGACTGGGGGTTACATTCGGGAAAAGCTTCAGGGTTACATTCGGGAATTTGTTTTACGAGTGTAACCTCCAAAAGGTTATAATCGATAATTTTTTTTCCGAATGTAAATTCCTAAAAGTAACATTAGGAAAAATAAAACAGTATACTCGGAAAAAAAGGTATATCAATCTATCGAGCGCTATGCTCTATGTTAGAATCTACTTAATCAAGTTATCCAAGGAATCTAGTTAGTTCTTGTGTGCATAAAATATGTACAGGATCCTGAACAAAGCATGAGCACATCAAAGATGCTGAGAGTACATAAAAATGTCCCTATACCTTTTTTTTATGTCATGACACACCGAGAACAGTATAATTAAGTATCGATATTTAAAAAAATAAAAAAAAAAAAATAGGCTATCAGCGGGAATCGAACCCGGGTCGCTGCGTTAGTAGTCAAGTGCCCGCAACGAAAGACTAACGTGGCATTGCTGAAGGGAATTGTAATGAAAATTACTTTTAATACTATTGGTATCGTAAACTATCCCAAGCAAAGTCACCATCGGACTGGAGGTTACATTCGGGAAAAGCTTCAGGGTTACATTCGGGAATTTGTTTTACGAGTGTAACCTCCAAAAGGTTACAATCGATAATTTTTTTTCCGAATGTAAATTCCAAAAAGTAACATTAGGAAAAATAAAACAGTATACTCGGAAAAAAAGGTATATCAATCTATCGAGCGCTATGCTCTATGTTAGAATCTACTTAATCAAGTTATCCAAGGAATCTAGTTAGTTCTTGTGTGCATAGAATATATACAGGATCCTGAACAAAGCATGAGCACATCAAAGATGCTGAGAGTACATAAAAATTTCCCTATACCTTCTTTTTATGTCATGACACACCAAGAACAGTATAATTAAGTATCGATATTTAAAAAAAAAATGAAAAAAAAAAAAAGGCTATCAGCGGGAATCGAACCCGGGTCGCTGCGTTAGTAGTCAAGTGCCCGCAACGAAAGACTGACGTGGCATTGCTGAAGGGAATTGTAATGAAAATTACTTTTAATACTATTGGTATCGTAAACTATCCTAAGCAAAGTCACCATCGGACTGGAGGTTACATTCGGGAAAAGCTTCAGGGTTACATTCGGGAATTTGTTTTACGAGTGTAACCTCCAAAAGTCTATAATCGATAATTTTTTTTCCGAATGTAAATTCCAAAAAGTAACATTAGGAAAAATAAAACAGTATACTCGGAAGAAAAGGTATATCTATCTATCGAACGCTATGCTCTATGTTAGAATCTACTTAGTCAAGTTATCCAAGGAATCTAGTTAGTTCTTGTGTGCATAAAATATGTACAGGATCCTGAACAAAGCATGAGCACATCAAAGATGCTGAGAGTACATAAAATTGTCCCTATACCTTATTTTTATGTCATGACACACCAAGAACAGTATAATTAAGTATCGATATTTAAAAAAAAAAATGAAGAAAACAAAAATAGGCTATCAGCGGGAATCGAACCCGGGTCGCTGCGTTAGTAGTCAAGTGCCCGCAACGAAAGACTAACGTAGCATTGCTGAAGGGAATTGTAATGAAAATTACTTTTAATACTATTGGTATCGTAAACTATCCTAAGCAAAGTCACCATCGGACTGGAGGTTACATTCGGGAAAAGCTTCAGGGTTACATTCGGGAATTTGTTTTACGAGTGTAACCTCCAAAAGGTTACAATCGATAATTTTTTTTTCCGAATGTAAATTCCAAAAAGTAACATTAGGAAAAATAAAACAGTATACTCGGAAAAAAAGGTATATCAATCTATCGAGCGCTATGCTCTATGTTAGAATCTACTTAATCAAGTTATCCAAGGAATCTAGTTAGTTCTTGTGTGCATAAAATATGTACAGGATCCTGAACAAAGCATGAGCACATCAAAGATGCTGAGAGTACATAAAAATGTCCCTATACCTTCTTTTTATGTCATGACACACCAAGAACAGTATAATTAAGTATCGATATTTAAAAAAAAAAAAAGAAAAAAAAATAGGCTATAAGCGGGAATCGAACCCTGGTCGGTGCGTTAGTAGTCAAGTGCCCGCAACGAAAGACTAACGTGGCATTGCTGAAGGGAATTGTAATGAAAATTACTTTTAATACTATTGGTATCGTAAACTATCCTAAGCAAAGTCACCATCGGACTGGAGGTTACATTCGGGAAAAGCTTCAGGGTTACATTCGGGAATTTTTTTTACGAGTGTAACCTCCAAAAGGTTACAATCGATAATTTTTTTTCCGAATGTAAATTCCAAAAAGTAACATTAGGAAAAATAAAACAGTATACTCGGAAAAAAAGGTATATCAATCTATCGAGCGCTATGCTCTATGTTAGAATCTACTTAATCAAGTTATCCAAGGAATCTAGTTAGTTCTTGTGTGCATAGAATATGTACAGGATCCTGAACAAAGCATGAGCACATCAAAGATGCTGAGAGTACATAAAAATGTCCCTATACCTTCTTTTTATGTCATGACACACCAAGAACAGTATAATTAAGTATCGATATTTAAAAAAAAAAAGAAAGAAAAAAAAAAGGCTATCAGCGGGAATCGAACCCGGGTCGCTGCGTTAGTAGTCAAGTGCCCGCAACGAAAGACTGACGTGGCATTGCTGAAGGGAATTGTAATGAAAATTACTTTTAATACTATTGCTATCGTAAACTATCCTAAGCAAAGTCACCATCAAACTGGAGGTTACATTCGGGAAAAGCTTCAGGGTTACATTCGGGAATTTGTTTTACGAGTGTAACCTCCAAAAGGTTACAATCGATAATTTTTTTTCCGAATGTAAATTCCAAAAAGTAACATTAGGAAAAATAAAACAGTATACTCGGAAGAAAAGGTATATCTATCTATCGAACGCTATGCTCTATGTTAGAATCTACTTAATCAAGTTATCCAAGGAATCTAGTTAGTTCTTGTGTGCATAAAATATGTACAGGATCCTGAACAAAGCATGAGCACATCAAAGATGCTGAGAGTACATAAAAATGTCCCTATACCTTCTTTTTATGTCATGACACACCAAGAACAGTATAATTAAGTATCGATATTTAAAAAAAAAAAAAAAAAAATTCTATCAGCGGGAATCGAACCCGGGTCGCTGCGTTAGTAGTCAAGTGCCCGCAACGAAAGACTAACGTGGCATTGCTGAAGGGAATTGTAATGAAAATTACTTTTAATACTATTGGTATCGTAAACTATCCCAAGCAAAGTCACCATCGGACTGGAGGTTACATTCGGGAAAAGCTTCAGGGTTACATTCGGGAATTTGTTTTACGAGTGTAACCTCCAAAAGGTTACAATCGATAATTTTTTTTCCGAATGTAAATTCCAAAAAGTAACATTAGGAAAAATAAAACAGTATACTCGGAAAAAAAGGTATATCAATCTATCGAGCGCTATGCTCTATGTTAGAATCTACTTAATCAAGTTATCCAAGGAATCTAGTTAGTTCCTGTGTGCATAAAATATGTACAGGATCCTGAACAAAGCATGAGCACATCAAAGATGCTGAGAGTACATAAAAATGTCCCTATACCTTTTTTTTTATGTCATGACACACCAAGAACAGTATAATTAAGTATCGATATTTAAAAAAAAAATAAAGAAAAAAAAATAGGCTATCAGCGGGAATCGAACCCGGGTAGCTGCGTTAGTAGTCAAGTGCCCGCAACGAAAGACTAACGTGGCATTGCTGAAGGGAATTGTAATGAAAATTACTTTTAATACTATTGGTATCGTAAACTATCCCAAGCAAAGTCACCATCGGACTGGAGGTTACATTCGGGAAAAGCTTCAGGGTTACATTCGGGAATTTGTTTTACGAGTGTAACCTCCAAAAGGTTACAATCGATAATTTTTTTTCCGAATGTAAATTCCAAAAAGTAACATTAGGAAAAATAAAACAGTATACTCGGAAAAAAAGGTATATCAATCTATCGAGCGCTATGCTCTATGTTAGAATCTACTTAATCAAGTTATCCAAGGAATCTAGTTAGTTCTTGTGTGCATAAAATATGTACAGGATCCTGAACAAAGCATGAGCACATCAAAGATGCTGAGAGTACATAAAAATGTCCCTATACCTTCTTTTTATGTCATGACACACCAAGAACAGTATAATTAAGTATCGATATTTAAAAAAAAAAATAAATAAAATAGGCTATCAGCGGGAATCGAACCCGGGTCGCTGCTTTAGTAGTCAAGTGCACGCAACAAAAGACTAACGTGGCATTGCTGAAGGGAATTGTAATGAAAATCACTTTTAATACTATTGGTATCGTAAACTATCCTAAGCAAAGTCACAATCGGACTGGAGGTTACATTCGGGAAAAGCTTCAAGGTTACATTCGGGAATTTGTTTTACGAGTGAAACCTCCAAAAGGTTATAATCGATAATTTTTTTTCCGAATGTAAATTCCAAAAAGTAACATTAGGAAAAATAAAACAGTATACTCGGAAAAAAAGGTATATCAATCTATCGAGCGCTATGCTCTATGTTAGAATCTACATAATCAAGTTATCCAAGGAATCTAGTTAGTTCTTGTGTGCATAAAATAAGTACAGGATCCTGAACAAAGCATGAGCACATCAAAGATGCTGAGAGTACATAAAAATGTCTCTATACCTTCTTTTTATGTCATGACACACCAAGAACAGTATAATTAAGTATCGATATTTAAAAAAAAAATAAAGAAAAAAAAAAAGGCTATCAGCGGGAATCGAACCCGGGTCGCTGCTTTAGTAGACAAGTGCACGCAACAGAAGACTAACGTAGCATTGCTGAAGGGAATTGTAATGAAAATTACTTTTAATACTATTGGTATCGTAAACTATCCTAAGCAAAGTCACCATCGGACTGGAGGTTACATTCGGGAAAAGCTTCAGGGTTACATTCGGGAATTTGTTTTACGAGTGTAACCTCCAAAAGGTTACAATCGATAATTTTTTTTTCCGAATGTAAATTCCAAAAAGTAACATTAGGAAAAATAAAACAGTATACTCGGAAAAAAAGGTATATCAATCTATCGAGCGCTATGCTCTATGTTAGAATCTACTTAATCAAGTTATCCAAAGAATCTAGTTAGTTCTTGTGTGCATAAAATATGTACAGGATCCTGAACAAAGCATGAGCACATCAAAGATGCTGAGAGTACATAAAAATGTCCCTATACCTTCTTTTTATGTCATGACACACCAAGAACAGTATAATTAAGTATCGATATTTAAAAAAAAAAAAAGAAAAAAAAATAGGCTATAAGCGGGAATCGAACCCTGGTCGGTGCGTTAGTAGTCAAGTGCCCGCAACGAAAGACTAACGTGGCATTGCTGAAGGGAATTGTAATGAAAATTACTTTTAATACTATTGGTATCGTAAACTATCCTAAGCAAAGTCACCATCGGACTGGAGGTTACATTCGGGAAAAGCTTCAGGGTTACATTCGGGAATTTGTTTTACGAGTGTAACCTCCAAAAGGTTACAATCGATAATTTTTTTTCCGAATGTAAATTCCAAAAAGTAACATTAGGAAAAATAAAACAGTATACTCGGAAAAAAAGGTATATCAATCTATCGAGCGCTATGCTCTATGTTAGAATCTACTTAATCAAGTTATCCAAGGAATCTAGTTAGTTCTTGTGTGCATAGAATATGTACAGGATCCTGAACAAAGCATGAGCACATCAAAGATGCTGAGAGTACATAAAAATGTCCCTATACCTTCTTTTTATGTCATGACACACCAAGAACAGTATAATTAAGTATCGATATTTAAAAAAAAAAAGAAAGAAAAAAAAAAGGCTATCAGCGGGAATCGAACCCGGGTCGCTGCGTTAGTAGTCAAGTGCCCGCAACGAAAGACTGACGTGGCATTGCTGAAGGGAATTGTAATGAAAATTACTTTTAATACTATTGGTATCGTAAACTATCCTAAGCAAAGTCACCATCGGACTGGAGGTTACATTCGGGAAAAGCTTCAGGGTTACATTCGGGAATTTGTTTTACGAGTGTAACCTCCAAAAGGTTATAATCGATAATTTTTTTTCCGAATGTAAATTCCAAAAAGTAACATTAGGAAAAATAAAACAGTATACTCGGAAGAAAAGGTATATCTATCTATCGAACGCTATGCTCTATGTTAGAATCTACTTAATCAAGTTATCCAAGGAATCTAGTTAGTTCTTGTGTGCATAAAATATGTACAGGATCCTGAACAAAGCATGAGCACATCAAAGATGCTGAGAGTACATAAAAATGTCCCTATACCTTCTTTTTATGTCATGACACACCAAGAACAGTATAATTAAGTATCGATATTTAAAAAAAAAAATAAATAAAATAGGCTATCAGCGGGAATCGAACCCGGGTCGCTGCTTTAGTAGTCAAGTGCACGCAACAAAAGACTAACGTGGCATTGCTGAAGGGAATTGTAATGAAAATTACTTTTAATACTATTGGTATCGTAAACTATCCCAAGCAAAGTCACCATCGGACTGGAGGTTACATTCGGGAAAAGCTTCAGGGTTACATTCGGGAATTTGTTTTACGAGTGTAACCTCCAAAAGGTTACAATCGATAATTTTTTTTCCGAATGTAAATTCCAAAAAGTAACATTAGGAAAAATAAAACAGTATACTCGGAAAAAAAGGTATATCAATCTATCGAGCGCTATGCTCTATGTTAGAATCTACTTAATCAAGTTATCCAAGGAATCTAGTTAGTTCTTGTGTGCATAAAATATGTACAGGATCCTGAACAAAGCATGAGCACATCAAAGATGCTGAGAGTACATAAAAATGTCCCTATACCTTCTTTTTATGTAATGACACACCAAGGACAGTATAATTAAGTATCGATATTTAAAAAAAAATAAAGAAAAAAAAAATAGGCTATCAGCGGGAATCGAACTCGGGTCGCTGCGTTAGTAGTCAAGTGCCCGCAACGGAAGACTAACGTGGCATTGCTGAAGGGAATTGTAATGAAAATTACTTTTAATACTATTGGTATCGTAAACTATCCCAAGCAAAGTCACCATCGGACTGGAGGTTACATTCGGGAAAAGCTTCAGGGTTACATTCGGGAATTTGTTTTACGAGTGTAACCTCCAAAAGGTTACAATCGATAATTTTTTTTTCCGAATGTAGATTCCAAAAAGTAACATTAGGAAAAATAAAACAGTATACTCGGAAAAAAAGGTATATCAATCTATCGAGCGCTATGCTCTATGTTAGAATCTACTTAATCAAGTTATCCAAGGAATCTAGTTAGTTCTTGTGTGCATAGAATATGTACAGGATCCTGAACAAAGCATGAGCACATCAAAGATGCTGAGAGTACATAAAAATGTCCCTATACCTTCTTTTTATGTCATGACACACCAAGAACAGTATAATTAAGTATCGATATTTAAAAAAAAAAAAGAAAGAAAAAAAAAAGGCTATCAGCGGGAATCGAACCCGGGTCGCTGCGTTAGTAGTCAAGTGCCCGCAACGAAAGACTGACGTGGCATTGCTGAAGGGAATTGTAATGAAAATTACTTTTAATACTATTGGTATCGTAAACTATCCTAAGCAAAGTCACCATCGGACTGGAGGTTACATTCGGGAAAAGCTTCAGGGTTACATTCGGGAATTTGTTTTACGAGTGTAACCTCCAAAAGGTTATAATCGATAATTTTTTTTCCGAATGTAAATTCCAAAAAGTAACATTAGGAAAAATAAAACAGTATACTCGGAAGAAAAGGTATATCTATCTATCGAACGCTATGCTCTATGTTAGAATCTACTTAATCAAGTTATCCAAGGAATCTAGTTAGTTCTTGTGTGCATAAAATATGTACAGGATCCTGAACAAAGCATGAGCACATCAAAGATGCTGAGAGTACATAAAAATGTCCCTATACCTTCTTTTTATGTCATGACACACCAAGAACAGTATAATTAAGTATCGATATTTAAAAAAAAAAAATAAATAAAATAGGCTATCAGCGGGAATCGAACCCGGGTCGCTGCTTTAGTAGTCAAGTGCACGCAACAAAAGACTAACGTGGCATTGCTGAAGGGAATTGTAATGAAAATTACTTTTAATACTATTGGTATCGTAAACTATCCCAAGCAAAGTCACCATCGGACTGGAGGTTACATTCGGGAAAAGCTTCAGGGTTACATTCGGGAATTTGTTTTACGAGTGTAACCTCCAAAAGGTTACAATCGATAATTTTTTTTCCGAATGTAAATTCCAAAAAGTAACATTAGGAAAAATAAAACAGTATACTCGGAAAAAAAGGTATATCAATCTATCGAGCGCTATGCTCTATGTTAGAATCTACTTAATCAAGTTATCCAAGGAATCTAGTTAGTTCCTGTGTGCATAAAATATGTACAGGATCCTGAACAAAGCATGAGCACATCAAAGATGCTGAGAGTACATAAAAATGTCCCTATACCTTCTTTTTATGTCATGACACACCAAGAACAGTATAATTAAGTATCGATATTTAAAAAAAAAATAAAGAAAAAAAAATAGGCTATCAGCGGGAATCGAACCCGGGTAGCTGCATTAGTAGTCAAGTGCCCGCAACGAAAGACTAACGTGGCATTGCTGAAGGGAATTGTAATGAAAATTACTTTTAATACTATTGGTATCGTAAACTATCCCAAGCAAAGTCACCATCGGACTGGAGGTTACATTCGGGAAAAGCTTCAGGGTTACATTCGGGAATTTGTTTTACGAGTGTAACCTCCAAAAGGTTACAATCGATAATTTTTTTTCCGAATGTAAATTCCAAAAAGTAACATTAGGAAAAATAAAACAGTATACTCGGAAAAAAAGGTATATCAATCTATCGAGCGCTATGCTCTATGTTAGAATCTACTTAATCAAGTTATCCAAGGAATCTAGTTAGTTCTTGTGTGCATAAAATATGTACAGGATCCTGAACAAAGCATGAGCACATCAAAGATGCTGAGAGTACATAAAAATGTCCCTATACCTTCTTTTTATGTCATGACACACCAAGAACAGTATAATTAAGTATCGATATTTAAAAAAAAAAAAATAAATAAAATAGGCTATCAGCGGGAATCGAACCCGGGTCGCTGCTTTAGTAGTCAAGTGCACGCAACAAAAGACTAACGTGGCATTGCTGAAGGGAATTGTAATGAAAATCACTTTTAATACTATTGGTATCGTTAACTATCCTAAGCAAAGTCACAATCGGACTGGAGGTTACATTCGGGAAAAGCTTCAGGGTTACATTCGGGAATTTGTTTTACGAGTGAAACCTCCAAAACGTTATAATCGATAATTTTTTTTCCGAATGTAAATTCCAAAAAGTAACATTAGGAAAAATAAAACAGTATACTCGGAAAAAAAGGTATATCAATCTATCGAGCGCTATGCTCTATGTTAGAATCTACATAATCAAGTTATCCAAGGAATCTAGTTAGTTCTTGTGTGCATAAAATAAGTACAGGATCCTGAACAAAGCATGAGCACATCAAAGATGCTGAGAGTACATAAAAATGTCTCTATACCTTCTTTTTATGTCATGACACACCAAGAACAGTATAATTAAGTATCGATATTTAAAAAAAAAATAAAGAAAAAAAAAAGGCTATCAGCGGGAATCGAACCCGGGTCGCTGCTTTAGTAGACAAGTGCACGCAACAAAAGACTAACGTGGCATTGCTGAAGGGAATTGTAATGAAAATCACTTTTAATACTATTGGCATCGTAAACTATCCTAAGCAAAGTCACCATCGGACTGGAGGTTACATTCGGGAAAAGCTTCAGGGTTACATTCGGGAATTTGTTTTACGAGTGTAACCTCCAAAAGGTTATAATCGATAATTTTTTTTCCGAATGTAAATTCCAAAAAGTAACATTAGGAAAAATAAAACAGTATACTCGGAAAAAAAGGTATATCAATCTATCGAGCGCTATGCTCTATGTTAGAATCTACTTAATCAAGTTATCCAAGGAATCTAGTTAGTTCTTGTGTGCATAAAATAAGTACAGGATCCTGAACAAAGCATGAGCACATCAAAGATGCTGAGAGTACATAAAAATGTCCCTATACCTTTTTTTTATGTCATGACACACCAAGAACAGTATAATTAAGTATCGATATTTAAAAAAAAAAAATAAAGAAAAAAAAAAAGGCTATCAGCGGGAATCGAACCCGGGTCGCTGCGTTAGTAGTCAAGTGCCCGCAACGAAAGACTAACGTGGCATTGCTGAAGGGAATTGTAATGAAAATTACTTTTAATACTATTGGTATCGTAAACTATCCCAAGCAAAGTCACCATCGGACTGGAGGTTACATTCGGGAAAAGCTTCAGGGTTACATTCGGGAATTTGTTTCACGAGTGTAACCTCCAAAAGGTTACAATCGATAATTTTTTTTTTCCGAATGTAAATTCCAAAAAGTAACATTAGGAAAAATAAAACAGTATACTCGGAAAAAAAGGTATATCAAACTATCGAGCGCTATGCTCTATGTTAGAATCTACTTAATCAAGTTATCCAAGGAATCTAGTTAGTTCTTGTGTGCATAAAATATGTACAGGATCCTGAACAAAGCATGAGCACATCAAAGATGCTGAGAGTACATAAAAATGTCCCTATACCTTCTTTTTATGTCATGACACACCAAGAACAGTATAATTAAGTATCGATATTTAAAAAAAAAAATAAAGAAAAAAAAAATAGGCTATCAGCGGGAATCGAACCCGGGTCGCTGCGTTAGTAGTCAAGTGCCCGCAACGAAAGACTAACGTGGCATTGCTGAAGGAAATTGTAATGAAAATTACTTTTAATACTATTGGTATCGTAAACTATCCCAAGCAAAGTCACCATCGGACTGGAGGTTACATTCGGGAAAAGCTTCAGGGTTACATTCGGGAATTTGTTTTACGAGTGAAACCTCCAAAAGGTTATAATCGATAATTTTTTTTCCGAATGTAAATTCCAAAAAGTAACATTAGGAAAAATAAAACAGTATACTCGGAAAAAAAGGTATATCAATCTATCGAGCGCTATGCTCTATGTTAGAATCTACATAATCAAGTTATCCAAGGAATCTAGTTAGTTCTTGTGTGCATAAAATAAGTACAGGATCCTGAACAAAGCATGAGCACATCAAAGATGCTGAGAGTACATAAAAATGTCTCTATACCTTCTTTTTATGTCATGACACACCAAGAACAGTATAATTAAGTATCGATATTTAAAAAAAAAAATAAAGAAAAAAAAATAGGCTATCAGCGGGAATCGAACCCGGGTCGCTGCGTTAGTAGTCAAGTGCCCGCAACGAAAGACTAACGTGGCATTGCTGAAGGAAATTGTAATGAAAATTACTTTTAATACTATTGGTATCGTAAACTATCCCAAGCAAAGTCACCATCGGACTGGAGGTTACATTCGGGAAAAGCTTCAGGGTTACATTCGGGAATTTGTTTTACGAGTGTAACCTCCAAAAGGTTACAATCGATAATTTTTTTTCCGAATGTAAATTCCAAAAAGTAACATTAGGAAAAATAAAACAGTATACTCGAAAAAAAAGGTATATCAATCTATCGAGCGCTATGCTCTATGTTAGAATCTACTTAATCAAGTTATCCAAGGAATCTAGTTAGTTCTTGTGTGCATAAAATATGTACAGGATCCTGAACAAAGCATGAGCACATCAAAGATGCTGAGAGTACATAAAAATGTCCCTATACCTTCTTTTTATGTCATGACACACCAAGAACAGTATAATTAAGTATCGATATTTAAAAAAAAAAAAATAAAGAAAAAAAATAGGCTATCAGCGGGAATCGAACCCGGGTCGCTGCTTTAGTAGTCAAGTGCCCGCAACGAAAGACTAACGTGGCATTGCTGAAGGGAATTGTAATGAAAATTACTTTTAATACTATTGGTATCGTAAACTATCCCAAGCAAAGTCACCATCGGACTGGAGGTTACATTCGGGAAAAGCTTCAGGGTTACATTCGGGAATTTGTTTTACGAGTGTAACCTCCAAAAGGTTACAATCGATAATTTTTTTTCCGAATGTAAATTCCAAAAAGTAACATTAGGAAAAATAAAACAGTATACTCGGAAAAAAAGGTATATCAATCTATCGAGCGCTATGCTCTATGTTAGAATCTACTTAATCAAGTTATCCAAGGAATCTAGTTAGTTCTTGTGTGCATAAAATATGTACAGGATCCTGAACAAAGCATGAGCACATCAAAGATGCTGAGAGTACAAAAAAATGTCCCTATACCTTCTTTTTATGTCATGACACACCAAGAACAGTATAATTAAGTATCGATATTTAAAAAAAAATAAAGAAAAAAAAATAGGCTATCAGCGGGAATCGAACCCGGGTAGCTGCTTTAATAGTCAAGTGCCCGCAACGAAAGACTAACGTGGCATTGCTGAAGGGAATTGTAATGAAAATTACTTTTAATACTATTGGTATCGTAAACTATCCCAAGCAAAGTCACCATCGGACTGGAGGTTACATTCGGGAAAAGCTTCAGGGTTACATTCGGGAATTTGTTTTACGAGTGTAACCTCCAAAAGGTTATAATCGATAATTTTTTTTCCGAATGTAAATTCCAAAAAGTAACATTAGGAAAAATAAAACAGTATACTCGGAAAAAAAGGTATATCAATCTATCGAGCGCTATGCTCTATGTTAGAATCTACTTAATCAAGTTATCCAAGGAATCTAGTTAGTTCTTGTGTGCATAAAATATGTACAGGATCCTGAACAAAGCATGAGCACATCAAAGATGTTGAGAGTACATAAAAATGTCCCTATACCTTCTTTTTATGTAATGACACACCAAGAACAGTATAATTAAGTATCGATATTTAAAAAAAAAAATAAAGAAAAAAAAAAAGGCTATCAGCGGGAATCGAACCCGGGTAGCTGCGTTAGTAGTCAAGTGCCCGCAACGGAAGACTAACGTGGCATTGCTGAAGGGAATTGTAATGAAAATTACTTTTAATACTATTGGTATCGTAAACTATCCCAAGCAAAGTCACCATCGGACTGGAGGTTACATTCGGGAAAAGCTTCAGGGTTACATTCGGGAATTTGTTTTACGAGTGTAACCTCCAAAAGGTTACAATCGATAATTTTTTTTTCCGAATGTAGATTCCAAAAAGTAACATTAGGAAAAATAAAACAGTATACTCGGAAAAAAAGGTATATCAATCTATCGAGCGCTATGCTCTATGTTAGAATCTACTTAATCAAGTTATCCAAGGAATCTAGTTAGTTCTTGTGTGCATAAAATATGTACAGGATCCTGAACAAAGCATGAGCACATCAAAGATGCTGAGAGTACATAAAAATGTCCCTATACCTTCTTTTTATGTAATGACACACCAAGAACAGTATAAATAAGTATCGATATTTAAAAAAAAAATAAAGAAAAAAAAAAGGCTATCAGCGGGAATCAAACCCGGGTAGCTGCGTTAGTAGTCAAGTGCCCGCAACGGAAGACTAACGTGGCATTGCTGAAGGGAATTGTAATGAAAATTACTTTTAATACTATTGGTATCGTAAACTATCCCAAGCAAAGTCACCATCGGACTGGAGGTTACATTCGGGAAAAGCTTCAGGGTTACATTCGGGAATTTGTTTTACGAGTGTAACCTCCAAAAGGTTACAATCGATAATTTTTTTTTCCGAATGTAGATTCCAAAAAGTAACATTAGGAAAAATAAAACAGTATACTCGGAAAAAAAGGTATATCAATCTATCGAGCGCTATGCTCTATGTTAGAATCTACTTAATCAAGTTATCCAAGGTTAGTTAGGTGTAGTTAGGTCTTGTGTGCATAAAATATGTACAGGATCCTGAACAAAGCATGAGCACATCAAAGATGCTGAGAGTACATAAAAATGTCCCTATACCTTCTTTTTATGTCATGACACACCAAGAACAGTATAATTATGTATCGATATTTAAAAAAAAATAAATAAAGAAAAAAAATAGGCTATCAGCGGGAATCGAACCCGGGTCGCTGCGTTAGTAGTCAAGTGCCCGCAACGAAAGACTAACGTGGCATTGCTGAAGGAAATTGTAATGAAAATTACTTTTAATACTATTGGTATCGTAAACTATCCCAAGCAAAGTCACCATCGGACTGGAGGTTACATTCGGGAAAAGCTTCAGGGTTACATTCGGGAATTTGTTTTACGAGTGTAACCTCCAAAAGGTTACAATCGATAATTTTTTTTTCCGAATGTAAATTCCAAAAAGTAACATTAGGAAAAATAAAACAGTATACTCGGAAAAAAAGGTATATCAATCTATCGAGCGCTATGCTCTATGTTAGAATCTACTTAATCAAGTTATCCAAGGAATCTAGTTAGTTCTTGTGTGCATAAAATATGTACAGGATCCTGAACAAAGCATGAGCACATTAAAGATGCTGAGAGTACATAAAAATTTCCTATACCTTCTTTTTATGTCATGACACACCAAGAACAGTATAATTAAGTATCGATATTTAAAAAAAAATAAAGAAAAAAGATGGGCTATCAGCGGGAATCGAACCCGGGTCGCTGCGTTAGAAGTCAAGTGCCCGCAACGAAAGACTAACGTGGCATTGCTGAAGGGAATTGGAATGAAAATTACTTTTAATTCTATTGGTATCGTAAACTATCCCAAGCAAAGTCACCATCGGACTGGAGGTTACATTCGGGAAAAGTTTCAGGGTTACGTTCGGGAATTTGTTTTACGAGTGTAACCTCCAAAAGGTAACAATCGATAATTTTTTTTCCGAATGTAAATTCCAAAAAGTAACATTAGGAAAAATAAAACAGTACACTTGGAAAAAAAGGTATATCAATCTATCGAGCGCTATGCTCTATGTTAGAATCTACTTAATCAAGTTATCCAAGGAATCTAGTTAGTTCTTGTGTGCATAAAATATGTACAGGATCCTGAACATAGCATGAGCACATCAAAGATGCTGAGAGTACATAAAAATGTCCCTATACCTTCTTTTTATGTCATGACACACCAAGAACAGTATAATTAAGTATCGATATTTAAAAAAAAAATAGGCTATCAGCGGGAATCGAACCCGGGTGGCTGCGTTAGTAGTCAAGTGCCCGCAACGAAAGACTAACGTGGCATTGCTGAAGGGAATTGTAATGAAAATTACTTTTAATACTATTGGTATCGTAAACTATCCCAAGCAAAGTCACCATCGGACTGGAGGTTACATTCGGGAAAAGCTTCAGGGTTACATTCGGGAATTTGTTTTACGAGTGTAACCTCCAAAAGGTTACAATCGATAATTTTTTTTTCCGAATGTAGATTCCAAAAAGTAACATTAGTAAAAATAAAACAGTATACTCGGAAAAAAAGGTATATCAATCTATCGAGCGCTATGCTCTATGTTAGAATCTACTTAATCAAGTTATCCAAGGTTAGTTAGGTGTAGTTAGGTCTTGTGTGCATAAAATATGTACAGGATCCTGAACAAAGCATGAGCACATCAAAGATGCTGAGAGTACATAAAAATGTCCCTATACCTTCTTTTTATGTCATGACACACCAAGAACAGTATAATTAAGTATCGATATTTTAAAAAAAAAAAATAAAGAAAAAAAATAGGCTATCAGCGGGAATCGAACCCGGGTCGCTGCGTTAGTAGTCAAGTGCCCGCAACGAAAGACTAACGTGGCATTGCTGAAGGGAATTGTAATGAAAATTACTTTTAATACTATTGGTATCGTAAACTATCCCAAGCAAAGTCACCATCGGACTGGAGGTTACATTCGGGAAAAGCTTCAGGGTTACATTCGGGAATTTGTTTTACGAGTGTAACCTCCAAAAGGTTATAATCGATAATTTTTTTTCCGAATGTAAATTCCAAAAAGTAACATTAGGAAAAATAAAACAGTATACTCGGAAAAAAAGGTATATCAATCTATCGAGCGCTATGCTCTATGTTAGAATCTACTTAATCAAGTTATCCAAGGAATCTAGTTAGTTCTTGTGTGCATAAAATATGTACAGGATCCTGAACAAAGCATGAGCACATCAAAGATGCTGAGAGTACATAAAAATTTCCTATACCTTCTTTTTATGTCATGACACACCAAGAACAGTATAATTAAGTATCGATATTTAAAAAGAAATAAAGAAAAAAGATGGGCTATCAGCGGGAATCGAACCCGGGTCGCTGCGTTAGAAGTCAAGTGCCCGCAACGAAAGACTAACGTGGCATTGCTGAAGGGAATTGGAATGAAAATTACTTTTAATTCTATTGGTATCGTAAACTATCCCAAGCAAAGTCACCATCGGACTGGAGGTTACATTCGGGAAAAGTTTCAGGGTTACATTCGGGAATTTGTTTTACGAGTGTAACCTCCAAAAGGTTACAATCGATAATTTTTTTTCCGAATGTAAATTCCAAAAAGTAACATTAGGAAAAATAAAACAGTACACTTGGAAAAAAAGGTATATCAATCTATCGAGCACTATGCTCTATGTTAGAATCTACTTAATCAAGTTATCCGAGGAATCTAGTTAGTTCTTGTGTGCATAAAATATGTACAGGATCCTGAACAAAGCATGAGCATATCAAAGATGCTGAGAGTACATAAAAATGTCCCTATACCTTCTTTTTATGTCATGACACATCAAGAACAGTATAATTAAGTATCGATATTTAAAAAAAAAATAAAGAAAAAAAATAGGCTATCAGCGGGAATCGAACCCGGGTCGCTGCGTTAATAGTCAAGTGCCCGCAACGAAAGACTAACGTGGCATTGCTGAAGGGAATTGGAATGAAAATTACTTTTAATTCTATTGGTATCGTAAACTATCCCAAGCAAAGTCACCATCGGACTGGAGGTTACATTCGGGAAAAGTTTCAGGGTTACATTCGGGAATTTGTTTTACGAGTGTAACCTCCAAAAGGTTACAATCGATAATTTTTTTTCCGAATGTAAATTCCAAAAAGTAACATTAGGAAAAATAAAACAGTACACTTGGAAAAAAAGGTATATCAATCTATCGAGCACTATGCTCTATGTTAGAATCTACTTAATCAAGTTATCCGAGGAATCTAGTTAGTTCTTGTGTGCATAAAATATGTACAGGATCCTGAACAAAGCATGAGCATATCAAAGATGCTGAGAGTACATAAAAATGTCCCTATACCTTCTTTTTATGTCATGACACATCAAGAACAGTATAATTAAGTATCGATATTTAAAAAAAAAATAAAGAAAAAAAATAGGCTATCAGCGGGAATCGAACCCGGGTCGCTGCGTTAATAGTCAAGTGCCCGCAACGAAAGACTAACGTGGCATTGCTGAAGGGAATTGTAATGAAAATTACTTTTAATACTATTGGTATCGTAAACTATCCCAAGCAAAGTCACCATCGGACTGGAGGTTACATTCGGGAAAAGCTTCAGGGTTACATTCGGGAATTTGTTTTACGAGTGTAACCTCCAAAAGGTTATAATCGATAATTTTTTTTCCGAATGTAAATTCCAAAAAGTAACATTAGGAAAAATAAAACAGTATACTCGGAAAAAAAGGTATATCAATCTATCGAGCGCTATGCTCTATGTTAGAATCTACTTAATCAAGTTATCCAAGGAATCTAGTTAGTTCTTGTGTGCATAAAATATGTACAGGATCCTGAACAAAGCATGAGCACATCAAAGATGCTGAGAGTACATAAAAATGTCCCTATACCTTCTTTTTATGTAATGACACACCGAGAACAGTATAATTAAGTATCGATATTTAAAAAAAAAATAAAGAAAAAAAAAATAGGCTATCAGCGGGAATCGAACTCGGGTCGCTGCGTTAGTAGTCAAGTGCCCGCAACGGAAGACTAACGTGGCATTGCTGAAGGGAATTGGAATGAAAATTACTTTTAATACTATTGGTATCGTAAACTATCCCAAGCAAAGTCACCATCGGACTGGAGGTTACATTCGGGAAAAGCTTCAGGGTTACATTCGGGAATTTGTTTTACGAGTGTAACCTCCAAAAGGTTACAATCGATAATTTTTTTTTCCGAATGTAGATTCCAAAAAGTAACATTAGGAAAAATAAAACAGTATACTCGGAAAAAAAGGTATATCAATCTATCGAGCGCTATGCTCTATGTTAGAATCTACTTAATCAAGTTATCCAAGGTTAGTTAGGTCTAGTTAGGTCTTGTGTGCATAAAATATGTACAGGATCCTGAACAAAGCATGAGCACATCAAAGATGCTGAGAGTACATAAAAATGTCCCTATACCTTCTTTTTATGTCATGACACACCAAGAACAGTATAATTAAGTATCGATATTTAAAAAAAAAAATAAAGAAAAAAAATAGGCTATCAGCGGGAATAGAACCCGGGTCGCTGCGTTAGTAGTCAAGTGCCCGCAAGGAAAGACTAACGTGGCATTGCTGAAGAGAATTGTAATGAAAATTACTTTTAATACTATTGGTATCGTAAACTATCCCAAGCAAAGTCACCATCGGACTGGAGGTTACATTCGGGAAAAGCTTCAGGGTTACATTCGGGAATTTGTTTTACGAGTGTAACCTCCAAAAGGTTACAATCGATAATTTTTTTTTCCGAATGTAAATTCCAAAAAGTAACATTAGGAAAAATAAAACAGTATACTCGGAAAAAAAGGTATATCAATCTATCGAGCGCTATGCTCTATGTTAGAATCTACTTAATCAAGTTATCCAAGGAATCTAGTTAGTTCTTGTGTGCATAAAATATGTACAGGATCCTGAACAAAGCATGAGCACATTAAAGATGCTGAGAGTACATAAAAATTTCCTATACCTTCTTTTTATGTCATGACACACCAAGAACAGTATAATTAAGTATCGATATTTAAAAAAAAATAAAGAAAAAAGATGGGCTATCAGCGGGAATCGAACCCGGGTCGCTGCGTTAGAAGTCAAGTGCCCGCAACGAAAGACTAACGTGGCATTGCTGAAGGGAATTGGAATGAAAATTACTTTTAATTCTATTGGTATCGTAAACTATCCCAAGCAAAGTCACCATCGGACTGGAGGTTACATTCGGGAAAAGTTTCAGGGTTACATTCGGGAATTTGTTTTACGAGTGTAACCTCCAAAAGGTAACAATCGATAATTTTTTTTCCGAATGTAAATTCCAAAAAGTAACATTAGGAAAAATAAAACAGTACACTTGGAAAAAAAGGTATATCAATCTATCGAGCGCTATGCTCTATGTTAGAATCTACTTAATCAAGTTATCCAAGGAATCTAGTTAGTTCTTGTGTGCATAAAATATGTACAGGATCCTGAACATAGCATGAGCACATCAAAGATGCTGAGAGTACATAAAAATGTCCCTATACCTTCTTTTTATGTCATGACACACCAAGAACAGTATAATTAAGTATCGATATTTAAAAAAAAAATAGGCTATCAGCGGGAATCGAACCCGGGTGGCTGCGTTAGTAGTCAAGTGCCCGCAACGAAAGACTAACGTGGCATTGCTGAAGGGAATTGTAATGAAAATTACTTTTAATACTATTGGTATCGTAAACTATCCCAAGCAAAGTCACAATCGGACTGGAGGTTACATTCGGGAAAAGCTTCAGGGTTACATTCGGGAATTTGTTTTACGAGTGTAACCTCCAAAAGGTTACAATCGATAATTTTTTTTTCCGAATGTAGATTCCAAAAAGTAACATTAGGAAAAATAAAACAGTATACTCGGAAAAAAAGGTATATCAATCTATCGAGCGCTATGCTCTATGTTAGAATCTACTTAATCAAGTTATCCAAGGTTAGTTAGGTGTAGTTAGGTCTTGTGTGCATAAAATATGTACAGGATCCTGAACAAAGCATGAGCACATCAAAGATGCTGAGAGTACATAAAAATGTCCCTATACCTTCTTTTTATGTCATGACACACCAAGAACAGTATAATTAAGTATCGATATTTAAAAAAAAAAAATAAAGAAAAAAAATAGGCTATCAGCGGGAATCGAACCCGGGTCGCTGCGTTAGTAGTCAAGTGCCCGCAACGAAAGACTAACGTGGCATTGCTGAAGGGAATTGTAATGAAAATTACTTTTAATACTATTGGTATCGTAAACTATCCCAAGCAAAGTCACCATCGGACTGGAGGTTACATTCGGGAAAAGCTTCAGGGTTACATTCGGGAATTTGTTTTACGAGTGTAACCTCCAAAAGGTTACAATCGATAATTTTTTTTCCGAATGTAAATTCCAAAAAGTAACATTAGGAAAAATAAAACAGTATACTCGGAAAAAAAGGTATATCAATCTATCGAGCGCTATGCTCTATGTTAGAATCTACTTAATCAAGTAAT
The DNA here is from genome assembly GCF_932526225.1 of Nematostella vectensis. Classification (NCBI taxonomy): domain Eukaryota; kingdom Metazoa; phylum Cnidaria; class Anthozoa; order Actiniaria; family Edwardsiidae; genus Nematostella; species Nematostella vectensis. The sequence goes on along the minus strand of NC_064035.1, from coordinate 335,234 downwards.
CCAAGGAATCTAGTTAGTTCTTGTGTGCATAAAATATGTACAGGATCCTGAACAAAGTATGAGCACATCAAAGATGCTGAGAGTACAAAAAAATGTCCCTATACCTTCTTTTTATGTCATGACACACCAAGAACAGTATAATTAAGTATCGATATTTAAAAAAAAATAAAGAAAAAAAAATAGGCTATCAGCGGGAATCGAACCCGGGTCGCTGCGTTAATAGTCAAGTGCCCGCAACGAAAGACTAACGTGGCATTGCTGAAGGGAATTGTAATGAAAATTACTTTTAATACTATTGGTATCGTAAACTATCCCAAGCAAAGTCACCATCGGACTGGAGGTTACATTCGGGAAAAGCTTCAGGGTTACATTCGGGAATTTGTTTTACGAGTGTAACCTCCAAAAGGTTATAATCGATAATTTTTTTTCCGAATGTAAATTCCAAAAAGTAACATTAGGAAAAATAAAACAGTATACTCGGAAAAAAAGGTATATCAATCTATCGAGCGCTATGCTCTATGTTAGAATCTACTTAATCAAGTTATCCAAGGAATCTAGTTAGTTCTTGTGTGCATAAAATATGTACAGGATCCTGAACAAAGCATGAGCACATCAAAGATGCTGAGAGTACATAAAAATGTCCCTATACCTTCTTTTTATGTAATGACACACCAAGGACAGTATAATTAAGTATCGATATTTAAAAAAAAATAAAGAAAAAAAAAATAGGCTATCAGCGGGAATCGAACTCGGGTCGCTGCGTTAGTAGTCAAGTGCCCGCAACGGAAGACTAACGTGGCATTGCTGAAGGGAATTGTAATGAAAATTACTTTTAATACTATTGGTATCGTAAACTATCCCAAGCAAAGTCACCATCGGACTGGAGGTTACATTCGGGAAAAGCTTCAGGGTTACATTCGGGAATTTGTTTTACGAGTGTAACCTCCAAAAGGTTACAATCGATAATTTTTTTTTCCGAATGTAGATTCCAAAAAGTAACATTAGGAAAAATAAAACAGTATACTCGGAAAAAAAGGTATATCAATCTATCGAGCGCTATGCTCTATGTTAGAATCTACTTAATCAAGTTATCCAAGGTTAGTTAGGTCTAGTTAGGTCTTGTGTGCATAAAATATGTACAGGATCCTGAACAAAGCATGAGCACATCAAAGATGCTGAGAGTACATAAAAATGTCCCTATACCTTCTTTTTATGTCATGACACACCAAGAACAGTATAATTAAGTATCGATATTTAAAAAAAAAATAAAGAAAAAAAAATAGGCTATCAGCGGGAATAGAACCCGGGTCGCTGCGTTAGAAGTCAAGTGCCCGCAACGAAAGACTAACGTGGCATTGCTGAAGGTAATTGGAATGAAAATTACTTTTAATTCTATTGGTATCGTAAACTATCCCAAGCAAAGTCACCATCGGAGTGGAGGTTACATTCGGGAAAAGTTTCAGGGTTACATTCGGGAATTTGTTTTACGAGTGTAACCTCCAAAAGGTAACAATCGATAATTTTTTTTCCGAATGTAAATTCCAAAAAGTAACATTAGGAAAAATAAAACAGTACACTTGGAAAAAAAGGTATATCAATCTATCGAGCGCTATGCTCTATGTTAGAATCTACTTAATCAAGTTATCCAAGGAATCTAGTTAGTTCTTGTGTGCATAAAATATGTACAGGATCCTGAACAAAGCATGAGCACATCATAGATGCTGAGAGTACATAAAAATGTCCCTATACCTTCTTTTTATGTCATGACACATCAAGAACAGTATAATTAAGTATCGATATTTAAAAAAAAAAATGAAGAAAAAAAATAGGCTATCAGCGGGAATAGAACCCGGGTCGCTGCGTTAGTAGTCAAGTGCCCGCAACGGAAGACTAACGTGGCATTGCTGAAGGGAATTGTAATGAAAATTACTTTTAATACTATTGGTATCGTAAACTATCCCAAGCAAAGTCACCATCGGACTGGAGGTTACATTCGGGAAAAGCTTCAGGGTTACATTCGGGAATTTGTTTTACGAGTGTAACCTCCAAAAGGTTACAATCGATAATTTTTTTTTCCGAATGTAGATTCCAAAAAGTAACATTAGGAAAAATAAAACAGTATACTCGGAAAAAAAGGTATATCAATCTATCGAGCGCTATGCTCTATGTTAGAATCTACTTAATCAAGTTATCCAAGGTTAGTTAGGTGTAGTTAGGTCTTGTGTGCATAAAATATGTACAGGATCCTGAACAAAGCATGAGCACATCAAAGATGCTGAGAGTACATAAAAATGTCCCTATACCTTCTTTTTATGTCATGACACACCAAGAACAGTATAATTAAGTATCGATATTTAAAAAAAAAAAAATAAAGAAAAAAAATAGGCTATCAGCGGGAATCGAACCCGGGTCGCTGCGTTAGTAGTCAAGTGCCCGCAACGAAAGACTAACGTGGCATTGCTGAAGGGAATTGTAATGAAAATTACTTTTAATACTATTGGTATCGTAAACTATCCCAAGCAAAGTCACCATCGGACTGGAGGTTACATTCGGGAAAAGCTTCAGGGTTACATTCGGGAATTTGTTTTACGAGTGTAACCTCCAAAAGGTTACAATCGATAATTTGTTTTCCGAATGTAAATTCCAAAAAGTAACATTAGGAAAAATAAAACAGTATACTCGGAAAAAAAGGTATATCAATCTATCGAGCGCTATGCTCTATGTTAGAATCTACTTAATCAAGTTATCCAAGGAATCTAGTTAGTTCTTGTGTGCATAAAATATGTACAGGATCCTGAACAAAGTATGAGCACATCAAAGATGCTGAGAGTACAAAAAAATGTCCCTATACCTTCTTTTTATGTCATGACACACCAAGAACAGTATAATTAAGTATCGATATTTAAAAAAAAAATAATGAAAAAAAAATAGGCTATCAGCGGGAATCGAACCCGGGTCGCTGCGTTAATAGTCAAGTGCCCGCAACGAAAGACTAACGTGGCATTGCTGAAGGGAATTGTAATGAAAATTACTTTTAATACTATTGGTATCGTAAACTATCCCAAGCAAAGTCACCATCGGACTGGAGGTTACATTCGGGAAAAGCTTCAGGGTTACATTCGGGAATTTGTTTTACGAGTGTAACCTCCAAAAGGTTATAATCGATATTTTTTTTTCCGAATGTAAATTCCAAAAAGTAACATTAGGAAAAATAAAACAGTATACTCGGAAAAAAAGGTATATCAATCTATCGAGCGCTATGCTCTATGTTAGAATCTACTTAATCAAGTTATCCAAGGAATCTAGTTAGTTCTTGTGTGCATAAAATATGTACAGGATCCTGAACAAAGCATGAGCACATCAAAGATGCTGAGAGTACATAAAAATTTCCTATACCTTCTTTTTATGTCATGACACACCAAGAACAGTATAATTAAGTATCGATATTTAAAAAGAAATAAAGAAAAAAGATGGGCTATCAGCGGGAATCGAACCCGGGTCGCTGCGTTAGAAGTCAAGTGCCCGCAACGAAAGACTAACGTGGCATTGCTGAAGGGAATTGGAATGAAAATTACTTTTAATTCTATTGGTATCGTAAACTATCCCAAGCAAAGTCACCATCGGACTGGAGGTTACATTCGGGAAAAGTTTCAGGGTTACATTCGGGAATTTGTTTTACGAGTGTAACCTCCAAAAGGTAACAATCGATAATTTTTTTTCCGAATGTAAATTCCAAAAAGTAACATTAGGAAAAATAAAACAGTACACTTGGAATAAAAGGTATATCAATCTATCGAGCGCTATGCTCTATGTTAGAATCTACTTAATCAAGTTATCCAAGGAATCTAGTTAGTTCTTGTGTGCATAAAATATGTACAGGATCCTGAACAAAGCATGAGCACATCATAGATGCTGAGAGTACATAAAAATGTCCCTATACCTTCTTTTTATGTCATGACACATCAAGAACAGTATAATTAAGTATCGATATTTAAAAAAAAAAATAAAGAAAAAAAATAGTCTATCAGCGGGAATAGAACCCGGGTCGCTGCGTTAGTAGTCAAGTGCCCGCAACGGAAGACTAACGTGGCATTGCTGAAGGGAATTGTAATGAAAATTACTTTTAATACTATTGGTATCGTAAACTATCCCAAGCAAAGTCACCATCGGACTGGAGGTTACATTCGGGAAAAGCTTCAGGGTTACATTCGGGAATTTGTTTTACGAGTGTAACCTCCAAAAGGATACAATCGATAATTTTTTTTTCCGAATGTAGATTCCAAAAAGTAACATTAGGAAAAATAAAACAGTATACTCGGAAAAAAAGGTATATCAATCTATCGAGCGCTATGCTCTATGTTAGAATCTACTTAATCAAGTTATCCAAGGTTAGTTAGGTGTAGTTAGGTCTTGTGTGCATAAAATATGTACAGGATCCTGAACAAAGCATGAGCACATCAAAGATGCTGAGAGTACATAAAAATGTCCCTATACCTTCTTTTTATGTCATGACACACCAAGAACAGTATAATTAAGTATCGATATTTAAAAAAAAAAAAAGAAAAAAAAATAGGCTATAAGCGGGAATCGAACCCTGGTCGCTGCGTTAGTAGTCAAGTGCCCGCAACGAAAGACTAACGTGACATTGCTGAAGGGAATTGTAATGAAAATTACTTTAAATACTATTGGTATCGTAAACTATCCCAAGCAAAGTCACCATCGGACTGGAGGTTACATTCGGGAAAAGCTTCAGGGTTACATTCGGGAATTTGTTTTACGAGTGTAACCTCCAAAAGGTTACAATCGATAATTTTTTTCCGAATGTAAATTCCAAAAAGTAACATTAGGAAAAATAAAACAGTATACTCGGAAAAAAAGGTATATCAATCTATCGAGCGCTATGCTCTATGTTAGAATCTACTTAATCAAGTTATCCAAGGAATCTAGTTAGTTCTTGTGTGCATAAAATATGTACAGGATCCTGAACAAAGTATGAGCACATCAAAGATGCTGAGAGTACAAAAAAATGTCCCTATACCTTCTTTTTATGTCATGACACACCAAGAACAGTATAATTAAGTATCGATATTTAAAAAAAAAATAATGAAAAAAAAATAGGCTATCAGCGGGAATCGAACCCGGGTCGCTGCGTTAATAGTCAAGTGCCCGCAACGAAAGACTAACGTGGCATTGCTGAAGGGAATTGTAATGAAAATTACTTTTAATACTATTGGTATCGTAAACTATCCCAAGCAAAGTCACCACCGGACTGGAGGTTACATTCGGGAAAAGCTTCAGGGTTACATTCGGGAATTTGTTTTACGAGTGTAACCTCCAAAAGGTTACAATCGATAATTTTTTTTTCCGAATGTAGATTCCAAAAAGTAACATTAGGAAAAATAAAACAGTATACTCGGAAAAAAAGGTATATCAATCTATCGAGCGCTATGCTCTATGTTAGAATCTACTTAATCAAGTTATCCAAGGAATCTAGTTAGTTCTTGTGTGCATAAAATATGTACAGGGTCCTGAACAAAGCATGAGCACATCAAAGATGCTGAGAGTACATAAAAATTTCATTATACCTTCTTTTTATGTCATGACACACCAAGAACAGTATAATTAAGTATCGATATTTAAAAAAAAATAAAGAAAAAAAATGGGCTATCAGCGGGAATAGAACCCGGGTCGCTGCGTTAGAAGTCAAGTGCCCGCAACGAAAGACTAACGTGGCATTGCTGAAGGGAATTGGAATGAAAATTACTTTTAATTCTATTGGTATCGTAAACTATCCCAAGCAAAGTCACCATCGGACTGGAGGTTACATTCGGGAAAAGTTTCAGGGTTACATTCGGGAATTTGTTTTACGAGTGTAACCTCCAAAAGGTAACAATCGATAATTTTTTTTCCGAATGTAAATTCCAAAAAGTAACATTAGGAAAAATAAAACAGTACACTTGGAAAAAAAGGTATATCAATCTATCGAGCGCTATGCTCTATGTTAGAATCTACTTAATCAAGTTATCCAAGGAATCTAGTTAGTTCTTGTGTGCATAAAATATGTACAGGATCCTGAACAAAGCATGAGCACATCATAGATGCTGAGAGTACATAAAAATGTCCCTATACCTTCTTTTTATGTCATGACACATCAAGAACAGTATAATTAAGTATCGATATTTAAAAAAAAAAATAAAGAAAAAAAATAGGCTATCAGCGGGAATAGAACCCGGGTCGCTGCGTTAGTAGTCAAGTGCCCGCAACGGAAGACTAACGTGGCATTGCTGAAGGGAATTGTAATGAAAATTACTTTTAATACTATTGGTATCGTAAACTATCCCAAGCAAAGTCACCATCGGACTGGAGGTTACATTCGGGAAAAGCTTCAGGGTTACATTCGGGAATTTGTTTTACGAGTGTAACCTCCAAAAGGTTATAATCGATAATTTTTTTTCCGAATGTAAATTCCAAAAAGTAACATTAGGAAAAATAAAACAGTATACTCGGAAAAAAAGGTATATCAATCTATCGAGCGCTATGCTCTATGTTAGAATCTACTTAATCAAGTTATACAAGGAATCTAGTTAGTTCTTGTGTGCATAAAATATGTACAGGATCCTGAACAAAGCATGAGCACATCAAAGATGCTGAGAGTACATAAAAATTTCCTATACCTTCTTTTTATGTCATGACACACCAAGAACAGTATAATTAAGTATCGATATTTAAAAAGAAATAAAGAAAAAAGATGGGCTATCAGCGGGAATCGAACCCGGGTCGCTGCGTTAGAAGTCAAGTGCCCGCAACGAAAGACTAACGTGGCATTGCTGAAGGGAATTGGAATGAAAATTACTTTTAATTCTATTGATATCGTAAACTATCCCAAGCAAAGTCACCATCGGACTGGAGGTTACATTCGGTAAAAGTTTCAGGGTTACATTCGGGAATTTGTTTTACGAGTGTAACCTCCAAAAGGTAACAATCGATAATTTTTTTTCCGAATGTAAATTCCAAAAAGTAACATTAGGAAAAATAAAACAGTACACTTGGAAAAAAAGGTTTATCAATCTATCGAGCGCTATGCTCTATGTTAGAATCTACTTAATCAAGTTATCCAAGGAATCTAGTTAGTTCTTGTGTGCATAAAATATGTACAGGATCCTGAACAAAGCATGAGCACATCATAGATGCTGAGAGTACATAAAAATGTCCCTATACCTTCTTTTTATGTCATGACACATCAAGAACAGTATAATTAAGTATCGATATTTAAAAAAAAAAATAAAGAAAAAAAATAGGCTATCAGCGGGAATAGAACCCGGGTCGCTGCGTTAGTAGTCAAGTGCCCGCAACGGAAGACTAACGTGGCATTGCTGAAGGGAATTGTAATGAAAATTACTTTTAATACTATTGGTATCGTAAACTATCCCAAGCAAAGTCACCATCGGACTGGAGGTTACATTCGGGAAAAGCTTCAGGGTTACATTCGGGAATTTGTTTTACGAGTGTAACCTCCAAAAGGTTACAATCGATAATTTTTTTTTCCGAATGTAGATTCCAAAAAGTAACATTAGGAAAAATAAAACAGTATACTCGGAAAAAAAGGTATATCAATCTATCGAGCGCTATGCTCTATGTTAGAATCTACTTAATCAAGTTATCCAAGGAATCTAGTTAGTTCTTGTGTGCATAAAATATGTACAGGATCCTGAACAAAGTATGAGCACATCAAAGATGCTGAGAGTACAAAAAAATGTCCCTATACCTTCTTTTTATGTCATGACACACCAAGAACAGTATAATTAAGTATCGATATTTAAAAAAAAAATAATGAAAAAAAAAATAGGCTATCAGCGGGAATCGAACCCGGGTCGCTGCGTTAATAGTCAAGTGCCCGCAACGAAAGACTAACGTGGCATTGCTGAAGGGAATTGTAATGAAAATTACTTTTAATACTATTGGTATCGTAAACTATCCCAAGCAAAGTCACCACCGGACTGGAGGTTACATTCGGGAAAAGCTTCAGGGTTACATTCGGGAATTTGTTTTACGAGTGTAACCTCCAAAAGGTTATAATCGATAATTTTTTTTCCGAATGTAAATTCCAAAAAGTAACATTAGGAAAAATAAAACAGTATACTCGGAAAAAAAGGTATATCAATCTATCGAGCGCTATGCTCTATGTTAGAATCTACTTAATCAAGTTATCCAAGGAATCTAGTTAGTTCTTGTGTGCATAAAATATGTACAGGATCCTGAACAAAGCATGAGCACATCAAAGATGCTGAGAGTACATAAAAATTTCCTATACCTTCTTTTTATGTCATGACACACCAAGAACAGTATAATTAAGTATCGATATTTAAAAAGAAATAAAGAAAAAAGATGGGCTATCAGCGGGAATCGAACCCGGGTCGCTGCGTTAGAAGTCAAGTGCCCGCAACGAAAGACTAACGTGGCATTGCTGAAGGGAATTGGAATGAAAATTACTTTTAATTCTATTGGTATCGTAAACTATCCCAAGCAAAGTCACCATCGGACTGGAGGTTACATTCGGGAAAAGTTTCAGGGTTACATTCGGGAATTTGTTTTACGAGTGTAACCTCCAAAAGGTAACAATCGATAATTTTTTTTCCGAATGTAAATTCCAAAAAGTAACATTAGGAAAAATAAAACAGTACACTTGGAAAAAAAGGTATATCAATCTATCGAGCGCTATGCTCTATGTTAGAATCTACTTAATCAAGTTATCCAAGGTTAGTTAGGTGTAGTTAGGTCTTGTGTGCATAAAATATGTACAGGATCCTGAACAAAGCATGAGCACATCAAAGATGCTGAGAGTACATAAAAATGTCCCTATACCTTCTTTTTATGTCATGACACACCAAGAACAGTATAATTAAGTATCGATATTTAAAAAAAAAAAATAAAGAAAAAAAATAGGCTATCAGCGGGAATCGAACCCGGGTCGCTGCGTTAGTAGTCAAGTGCCCGCAACGAAAGACTAACGTGGCATTGCTGAAGGGAATTGTAATGAAAATTACTTTTAATACTATTGGTATCGTAAACTATCCCAAGCAAAGTCACCATCGGACTGGAGGTTACATTCGGGAAAAGCTTCAGGGTTACATTCGGGAATTTGTTTTACGAGTGTAACCTCCAAAAGGTTACAATCGATAATTTGTTTTCCGAATGTAAATTCCAAAAAGTAACATTAGGAAAAATAAAACAGTATACTCGGAAAAAAAGGTATATCAATCTATCGAGCGCTATGCTCTATGTTAGAATCTACTTAATCAAGTTATCCAAGGAATCTAGTTAGTTCTTGTGTGCATAAAATATGTACAGGATCCTGAACAAAGTATGAGCACATCAAAGATGCTGAGAGTACAAAAAAATGTCCCTATACCTTCTTTTTATGTCATGACACACCAAGAACAGTATAATTAAGTATCGATATTTAAAAAAAAAATAATGAAAAAAAAATAGGCTATTAGCGGGAATCGAACCCGGGTCGCTGCGTTAATAGTCAAGTGCCCGCAACGAAAGACTAACGTGGCATTGCTGAAGGGAATTGTAATGAAAATTACTTTTAATACTATTGGTATCGTAAACTATCCCAAGCAAAGTCACCACCGGACTGGAGGTTACATTCGGGAAAAGCTTCAGGGTTACATTCGGGAATTTGTTTTACGAGTGTAACCTCCAAAAGGTTACAATCGATAATTTTTTTTTCCGAATGTAGATTCCAAAAAGTAACATTAGGAAAAATAAAACAGTATACTCGGAAAAAAAGGTATATCAATCTATCGAGCGCTATGCTCTATGTTAGAATCTACTTAATCAAGTTATCCAAGGAATCTAGTTAGTTCTTGTGTGCATAAAATATGTACAGGGTCCTGAACAAACCATGAGCACATCAAAGATGCTGAGAGTACATAAAAATTTCATTATACCTTCTTTTTATGTCATGACACACCAAGAACAGTATAATTAAGTATCGATATTTAAAAAAAAATAAAGAAAAAAAATGGGCTATCAGCGGGAATAGAACCCGGGTCGCTGCGTTAGAAGTCAAGTGCCCGCAACGAAAGACTAACGTGGCATTGCTGAAGGGAATTGGAATGAAAATTACTTTTAATTCTATTGGTATCGTAAACTATCCCAAGCAAAGTCACCATCGGACTGGAGGTTACATTCGGGAAAAGTTTCAGGGTTACATTCGGGAATTTGTTTTACGAGTGTAACCTCCAAAAGGTAACAATCGATAATTTTTTTTCCGAATGTAAATTCCAAAAAGTAACATTAGGAAAAATAAAACAGTACACTTGGAAAAAAAGGTATATCAATCTATCGAGCGCTATGCTCTATGTTAGAATCTACTTAATCAAGTTATCCAAGGAATCTAGTTAGTTCTTGTGTGCATAAAATATGTACAGGATCCTGAACAAAGCATGAGCACATCATAGATGCTGAGAGTACATAAAAATGTCCCTATACCTTCTTTTTATGTCATGACACATCAAGAACAGTATAATTAAGTATCGATATTTAAAAAAAAAAATAAAGAAAAAAAATAGGCTATCAGCGGGAATAGAACCCGGGTCGCTGCGTTAGTAGTCAAGTGCCCGCAACGGAAGACTAACGTGGCATTGCTGAAGGGAATTGTAATGAAAATTACTTTTAATACTATTGGTATCGTAAACTATCCCAAGCAAAGTCACCATCGGACTGGAGGTTACATTCGGGAAAAGCTTCAGGGTTACATTCGGGAATTTGTTTTACGAGTGTAACCTCCAAAAGGTTACAATCGATAATTTTTTTTTCCGAATGTAGATTCCAAAAAGTAACATTAGGAAAAATAAAACAGTATACTCGGAAAAAAAGGTATATCAATCTATCGAGCGCTATGCTCTATGTTAGAATCTACTTAATCAAGTTATCCAAGGAATCTAGTTAGTTCTTGTGTGCATAAAATATGTACAGGATCCTGAACAAAGTATGAGCACATCAAAGATGCTGAGAGTACAAAAAAATGTCCCTATACCTTCTTTTTATGTCATGACACACCAAGAACAGTATAATTAAGTATCGATATTTAAAAAAAAAATAATGAAAAAAAAAATAGGCTATCAGCGGGAATCGAACCCGGGTCGCTGCGTTAATAGTCAAGTGCCCGCAACGAAAGACTAACGTGGCATTGCTGAAGGGAATTGTAATGAAAATTACTTTTAATACTATTGGTATCGTAAACTATCCCAAGCAAAGTCACCACCGGACTGGAGGTTACATTCGGGAAAAGCTTCAGGGTTACATTCGGGAATTTGTTTTACGAGTGTAACCTCCAAAAGGTTATAATCGATAATTTTTTTTTCCGAATGTAAATTCCAAAAAGTAACATTAGGAAAAATAAAACAGTATACTCGGAAAAAAAGGTATATCAATCTATCGAGCGCTATGCTCTATGTTAGAATCTACTTAATCAAGTTATCCAAGGAATCTAGTTAGTTCTTGTGTGCATAAAATATGTACAGGATCCTGAACAAAGCATGAGCACATCAAAGATGCTGAGAGTACATAAAAATTTCCTATACCTTCTTTTTATGTCATGACACACCAAGAACAGTATAATTAAGTATCGATATTTAAAAAGAAATAAAGAAAAAAGATGGGCTATCAGCGGGAATCGAACCCGGGTCGCTGCGTTAGAAGTCAAGTGCCCGCAACGAAAGACTAACGTGGCATTGCTGAAGGGAATTGGAATGAAAATTACTTTTAATTCTATTGGTATCGTAAACTATCCCAAGCAAAGTCACCATCGGACTGGAGGTTACATTCGGGAAAAGTTTCAGGGTTACATTCGGGAATTTGTTTTACGAGTGTAACCTCCAAAAGGTAACAATCGATAATTTTTTTTCCGAATGTAAATTCCAAAAAGTAACATTAGGAAAAATAAAACAGTACACTTGGAAAAAAAGGTATATCAATCTATCGAGCGCTATGCTCTATGTTAGAATCTACTTAATCAAGTTATCCAAGGAATCTAGTTAGTTCTTGTGTGCATAAAATATGTACAGGATCCTGAACAAAGCATGAGCACATCAAAGATGCTGAGAGTACATAAAAATTTCCTATACCTTCTTTTTATGTCATGACACACCAAGAACAGTATAATTAAGTATCGATATTTAAAAAGAAATAAAGAAAAAAGATGGGCTATCAGCGGGAATCGAACCCGGGTCGCTGCGTTAGAAGTCAAGTGCCCGCAACGAAAGACTAACGTGGCATTGCTGAAGGGAATTGGAATGAAAATTACTTTTAATTCTATTGGTATCGTAAACTATCCCAAGCAAAGTCACCATCGGACTGGAGGTTACATTCGGGAAAAGTTTCAGGGTTACATTCGGGAATTTGTTTTACGAGTGTAACCTCCAAAAGGTAACAATCGATAATTTTTTTTCCGAATGTAAATTCCAAAAAGTAACATTAGGAAAAATAAAACAGTACACTTGGAAAAAAAGGTATATCAATCTATCGAGCGCTATGCTCTATGTTAGAATCTACTTAATCAAGTTATCCAAGGAATCTAGTTAGTTCTTGTGTGCATAAAATATGTACAGGATCCTGAACAAAGCATGAGCACATCATAGATGCTGAGAGTACATAAAAATGTCCCTATACCTTCTTTTTATGTCATGACACATCAAGAACAGTATAATTAGGTATCGATATTTAAAAAAAAAATAAAGAAAAAAAATAGGCTATCAGCGGGAATAGAACCCGGGTCGCTGCGTTAGTAGTCAAGTGCCCGCAACGGAAGACTAACGTGGCATTGCTGAAGGGAATTGTAATGAAAATTACTTTTAATACTATTGGTATCGTAAACTATCCCAAGCAAAGTCACCATCGGACTGGAGGTTACATTCGGGAAAAGCTTCAGGGTTACATTCGGGAATTTGTTTTACGAGTGTAACCTCCAAAAGGTTACAATCGATAATTTTTTTTTCCGAATTTAGATTCCAAAAAGTAACATTAGGAAAAATAAAACAGTATACTCGGAAAAAAAGGTATATCAATCTATCGAGCGCTATGCTCTATGTTAGAATCTACTTAATCAAGTTATCCAAGGTTAGTTAGGTGTAGTTAGGTCTTGTGTGCATAAAATATGTACAGGATCCTGAACAAAGCATGAGCACATCAAAGATGCTGAGAGTACATAAAAATGTCCCTATACCTTCTTTTTATGTCATGACACACCAAGAACAGTATAATTAAGTATCGATATTTAAAAAAAAAAAAATAAAGAAAAAAAATAGGCTATCAGCGGGAATCGAACCCGGGTCGCTGCGTTAGTAGTCAAGTGCCCGCAACGAAAGACTAACGTGGCATTGCTGAAGGGAATTGTAATGAAAATTACTTTTAATACTATTGGTATCGTAAACTATCCCAAGCAAAGTCACCATCGGACTGGAGGTTACATTCGGGAAAAGCTTCAGGGTTACATTCGGGAATTTGTTTTACGAGTGTAACCTCCAAAAGGTTACAATCGATAATTTGTTTTCCGAATGTAAATTCCAAAAAGTAACATTAGGAAAAATAAAACAGTATACTCGGAAAAAAAGGTATATCAATCTATCGAGCGCTATGCTCTATGTTAGAATCTACTTAATCAAGTTATCCAAGGAATCTAGTTAGTTCTTGTGTGCATAAAATATGTACAGGATCCTGAACAAAGTATGAGCACATCAAAGATGCTGAGAGTACAAAAAAATGTCCCTATACCTTCTTTTTATGTCATGACACACCAAGAACAGTATAATTAAGGATCGATATTTAAAAAAAAAATAATGAAAAAAAAAATAGGCTATCAGCGGGAATCGAACCCGGGTCGCTGCGTTAATAGTCAAGTGCCCGCAACGAAAGACTAACGTGGCATTGCTGAAGGGAATTGTAATGAAAATTACTTTTAATACTATTGGTATCGTAAACTATCCCAAGCAAAGTCACCACCGGACTGGAGGTTACATTCGGGAAAAGCTTCAGGGTTACATTCGGGAATTTGTTTTACGAGTGTAACCTCCAAAAGGTTATAATCGATAATTTTTTTTCCGAATGTAAATTCCAAAAAGTAACATTAGGAAAAATAAAACAGTATACTCGGAAAAAAAGGTATATCAATCTATCGAGCGCTATGCTCTATGTTAGAATCTACTTAATCAAGTTATCCAAGGAATCTAGTTAGTTCTTGTGTGCATAAAATATGTACAGGATCCTGAACAAAGCATGAGCACATCAAAGATGCTGAGAGTACATAAAAATTTCCTATACCTTCTTTTTATGTCATGACACACCAAGAACAGTATAATTAAGTATCGATATTTAAAAAGAAATAAAGAAAAAAGATGGGCTATCAGCGGGAATCGAACCCGGGTCGCTGCGTTAGAAGTCAAGTGCCCCCAACGAAAGACTAACGTGGCATTGCTGAAGGGAATTGGAATGAAAATTACTTTTAATTCTATTGGTATCGTAAACTATCCCAAGCAAAGTCACCATCGGACTGGAGGTTACATTCGGGAAAAGTTTCAGGGTTACATTCGGGAATTTGTTTTACGAGTGTAACCTCCAAAAGGTTACAATCGATAATTTTTTTTCCGAATGTAAATTCCAAAAAGTAACATTAGGAAAAATAAAACAGTACACTTGGAAAAAAAGGTATATCAATCTATCGAGCACTATGCTCTATGTTAGAATCTACTTAATAAAGTTATCCGAGGAATCTAGTTAGTTCTTGTGTGCATAAAATATGTACAGGAACCTGAACAAAGCATGAGCATATCAAAGATGCTGAGAGTACATAAAAATGTCCCTATACCTTCTTTTTATGTCATGACACATCAAGAACAGTATAATTAAGTATCGATATTTAAAAAAAAAATAAAGAAAAAAAAATAGGCTATCAGCGGGAATCGAACCCGGGTCGCTGCGTTAATAGTCAAGTGCCCGCAACGAAAGACTAACGTGGCATTGCTGAAGGGAATTGTAATGAAAATTACTTTTAATACTATTGGTATCGTAAACTATCCCAAGCAAAGTCACCATCGGACTGGAGGTTACATTCGGGAAAAGCTTCAGGGTTACATTCGGGAATTTGTTTTACGAGTGTAACCTCCAAAAGGTTATAATCGATAATTTTTTTTCCGAATGTAAATTCCAAAAAGTAACATTAGGAAAAATAAAACAGTATACTCGGAAAAAAAGGTATATCAATCTATCGAGCGCTATGCTCTATGTTAGAATCTACTTAATCAAGTTATCCAAGGAATCTAGTTAGTTCTTGTGTGCATAAAATATGTACAGGATCCTGAACAAAGCATGAGCACATCAAAGATGCTGAGAGTACATAAAAATGTCCCTATACCTTCTTTTTATGTAATGACACACCAAGAACAGTATAATTAAGTATCGATATTTAAAAAAAAAATAAAGAAAAAAAAAATAGGCTATCAGCGGGAATCGAACTCGGGTCGCGGCGTTAGTAGTCAAGTGCCCGCAACGGAAGACTAACGTGGCATTGCTGAAGGGAATTGTAATGAAAATTACTTTTAATACTATTGGTATCGTAAACTATCCCAAGCAAAGTCACCATCGGACTGGAGGTTACATTCGGGAAAAGCTTCAGGGTTACATTCGGGAATTTGTTTTACGAGTGTAACCTCCAAAAGGTTACAATCGATAATTTTTTTTTCCGAATGTAGATTCCAAAAAGTAACATTAGGAAAAATAAAACAGTATACTCGGAAAAAAAGGTATATCAATCTATCGAGCGCTATGCTCTATGTTAGAATCTACTTAATCAAGTTATCCAAGGTTAGTTAGGTCTAGTTAGGTCTTGTGTGCATAAAATATGTACAGGATCCTGAACAAAGCATGAGCACATCAAAGATGCTGAGAGTACATAAAAATGTCCCTATACCTTCTTTTTATGTCATGACACACCAAGAACAGTATAATTAAGTATCGATATTTAAAAAAAAAAATAAAGAAAAAAAATAGGCTATCAGCGGGAATAGAACCCGGGTCGCTGCGTTAGTAGTCAAGTGCCCGCAAGGAAAGACTAACGTGGCATTGCTGAAGGGAATTGTAATGAAAATTACTTTTAATACTATTGGTATCGTAAACTATCCCAAGCAAAGTCACCATCGGACTGGAGGTTACATTCGGGAAAAGCTTCAGGGTTACATTCGGGAATTTGTTTTACGAGTGTAACCTCCAAAAGGTTACAATCGATAATTTTTTTTTCCGAATGTAAATTCCA
Source organism: Nematostella vectensis (assembly GCF_932526225.1). Lineage (NCBI taxonomy): Eukaryota > Metazoa > Cnidaria > Anthozoa > Actiniaria > Edwardsiidae > Nematostella > Nematostella vectensis. The sequence continues at coordinate 318,919 of NC_064035.1, read as the reverse complement.
AAAAGTAACATTAGGAAAAATAAAACAGTATACTCGGAAAAAAAGGTATATCAATCTATCGAGCGCTATGCTCTATGTTAGAATCTACTTAATCAAGTTATCCAAGGAATCTAGTTAGTTCTTGTGTGCATAAAATATGTACAGGATCCTGAACAAAGCATGAGCACATTAAAGATGCTGAGAGTACATAAAAATTTCCTATACCTTCTTTTTATGTCATGACACACCAAGAACAGTATAATTAAGTATCGATATTTAAAAAAAAATAAAGAAAAAAGACGGGCTATCAGCGGGAATCGAACCCGGGTCGCTGCGTTAGAAGTCAAGTGCCCGCAACGAAAGACTAACGTGGCATTGCTGAAGGGAATTGGAATGAAAATTACTTTTAATTCTATTGGTATCGTAAACTATCCCAAGCAAAGTCACCATCGGACTGGAGGTTACATTCGGGAAAAGTTTCAGGGTTACATTCGGGAATTTGTTTTACGAGTGTAACCTCCAAAAGGTAACAATCGATAATTTTTTTTCCGAATGTAAATTCCAAAAAGTAACATTAGGAAAAATAAAACAGTACACTTGGAAAAAAAGGTATATCAATCTATCGAGCGCTATGCTCTATGTTAGAATCTACTTAATCAAGTTATCCAAGGAATCTAGTTAGTTCTTGTGTGCATAAAATATGTACAGGATCCTGAACATAGCATGAGCACATCAAAGATGCTGAGAGTACATAAAAATGTCCCTATACCTTCTTTTTATGTCATGACACACCAAGAACAGTATAATTAAGTATCGATATTTAAAAAAAAAATAGGCTATCAGCGGGAATCGAACCCGGGTGGCTGCGTTAGTAGTCAAGTGCCCGCAACGAAAGACTAACGTGGCATTGCTGAAGGGAATTGTAATGAAAATTACTTTTAATACTATTGGTATCGTAAACTATCCCAAGCAAAGTCACCATCGGACTGGAGGTTACATTCGGGAAAAGCTTCAGGGTTACATTCGGGAATTTGTTTTACGAGTGTAACCTCCAAAAGGTTACAATCGATAATTTTTTTTTCCGAATGTAGATTCCAAAAAGTAACATTAGGAAAAATAAAACAGTATACTCGGAAAAAAAGGTATATCAATCTATCGAGCGCTATGCTCTATGTTAGAATCTACTTAATCAAGTTATCCAAGGTTAGTTAGGTGTAGTTAGGTCTTGTGTGCATAAAATATGTACAGGATCCTGAACAAAGCATGAGCACATCAAAGATGCTGAGAGTACATAAAAATGTCCCTATACCTTCTTTTTATGTCATGACACACCAAGAACAGTATAATTAAGTATCGATATTTAAAAAAAAAAATAAAGAAAAAAAATAGGCTATCAGCGGGAATCGAACCCGGGTCGCTGCGTTAGTAGTCAAGTGCCCGCAACGAAAGACTAACGTGGCATTGCTGAAGGGAATTGTAATGAAAATTACTTTTAATACTATTGGTATCGTAAACTATCCCAAGCAAAGTCACCATCGGACTGGAGGTTACATTCGGGAAAAGCTTCAGGATTACATTCGGGAATTTGTTTTACGAGTGTAACCTCCAAAAGGTTACAATCGATAATTTTTTTTCCGAATGTAAATTCCAAAAAGTAACATTAGGAAAAATAAAACAGTATACTCGGAAAAAAAGGTATATCAATCTATCGAGCGCTATGCTCTATGTTAGAATCTACTTAATCAAGTTATCCAAGGAATCTAGTTAGTTCTTGTGTGCATAAAATATGTACAGGATCCTGAACAAAGTATGAGCACATCAAAGATGCTGAGAGTACAAAAAAATGTCCCTATACCTTCTTTTTATGTCATGACACACCAAGAACAGTATAATTAAGTATCGATATTTAAAAAAAAAATAAAGAAAAAAAAATAGGCTATCAGCGGGAATCGAACCCGGGTCGCTGCGTTAATAGTCAAGTGCCCGCAACGAAAGTCTAACGTGGCATTGCTGAAGGGAATTGTAATGAAAATTACTTTTAATACTATTGGTATCGTAAACTATCCCAAGCAAAGTCACCATCGGACTGGAGGTTACATTCGGGAAAAGCTTCAGGGTTACATTCGGGAATTTGTTTTACGAGTGTAACCTCCAAAAGGTTATAATCGATAATTTTTTTTCCGAATGTAAATTCCAAAAAGTAACATTAGGAAAAATAAAACAGTATACTCGGCAAAAAAGGTATATCAATCTATCGAGCGCTATGCTCTATGTTAGAATCTACTTAATCAAGTTATCCAAGGAATCTAGTTAGTTCTTGTGTGCATAAAATATGTACAGGATCCTGAACAAAGCATGAGCACATCAAAGATGCTGAGAGTACATAAAAATGTCCCTATACCTTCTTTTTATGTAATGACACACCAAGGACAGTATAATTAAGTATCGATATTTAAAAAAAAATAAAGAAAAAAAAAATAGGCTATCAGCGGGAATCGAACTCGGGTCGCTGCGTTAGTAGTCAAGTGCCCGCAACGGAAGACTAACGTGGCATTGCTGAAGGGAATTGTAATGAAAATTACTTTTAATACTATTGGTATCGTAAACTATCCCAAGCAAAGTCACCATCGGACTGGAGGTTACATTCGGGAAAAGCTTCAGGGTTACATTCGGGAATTTGTTTTACGGGTGTAACCTCCAAAAGGTTACAATCGATAATTTTTTTTTCCGAATGTAGATTCCAAAAAGTAACATTAGGAAAAATAAAACAGTATACTCGGAAAAAATGGTATATCAATCTATCGAGCGCTATGCTCTATGTTAGAATCTACTTAATCAAGTTATCCAAGGTTAGTTAGGTCTAGTTAGGTCTTGTGTGCATAAAATATGTACAGGATCCTGAACAAAGCATGAGCACATCAAAGATGCTGAGAGTACATAAAAATGTCCCTATACCTTCTTTTTATGTCATGACACACCAAGAACAGTATAATTAAGTATCGATATTTAAAAAAAAAAATAAAGAAAAAAAAATAGGCTATCAGCGGGAATAGAACCCGGGTCGCTGCGTTAGAAGTCAAGTGCCCGCAACGAAAGACTAACGTGGCATTGCTGAAGGGAATTGGAATGAAAATTACTTTTAATTCTATTGGTATCGTAAACTATCCCAAGCAAAGTCACCATCGGACTGGAGGTTACATTCGGGAAAAGTTTCAGGGTTACATTCGGGAATTTGTTTTACGAGTGTAACCTCCAAAAGGTAACAATCGATAATTTTTTTTCCGAATGTAAATTCCAAAAAGTAACATTAGGAAAAATAAAACAGTACACTTGGAAAAAAAGGTATATCAATCTATCGAGCGCTATGCTCTATGTTAGAATCTACTTAATCAAGTTATCCAAGGAATCTAGTTAGTTCTTGTGTGCATAAAATATGTACAGGATCCTGAACAAAGCATGAGCACATCATAGATGCTGAGAGTACATAAAAATGTCCCTATACCTTCTTTTTATGTCATGACACATCAAGAACAGTATAATTAAGTATCGATATTTAAAAAAAAAAATAAAGAAAAAAAATAGGCTATCAGCGGGAATAGAACCCGGGTCGCTGCGTTAGTAGTCAAGTGCCCGCAACGGAAGACTAACGTGGCATTGCTGAAGGGAATTGTAATGAAAATTACTTTTAATACTATTGGTATCGTAAACTATCCCAAGCAAAGTCACCATCGGACTGGAGGTTACATTCGGGAAAAGCTTCAGGGTTACATTCGGGAATTTGTTTTACGAGTGTAACCTCCAAAAGGTTACAATCGATAATTTTTTTTTCCGAATGTAGATTCCAAAAAGTAACATTAGGAAAAATAAAACAGTATACTCGGAAAAAAAGGTATATCAATCTATCGAGCGCTATGCTCTATGTTAGAATCTACTTAATCAAGTTATCCAAGGTTAGTTAGGTGTAGTTAGGTCTTGTGTGCATAAAATATGTACAGGATCCTGAACAAAGCATGAGCACATCAAAGATGCTGAGAGTACATAAAAATGTCCCTATACCTTCTTTTTATGTCATGACACACCAAGAACAGTATAATTAAGTATCGATATTTAAAAAAAAAAAAATAAAGAAAAAAAATAGGCTATCAGCGGGAATCGAACCCGGGTCGCTGCGTTAGTAGTCAAGTGCCTGCAACGAAAGACTAACGTGGCATTGCTGAAGGGAATTGTAATGAAAATTACTTTTAATACTATTGGTATCGTAAACTATCCCAAGCAAAGTCACCATCGGACTGGAGGTTACATTCGGGAAAAGCTTCAGGGTTACATTCGGGAATTTGTTTTACGAGTGTAACCTCCAAAAGGTTACAATCGATAATTTGTTTTCCGAATGTAAATTCCAAAAAGTAACATTAGGAAAAATAAAACAGTATACTCGGAAAAAAAGGTATATCAATCTATCGAGCGCTATGCTCTATGTTAGAATCTACTTAATCAAGTTATCCAAGGTTAGTTAGGTGTAGTTAGGTCTTGTGTGCATAAAATATGTACAGGATCCTGAACAAAGCATGAGCACATCAAAGATGCTGAGAGTACATAAAAATGTCCCTATACCTTCTTTTTATGTCATGACACACCAAGAACAGTATAATTAAGTATCGATATTTAAAAAAAAAAAATAAAGAAAAAAAATAGGCTATCAGCGGGAATCGAACCCGGGTCGCTGCGTTAGTAGTCAAGTGCCCGCAACGAAAGACTAACGTGGCATTGCTGAAGGGAATTGTAATGAAAATTACTTTTAATACTATTGGTATCGTAAACTATCCCATGCAAAGTCACCATCGGACTGGAGGTTACATTCGGGAAAAGCTTCAGGGTTACATTCGGGAATTTGTTTTACGAGTGTAACCTCCAAAAGGTTACAATCGATAATTTGTTTTCCGAATGTAAATTCCAAAAAGTAACATTAGGAAAAATAAAACAGTATACTCGGAAAAAAAGGTATATCAATCTATCGAGCGCTATGCTCTATGTTAGAATCTACTTAATCAAGTTATCCAAGGAATCTAGTTAGTTCTTGTGTGCATAAAATATGTACAGGATCCTGAACAAAGTATGAGCACATCAAAGATGCTGAGAGTACAAAAAAATGTCCCTATACCTTCTTTTTATGTCATGACACACCAAGAACAGTATAATTAAGTATCGATATTTAAAAAAAAAAATAATGAAAAAAAAATAGGCTATCAGCGGGAATCGAACCCGGGTCGCTGCGTTAATAGTCAAGTGCCCGCAACGAAAGACTAACGTGGCATTGCTGAAGGGAATTGTAATGAAAATTACTTTTAATACTATTGGTATCGTAAACTATCCCAAGCAAAGTCACCATCGGACGGGAGGTTACATTCGGGAAAAGCTTCAGGGTTACATTCGGGAATTTGTTTTACGAGTGTAACCTCCAAAAGGTTATAATCGATAATGTTTTTTCCGAATGTAAATTCCAAAAAGTAACATTAGGAAAAATAAAACAGTATACTCGGAAAAAAAGGTATATCAATCTATCGAGCGCTATGCTCTATGTTAGAATCTACTTAATCAAGTTATCCAAGGAATCTAGTTAGTTCTTGTGTGCATAAAATATGTACAGGATCCTGAACAAAGCATGAGCACATCAAAGATGCTGAGAGTACATAAAAATTTCCTATACCTCCTTTTTATGTCATGACACACCAAGAACAGTATAATTAAGTATCGATATTTAAAAAGAAATAAAGAAAAAAGATGGGCTATCAGCGGGAATCGAACCCGGGTCGCTGCGTTAGAAGTCAAGTGCCCGCAACGAAAGACTAACGTGGCATTGCTGAAGGGAATTGGAATGAAAATTACTTTTAATTCTATTGGTATCGTAAACTATCCCAAGCAAAGTCACCATCGGACTGGAGGTTACATTCGGGAAAAGCTTCAGGGTTACATTCGGGAATTTGTTTTACGAGTGTAACCTCCAAAAGGTTACAATCGATAATTTTTTTTTCCGAATGTAGATTCCAAAAAGTAACATTAGGAAAAATAAAACAGTATACTCGGAAAAAAAGGTATATCAATCTATCGAGCGCTATGCTCTATGTTAGAATCTACTTAATCAAGTTATCCAAGGTTAGTTAGGTGTAGTTAGGTCTTGTGTGCATAAAATATGTACAGGATCCTGAACAAAGCATGAGCACATCAAAGATGCTGAGAGTACATAAAAATGTCCCTATACCTTCTTTTTATGTCATGACACACCAAGAACAGTATAATTAAGTATCGATATTTAAAAAAAAAAAAATAAAGAAAAAAAATAGGCTATCAGCGGGAATCGAACCCGGGTCGCTGCGTTAGTAGTCAAGTGCCCGCAACGAAAGACTAACGTGGCATTGCTGAAGGGAATTGTAATGAAAATTACTTTTAATACTATTGGTATCGTAAACTATCCCAAGCAAAGTCACCATCGGACTGGAGGTTACATTCGGGAAAAGCTTCAGGGTTACATTCGGGAATTTGTTTTACGAGTGTAACCTCCAAAAGGTTACAATCGATAATTTGTTTTCCGAATGTAAATTCCAAAAAGTAACATTAGGAAAAATAAAACAGTATACTCGGAAAAAAAGGTATATCAATCTATCGAGCGCTATGCTCTATGTTAGAATCTACTTAATCAAGTTATCCAAGGTTAGTTAGGTGTAGTTAGGTCTTGTGTGCATAAAATATGTACAGGATCCTGAACAAAGCATGAGCACATCAAAGATGCTGAGAGTACATAAAAATGTCCCTATACCTTCTTTTTATGTCATGACACACCAAGAACAGTATAATTAAGTATCGATATTTAAAAAAAAAAAATAAAGAAAAAAAATAGGCTATCAGCGGGAATCGAACCCGGGTCGCTGCGTTAGTAGTCAAGTGCCCGCAACGAAAGACTAACGTGGCATTGCTGAAGGGAATTGTAATGAAAATTACTTTTAATACTATTGGTATCGTAAACTATCCCATGCAAAGTCACCATCGGACTGGAGGTTACATTCGGGAAAAGCTTCAGGGTTACATTCGGGAATTTGTTTTACGAGTGTAACCTCCAAAAGGTTACAATCGATAATTTGTTTTCCGAATGTAAATTCCAAAAAGTAACATTAGGAAAAATAAAACAGTATACTCGGAAAAAAAGGTATATCAATCTATCGAGCGCTATGCTCTATGTTAGAATCTACTTAATCAAGTTATCCAAGGAATCTAGTTAGTTCTTGTGTGCATAAAATATGTACAGGATCCTGAACAAAGTATGAGCACATCAAAGATGCTGAGAGTACAAAAAAATGTCCCTATACCTTCTTTTTATGTCATGACACACCAAGAACAGTATAATTAAGTATCGATATTTAAAAAAAAAAATAATGAAAAAAAAATAGGCTATCAGCGGGAATCGAACCCGGGTCGCTGCGTTAATAGTCAAGTGCCCGCAACGAAAGACTAACGTGGCATTGCTGAAGGGAATTGTAATGAAAATTACTTTTAATACTATTGGTATCGTAAACTATCCCAAGCAAAGTCACCATCGGACGGGAGGTTACATTCGGGAAAAGCTTCAGGGTTACATTCGGGAATTTGTTTTACGAGTGTAACCTCCAAAAGGTTATAATCGATAATGTTTTTTCCGAATGTAAATTCCAAAAAGTAACATTAGGAAAAATAAAACAGTATACTCGGAAAAAAAGGTATATCAATCTATCGAGCGCTATGCTCTATGTTAGAATCTACTTAATCAAGTTATCCAAGGAATCTAGTTAGTTCTTGTGTGCATAAAATATGTACAGGATCCTGAACAAAGCATGAGCACATCAAAGATGCTGAGAGTACATAAAAATGTCCCTATACCTTCTTTTTATGTCATGACACACCAAGAACAGTATAATTAAGTATCGATATTTAAAAAAAAAAAAATAAAGAAAAAAAATAGGCTATCAGCGGGAATCGAACCCGGGTCGCTGCGTTAGTAGTCAAGTGCCCGCAACGAAAGACTAACGTGGCATTGCTGAAGGGAATTGTAATGAAAATTACTTTTAATACTATTGGTATCGTAAACTATCCCAAGCAAAGTCACCATCGGACTGGAGGTTACATTCGGGAAAAGCTTCAGGGTTACATTCGGGAATTTGTTTTACGAGTGTAACCTCCAAAAGGTTACAATCGATAATTTGTTTTCCGAATGTAAATTCCAAAAAGTAACATTAGGAAAAATAAAACAGTATACTCGGAAAAAAAGGTATATCAATCTATCGAGCGCTATGCTCTATGTTAGAATCTACTTAATCAAGTTATCCAAGGTTAGTTAGGTGTAGTTAGGTCTTGTGTGCATAAAATATGTACAGGATCCTGAACAAAGCATGAGCACATCAAAGATGCTGAGAGTACATAAAAATGTCCCTATACCTTCTTTTTATGTCATGACACACCAAGAACAGTATAATTAAGTATCGATATTTAAAAAAAAAAAATAAAGAAAAAAAATAGGCTATCAGCGGGAATCGAACCCGGGTCGCTGCGTTAGTAGTCAAGTGCCCGCAACGAAAGACTAACGTGGCATTGCTGAAGGGAATTGTAATGAAAATTACTTTTAATACTATTGGTATCGTAAACTATCCCATGCAAAGTCACCATCGGACTGGAGGTTACATTCGGGAAAAGCTTCAGGGTTACATTCGGGAATTTGTTTTACGAGTGTAACCTCCAAAAGGTTACAATCGATAATTTGTTTTCCGAATGTAAATTCCAAAAAGTAACATTAGGAAAAATAAAACAGTATACTCGGAAAAAAAGGTATATCAATCTATCGAGCGCTATGCTCTATGTTAGAATCTACTTAATCAAGTTATCCAAGGAATCTAGTTAGTTCTTGTGTGCATAAAATATGTACAGGATCCTGAACAAAGTATGAGCACATCAAAGATGCTGAGAGTACAAAAAAATGTCCCTATACCTTCTTTTTATGTCATGACACACCAAGAACAGTATAATTAAGTATCGATATTTAAAAAAAAAAATAATGAAAAAAAAATAGGCTATCAGCGGGAATCGAACCCGGGTCGCTGCGTTAATAGTCAAGTGCCCGCAACGAAAGACTAACGTGGCATTGCTGAAGGGAATTGTAATGAAAATTACTTTTAATACTATTGGTATCGTAAACTATCCCAAGCAAAGTCACCATCGGACGGGAGGTTACATTCGGGAAAAGCTTCAGGGTTACATTCGGGAATTTGTTTTACGAGTGTAACCTCCAAAAGGTTATAATCGATAATGTTTTTTCCTAATGTAAATTCCAAAAAGTAACATTAGGAAAAATAAAACAGTATACTCGGAAAAAAAGGTATATCAATCTATCGAGCGCTATGCTCTATGTTAGAATCTACTTAATCAAGTTATCCAAGGAATCTAGTTAGTTCTTGTGTGCATAAAATATGTACAGGATCCTGAACAAAGCATGAGCACATCAAAAATGCTGAGAGTACATAAAAATTTCCTATACCTCCTTTTTATGTCATGACACACCAAGAACAGTATAATTAAGTATCGATATTTAAAAAGAAATAAAGAAAAAAGATGGGCTATCAGCGGGAATCGAACCCGGGTCGCTGCGTTAGAAGTCAAGTGCCCGCAACGAAAGACTAACGTGGCATTGCTGAAGGGAATTGGAATGAAAATTACTTTTAATTCTATTGGTATCGTAAACTATCCCAAGCAAAGTCACCATCGGACTGGAGGTTACATTCGGGAAAAGTTTCAGGGTTACATTCGGGAATTTGTTTTACGAGTGTAACCTCCAAAAGGTTACAATCGATAATTTTTTTTCCGAATGTAAATTCCAAAAAGTAACATTAGGAAAAATAAAACAGTACACTTGGAAAAAAAGGTATATCAATCTATCGAGCGCTATGCTCTATGTTAGAATCTACTTAATCAAGTTATCCGAGGAATCTAGTTAGTTCTTGTGTGCATAAAATATGTACAGGATCCTGAACAAAGCATGAGCATATCAAAGATGCTGAGAGTACATAAAAATGTCCCTATACCTTCTTTTTATGTCATGACACATCAAGAACAGTATAATTAAGTATCGATATTTAAAAAAAAAATAAAGAAAAAAAAATAGGCTATCAGCGGGAATCGAACCCGGGTCGCTGCGTTAATAGTCAAGTGCCCGCAACGAAAGACTAACGTGGCATTGCTGAAGGGAATTGTAATGAAAATTACTTTTAATACTATTGGTATCGTAAACTATCCCAAGCAAAGTCACCATCGGACTGGAGGTTACATTCGGGAAAAGCTTCAGGGTTACATTCGGGAATTTGTTTTACGAGTGTAACCTCCAAAAGGTTATAATCGATAATTTTTTTTCCGAATGTAAATTCCAAAAAGTAACATTAGGAAAAATAAAACAGTATACTCGGAAAAAAAGGTATATCAATCTATCGAGCGCTATGCTCTATGTTAGAATCTACTTAATCAAGTTATCCAAGGAATCTAGTTAGTTCTTGTGTGCATAAAATATGTACAGGATCCTGAACAAAGCATGAGCACATCAAAGATGCTGAGAGTACATAAAAATGTCCCTATACCTTCTTTTTATGTAATGACACACCAAGAACAGTATAATTAAGTATCGATATTTAAAAAAAAAATAAAGAAAAAAAAAATAGGCTATCAGCGGGAATCGAACTCGGGTCGCTGCGTTAGTAGTCAAGTGCCCGCAACGGAAGACTAACGTGGCATTGCTGAAGGGAATTGTAATGAAAATTACTTTTAATACTATTGGTATCGTAAACTATCCCAAGCAAAGTCACCATCGGACTGGAGGTTACATTCGGGAAAAGCTTCAGGGTTACATTCGGGAATTTGTTTTACGAGTGTAACCTCCAAAAGGTTACAATCGATAATTTTTTTTTCCGAATGTAGATTCCAAAAAGTAACATTAGGAAAAATAAAACAGTATACTCGGAAAAAAAGGTATATCAATCTATCGAGCGCTATGCTCTATGTTAGAATCTACTTAATCAAGTTATCCAAGGTTAGTTAGGTCTAGTTAGGTCTTGTGTGCATAAAATATGTACAGGATCCTGAACAAAGCATGAGCACATCAAAGATGCTGAGAGTACATAAAAATGTCCCTATACCTTCTTTTTATGTCATGACACACCAAGAACAGTATAATAAAGTATCGATATTTAAAAAAAAAAATAAAGAAAAAAAATAGGCTATCAGCGGGAATAGAACCCGGGTCGCTGCGTTAGTAGTCAAGTGCCCGCAAGGAAAGACTAACGTGGCATTGCTGAAGAGAATTGTAATGAAAATTACTTTTAATACTATTGGTATCGTAAACTATCCCAAGCAAAGTCACCATCGGACTGGAGGTTACATTCGGGAAAAGCTTCAGGGTTACATTCGGGAATTTGTTTTACGAGTGTAACCTCCAAAAGGTTACAATCGATAATTTTTTTTTCCGAATGTAAATTCCAAAAAGTAACATTAGGAAAAATAAAACAGTATACTCGGAAAAAAAGGTATATCAATCTATCGAGCGCTATGCTCTATGCTAGAATCTACTTAATCAAGTTATCCAAGGAATCTAGTTAGTTCTTGTGTGCATAAAATATGTACAGGATCCTGAACAAAGCATGAGCACATCATAGATGCTGAGAGTACATAAAAATGTCCCTATACCTTCTTTTTATGTCATGACACATCAAGAACAGTATAATTAAGTATCGATATTTAAAAAAAAAAATAAAGAAAAAAAATAGGCTATCAGCGGGAATAGAACCCGGGTCGCTGCGTTAGTAGTCAAGTGCCCGCAACGGAAGACTAACGTGGCATTGCTGAAGGGAATTGTAATGAAAATTACTTTTAATACTATTGGTATCGTAAACTATCCCAAGCAAAGTCACCATCGGACTGGAGGTTACATTCGGGAAAAGCTTCAGGGTTACATTCGGGAATTTGTTTTACGAGTGTAACCTCCAAAAGGTTACAATCGATAATTTTTTTTTCCGAATGTAGATTCCAAAAAGTAACATTAGGAAAAATAAAACAGTATACTCGGAAAAAAAGGTATATCAATCTATCGAGCGCTATGCTCTATGTTAGAATCTACTTAATCAAGTTATCAAAGGTTAGTTAGGTGTAGTTAGGTCTTGTGTGCATAAAATATGTACAGGATCCTGAACAAAGCATGAGCACATCAAAGATGCTGAGAGTACATAAAAATGTCCCTATACCTTCTTTTTATGTCATGACACACCAAGAACAGTATAATTAAGTATCGATATTTAAAAAAAAAAAAAAAATAAAGAAAAAAAATAGGCTATCAGCAGGAATCGAACCCGGGTCGCTGCGTTAGTAGTCAAGTGCCCGCAACGAAAGACTAACGTGGCATTGCTGAAGGGAATTGTAATGAAAATTACTTTTAATACTATTGGTATCGTAAACTATCCCAAGCAAAGTCACCATCGGACTGGAGGTTACATTCGGGAAAAGCTTCAGGGTTACATTCGGGAATTTGTTTTACGAGTGTAACCTCCAAAAGGTTACAATCGATAATTTGTTTTCCGAATGTAAATTCCAAAAAGTAACATTAGGAAAAATAAAACAGTATACTCGGAAAAAAAGGTATATCAATCTATCGAGCGCTATGCTCTATGTTAGAATCTACTTAATCAAGTTATCCAAGGAATCTAGTTAGTTCTTGTGTGCATAAAATATGTACAGGATCCTGAACAAAGTATGAGCACATCAAAGATGCTGAGAGTACAAAAAAATGTCCCTATACCTTCTTTTTATGTCATGACACACCAAGAACAGTATAATTAAGTATCGATATTTAAAAAAAAAATAAAGAAAAAAAATAGGCTATCAGCGGGAATCGAACCCGGGTCGCTGCGTTAATAGTCAAGTGCCCGCAACGAAAGACTAACGTGGCATTGCTGAAGGGAATTGTAATGAAAATTACTTTTAATACTATTGGTATCGTAAACTATCCCAAGCAAAGTCACCATCGGACTGGAGGTTACATTCGGGAAAAGCTTCAGGGTTACATTCGGGAATTTGTTTTACGAGTGTAACCTCCAAAAGGTTATAATCGATAATTTTTTTTCCGAATGTAAATTCCAAAAAGTAACATTAGAAAAAATAAAACAGTATACTCGGAAAAAAAGGTATATCAATCTATCGAGCGCTATGCTCTATGTTAGAATCTACTTAATCAAGTTATCCAAGGAATCTAGTTAGTTCTTGTGTGCATAAAATATGTACAGGATCCTGAACAAAGCATGAGCACATCAAAGATGCTGAGAGTACATAAAAATTTCCTATACCTTCTTTTTATGTCATGACACACCAAGAACAGTATAATTAAGTATCGATATTTAAAAAAAATAAAGAAAAAAGATGGGCTATCAGCGGGAATCGAACCCGGGTCGCTGCGTTAGAAGTCAAGTGCCCGCAACGAAAGACTAACGTGGCATTGCTGAAGGGAATTGGAATGAAAATTACTTTTAATTCTATTGGTATCGTAAACTATCCCAAGCAAAGTCACCATCGGACTGGAGGTTACATTCGGGAAAAGTTTCAGGGTTACATTCGGGAATTTGTTTTACGAGTGTAACCTCCAAAAGGTTACAATCGATAATTTTTTTTCCGAATGTAAATTCCAAAAAGTAACATTAGGAAAAATAAAACAGTACACTTGGAAAAAAAGGTATATCAATCTATCGAGCGCTATGCTCTATGTTAGAATCTACTTAATCAAGTTATCCGAGGAATCTAGTTAGTTCTTGTGTGCATAAAATATGTACAGGATCCTGAACAAAGCATGAGCACATCAAAGATGCTGAGAGTACATAAAAATGTCCCTATACCTTCTTTTTATGTCATGACACACCAAGAACAGTATAATTAAGTATCGATATTAAAAAAAAAAAAAAAAAAAAAAAAGGCTATCAGCGGGAATCGAACCCGGGCGCTGCGTTAGTAGTCAAGTGCCCGCAACGAAAGACTAACGTGGCATTGCTGAAGGGAATTGTAATGAAAATTACTTTTAATACTATTGGTATCGTAAACTATCCCAAGCAAAGTCACCATCGGACTGGAGGTTATATTCGGGAAAAGCTTCAGGGTTACATTCGGGAATTTGTTTTACGAGTGTAACCTCCAAAAGGTTACAATCGATAATTTTTTTTCCGAATGTAGATTCCAAAAAGTAACATTAGGAAAAATAAAACAGTATACTCGGAAAAAAAGGTATATCAATCTATCGAGCGCTATGCTCTATGTTAGAATCTACTTAATCAAGTTCTCCAAGGTTAGTTAGGTCTAGTTAGGTCTTGTGTGCATAAAATATGTACAGGATCCCGAACAAAGCATGAGCACATCAAAGATGCTGAGAGTACATAAAAATGTCCCTATACCTTCTTTTTATGTCATGACACACCAAGAACAGTATAATTAAGTATCGATATTTAAAAAAAAAATAAAGAAAAAAAATAGGCTATAAGCGGGAATCGAACCCGGGTCGCTGCGTTAGTTGTCAAGTGCCCGCAAGGAAATACTAACGTGGCATTGCTGAAGGCAATTGTAATGAAAATTACTTTTAATACTATTGGTATCGTAAACTATCCCAAGCAAAGTCACCATCGGACTGGAGGTTACATTCGGGAAAAGCTTCAGGGTTACATTCGGGAATTTGTTTTACGAGTGTAACCTCCAAAAGGTTACAATCGATAATTTTTTTTTCCGAATGTAAATTCCAAAAAGTAACATTAGGAAAAATAAAACAGTATACTCGGAAAAAAAGGTATATCAATCTATCGAGCGCTATGCTCTATGTTAGAATCTACTTAATCAAGTTATCCAAGGAATCTAGTTAGTTCTTGTGTGCATAAAATATGTACAGGATCCTGAACAAAGCATGAGCACATCAAAGATGCTGAGAGTACATAAAAATTTCCCTATACCTTCTTTTTATGTCATGACACACCAAGAACAGTATAATTAAGTATCGATATTTAAAAAAAAATAAAGAAAAAAAATGGGCTATCAGCGGGAATAGAACCCGGGTCGCTGCGTTAGAAGTGAAGTGCCCGCAACGAAAGACTAACGTGGCATTGCTGAAGGGAATTGGAATGAAAATTACTTTTAATTCTATTGGTATCGTAAACTATCCCAAGCAAAGTCACCATCGGACTGGAGGTTACATTCGGGAAAAGTTTCAGGGTTACATTCGGGAATTTGTTTTACGAGTGTAACCTCCAAAAGGTTACAATCGATAATTTTTTTTCCGAATGTAAATTCCAAAAAGTAACATTAGGAAAAATAAAACAGTACACTTGAAAAAAAGGTATATCAATCTATCGAGCGCTATGCTCTATGTTAGAATCTACTTAATCAAGTTATCCAAGGAATCTAGTTAGTTCTTGTGTGCATAAAATATGTACAGGATCCTGAACAAAGCATGAGCACATCAAAGATGCTGAGAGTACATAAAAATGTCCCTATACCTTCTTTTTATGTCATGACACACCAAGAACAGTATAATTAAGTATCGATATTTAAAAAAAAAAATAAAGAAAAAAAATAGGCTATCAGCGGGAATAGAACCCGGGTCGCTGCGTTAGTAGTCAAGTGCCCGCAACATCTACATCTACATCTACATTTATTAAGTCGGTAAAAATCTTGCGATATCACACCAACCTTAAATAAAAGTATTTACATATAAATAAATAAATAAGGAGATAAGTAAATAAAAAATATATATATATAAAAATATATATATATAAGACATAACATAACATAACATAAGACTAATGTGGCATTGCTGAAGGGAATTGTAATGGAAATTACTTTTAATACTATTGGTATCGTAAACTATCCCAAGCAAAGTCACCATCGGACTGGAGGTTACATTCGGGAAAAGCTTCAGGGTTACATTCGGGAATTTGTTTTACGAGTGTAACCTCCAAAAGGTTATAATCGATAATTTTTTTTCCGAAGGTAAATTCCAAAAAGTAACATTAGGAAAAATAAAACAGTATACTCGGAAAAAAAGGTATATCAATCTATCGAGCGCTATGCTCTATGTTAGAATCTACTTAATCAAGTTATCCAAGGAATCTAGTTAGGTCTTGTGTGCATAAAATATGTACAGGATCCTGAACAAAGCATGAGCACATCAAAGATGCTGAGAGTACATAAAAATGTCCCTATACCTTCTTTTTATGTCATGACACACCAAGAACAGTATAATTAAGTATCGATATTTAAAAAAAAAATAAAGACAAAAAATAGGCTATCAGCGGGAATAGAACCCGGGTAGCTGCGTTAGTAGTCAAGTGCCCGCAACGAAAGACTAACGTGGCATTGCTGAAGGGAATTGTAATGAAAATTACTTTTAATACTATTGGTATCGTAAACTATCCCAAGCAAAGTCACCATCGGACTGGAGGTTACATTCAAGAAAAGCTTCAGGGTTACATTCGGGAATTAGTTTTACGAGTGTAACCTCCAAAAGGTTACAATCGATAATTTTTTTTCCGAATGTAAATTCCAAAAAGTAACATTAGGACAAATAAAACAGTATACTCGGAAAAAAAGGTATATCAATCTATCGAGCGCTATGCTCTATGTTAGAATCTACTTAATCAAGTTATCCAAGGAATCTAGTTAGTTCTTGTGTGCATAAAATATGTACAGGATCCTGAACAAAGCATGAGCACATCAAAGATGCTGAGAGTACATAAAAATGTCCCTATATCTTCTTTTTATGTCATGTCACACCAAGAACAGTATTATTAAGTATCGATATTTAAAAAAAAAAAAAGAAAAAAAAAATAGGATATCGGCGGGAATCGAACCCGGGTCGCTGCGTTAGTAGTCAAGTGCCTGCAACGAAAGACTAACGTGGCATTGCTGAAGGGAATTGTAATGAAAATTACTTTTAATACTATTGGTATCGTAAACTATCCCAAGCAAAGTCACCATCGGACTGGAGGTTACATTCGGGAAAAGCTTCAGGGTTACATTCGGGAATTTGTTTTACGAGTGTAACCTCCAAAAGGTTATAATCGATAATTTTTTTTCCGAATGTACATTCCAAAAAGTAACACTAGGAAAAATAAAACAGTGTACTCGGAAAAAAAAGGTATATCAATCTATCGAGCGCTATGCTCTATGTTAGAATCTATTTAATCAAGTTATCCAAGGAATCTAGTTAGTTCTTGTGTGCATAAAATATGTATAGGATCCTGAACAAAGCATGAGCACATCAAAGATGCTGAGAGTACATAAAAATGTCAATATACCTTCTTTTTATGTAATGACACACCAAGAACAGTATAATTAAGTATCGATATTTAAAAAAAAAATAAAGAAAAAAAAATAGGCTATCAGCGGGAATCGAACTCGGGTCGCTGCGTTAGTAGTCAAGTGCCCGCAACGGAAGACTAACGTGGCATTGCTGAAGGGAATTGTAATGAAAATTACTTTTAATACTATTGGTATCGTAAACTATCCCAAGCAAAGTCACCATCGGACTGGAGGTTACATTCGGGAAAAGCTTCAGGGTTACATTCGGGAAATTGTTTTACGAGTGTAACCTCCAAAAGGTTACAATCGATAATTTTTTTTTCCGAATGTAGATTCCAAAAAGTAACATTAGGAAAAATAAAACAGTATACTCGGAAAAAAAGGTATATCAATCTATCGAGCGCTATGCTCTATGTTAGAATCTACTTAATCAAGTTATCCAAGGAATCTAGTTAGTTCTTGTGTGCATAAAATATGTACAGGATCCTGAACAAAGCATGAGCACATCAAAGATGCTGAGAGTACATAAAAATGTCCCTATATCTTCTTTTTATGTCATGTCACACCAAGAACAGTATAATTAAGTATCGATATTTAAAAAAAAAAAAAGAAAAAAAAAATAGGCTATCGGCGGGAATCGAACCCGGGTCGCTGCGTTAGTAGTCAAGTGCCTGCAACGAAAGACTAACGTGGCATTGCTGAAGGGAATTGTAATGAAAATTACTTTTAATACTATTGGTATCGTAAACTATCCCAAGCAAAGTCACCATCGGACTGGAGGTTACATTCGGGAAAAGCTTCAGGGTTACATTCGGGAATTTGTTTTACGAGTGTAACCTCCAAAAGGTTATAATCGATAATTTTTTTTCCGAATGTACATTCCAAAAAGTAACACTAGGAAAAATAAAACAGTGTACTCGGAAAAAAAAGGTATATCAATCTATCGAGCGCTATGCTCTATGTTAGAATCTATTTAATCAAGTTATCCAAGGAATCTAGTTAGTTCTTGTGTGCATAAAATATTTATAGGATCCTGAACAAAGCATGAGCACATCAAAGATGCTGAGAGTACATAAAAATGTCAATATACCTTCTTTTTATGTAATGACACACCAAGAACAGTATAATTAAGTATCGATATTTAAAAAAAAAATAAAGAAAAAAAAATAGGCTATCAGCGGGAATCGAACTCGGGTCGCTGCGTTAGTAGTCAAGTGCCCGCAACGGAAGACTAACGTGGCATTGCTGAAGGGAATTGTAATGAAAATTACTTTTAATACTATTGGTATCGTAAACTATCCCAAGCAAAGTCACCATCGGACTGGAGGTTACATTCGGGAAAAGCTTCAGGGTTACATTCGGGAATTTGTTTTACGAGTGTAACCTCCAAAAGGTTACAATCGATAATTTTTTTTTTCCGAATGTAGATTCCAAAAAGTAACATTAGGAAAAATAAAACAGTATACTCGGAAAAAAAGGTATATCAATCTATCGAGCGCTATGCTCTATGTTAGAATCTACTTAATCAAGTTATCCAAGGTTAGTTAGGTCTAGTTAGGTCTTGTGTGCATAAAATATGTACAGGATCCTGAACAAAGCATGAGCACATCAAAGATGCTGAGAGTACATAAAAATGTCCCTATACCTTCTTTTTATGTCATGACACACCAAGAACAGTATAATTAAGTATCGATATTTAAAAAAAAAATAAAGAAACAAAAAATAGGCTATCAGCGGGAATAGAACCCGGGTCGCTGCGTTAGTAGTCAAGTGCCCGCAAGGAAAGACTAACGTGGCATTGCTGAAGGGAATTGTAATGAAAATTACTTTTAATACTATTGGTATCGTAAACTATCCCAAGCAAAGTCACCATCGGACTGGAGGTTACATTCGGGAAAAGCTTCAGGGTTACATTCGGGAATTTGTTTTACGAGTGTAACCTCCAAAAGGTTACAATCGATAATTTTTTTTTCCGAATGTAAATTCCAAAAAGTAACATTAGGAAAAATAAAACAGTATACTCGGAAAAAAAGGTATATCAATCTATCGAGCGCTATGCTCTATGTTAGAATCTACTTAATCAAGTTATCCAAGGAATCTAGTTAGTTCTTGTGTGCATAAAATATGTACAGGATCCTGAACAAAGCATGAGCACATCAAAGATGCTGAGAGTACATAAAAATTTCCTATACCTTCTTTTTATGTCATGACACACCAAGAACAGTATAATTGAGTATCGATATTTAAAAAAAAATAAAGAAAAAAGATGGGCTATCAGCGGGAATCGAACCCGGGTCGCTGCGTTAGAAGTCAAGTGCCCGCAACGAAAGACTAACGTGGCATTGCTGAAGGGAATTGGAATGAAAATTACTTTTAATTCTATTGGTATCGTAAACTATCCCAAGCAAAGTCACCATCGGACTGGAGGTTACATTCGGGAAAAGTTTCAGGGTTACATTCGGGAATTTGTTTTACGAGTGTAACCTCCAAAAGGTTACAATCGATAATTTGTTTTCCGAATGTAAATTCCAAAAAGTAACATTAGGAAAAATAAAACAGTACACTTGGAAAAAAAGGTATATCAATCTATCGAGCGCTATGCTCTATGTTAGAATCTACTTAATCAAGTTATCCAAGGAATCTAGTTAGTTCTTGTGTGCATAAAATATGTACAGGATCCTGAACAAAGCATGAGCACATCAAAGATGCTGAGAGTACATAAAAATGTCCCTATACCTTCTTTTTATGTCATGACACATCAAGAACAGTATAATTAAGTATCGATATTTAAAAAAAAAAAATAAAGAAAAAAAATAGGCTATCAGCGGGAATAGAACCCGGGTCGCTGCGTTAGTTGTCAAGTGCCCGCAACATAAGACTAACGTGGCATTGCTGAAGGGAATTGTAATGGAAATTACTTTTAATACTATTGGTATCGTAAACTATCCCAAGCAAAGTCACCATCGGACTGGAGGTTACATTCGGGAAAAGCTTCAGGGTTACATTCGGGAATTTGTTTTACGAGTGTAACCTCCAAAAGGTTATAATCGATAATTTTTTTTCCGAATGTAAATTCCAAAAAGTAACATTAGGAAAAATAAAACAGTATACTCGGAAAAAAAGGTATATCAATCTATCGAGCGCTATGCTCTATGTTAAAATCTACTTAATCAAGTTATCCAAGGAATCTAGTTAGGTCTTGTGTGCATAAAATATGTACAGGATCCTGAACAAAGCATGAGCACATCAAAGATGCTGAGAGTACATAAAAATGTCCCTATACCTTCTTTTTATGTCATGACACACCAAGAACAGTATAATTAAGTATCGATATTTAAAAAAAAAATAAAGAAAAAAAAATAGGCTATCAGCGGGAATAGAACCCGGGTCGCTGCGTTAGTAGTAAAGTGCCCGCAACGAAAGACTAACGTGGCATTGCTGAAGGGAATTGTAATGAAAATTACTTTTAATACTATTGGTATCGTAAACTATCCCAAGCAAAGTCACCATCGGACTGGAGGTTACATTCGGGAAAAGCTTCAGGGTTACATTCGGGAATTTGTTTTACGAGTGTAACCTCCAAAAGGTTACAATCGATAATTTTTTTTTCCGAATGTAAATTCCAAAAAGTAACATTAGGAAAAATAAAACAGTATACTCGGAAAAAAAGGTATATCAATCTATCGAGCGCTATGCTCTATGTTAGAATCTACTTAATCAAGTTATCCAAGGAATCTAGTTAGTTCTTGTGTGCATAAAATATGTACAGGATCCTGAACAAAGCATGAGCACATCAAAGATGCTGAGAGTACATAAAAATGTCCCTATACCTTCTTTTTATGTCATGACACACCAAGAACAGTATAATTAAGTATCGATATTTAAAAAAAAATAAAGAAAAAAAATGGGCTATAAGCGGGAATCGAACCCGGGTCGCTGGGTTAGAAGTCAAGTGCCCGCAACGAAAGTCTAACGTGGCATTGCTGAAGGGAATTGTAATGAAAATTACTTTAAATACTATTGGTATCGTAAACTATCCCAAGCAAAGTCACCATCGGACTAGAGGTTACATTCGGGAAAAGCTTCAGGGTTACATTCGGGTATTTGTTTAACGAGTGTAACCTGCAAAAGGTTACAATCGATATTTTTTTTTCCGGATGTAAATTCAAAAAAGTAACATCAGGAAAAATAAAACAGTATACTCGGAAAAAAAGGTATATCAATCTATCGAGCGCTATGCTCTATGTTAGAATCTACTTAATCAAGTTATCCAAGGAATCTAGTTAGTTCTTGTGTGCATAAAATATGTACAGGATCCTGAACATAGCATGAGCATATCACAGATGCTGAGAGTACATAAAAATGTCCCTATACCTTTTTTTTATGTCATGACACACCAAGAACAGTATAATTAAGTATCGATATTAAAAAAAAAAAAAAAGAAAAAAAAAAGGCTATCAGCGGGAATCGAACCCGGGCGCTGCGTTAGTAGTCAAGTGCCCGCAACGAAAGACTAACGTGGCATTGCTGAAGGGAATTGTAATGAAAATTACTTTTAATACTATTGGTATCGTAAACTATCCCAAGCAAAGTCACCATCGGACTGGAGGTTACATTCGGGAAAAGCTTCAGGGTTACATTCGGGAATTTGTTTTACGAGTGTAACCTCCAAAAGGTTACAATCGATAATTTTTTTTCCGAATGTAAATTCCAAAAAGTAACATTAGGAAAAATAAAACAGTATACTCGGAAAAAAAGGTATATCAATCTATCGAGCGCTATGCTCTATGTTAGAATCTACTTAATCAAGTTATCCAAGGAATCTAGTTAGTTCTTGTGTGCATAAAATATGTACAGGATCCTGAACAAAGCATGAGCACATCAAAGATGCTGAGAGTACAAAAAA
Source organism: Nematostella vectensis (assembly GCF_932526225.1). Classification (NCBI taxonomy): domain Eukaryota; kingdom Metazoa; phylum Cnidaria; class Anthozoa; order Actiniaria; family Edwardsiidae; genus Nematostella; species Nematostella vectensis. The sequence goes on along the minus strand of NC_064035.1, from coordinate 296,655 downwards.
ATGTCCCTATACCTTCTTTTTATGTCATGACACACCAAGAACAGTATAATTAAGTATCGATATTTTAAAAAAAATAAAGAAAAAAAAAATAGGCTATCAGCGGGAATAGAACCCGGGTCGCTGCGTTAGTAGTCAAGTGCCCGCAACGAAAGACTAACGTGGCATTGCTGAAGGGAATTGTAATGAAAATTACTTTTAATACTATTGGTATCGTAAACTATCCCAAGCAAAGTCACCATCGGACTGGAGGTTACATTCGGGAAAAGCTTCAGGGTTACATTCGGGAATTTGTTTTACGAGTGTAACCTCCAAAAGGTTACAATCGATAATTTTTTTTTCCGAATGTAAATTCCAAAAAGTAACATTAGGAAAAATAAAACAGTATACTCGGAAAAAAAGGTATATCAATCTATCGAGCGCTATGCTCTATGTTAGAATCTACTTAATCAAGTTATCCAAGGAATCTAGTTAGTTCTTGTGTGCATAAAATATGTACAGGATCCTGAACAAAGCATGAGCACATCAAAGATGCTGAGAGTACATAAAAATGTCCCTATACCTTCTTTTTATGTCATGACACACCAAGAACAGTATAATTAAGTATCGATATTTAAAAAAAAATAAAGAAAAAAAATGGGCTATCAGCGGGAATCGAACCCGGGTCGCTGCGTTAGAAGTCAAGTGCCCGCAACGAAAGTCTAACGTGGCATTGCTGAAGGGAATTGTAATGAAAATTACTTTAAATACTATTGGTATCGTAAACTATCCCAAGCAAAGTCACCATCGGACTGGAGGTTACATTCGGGAAAAGCTTCAGGGTTACATTCGGGTATTTGTTTTACGAGTGTAACCTGCAAAAGGTTACAATCGATATTTTTTTTTCCGGATGTAAATTCAAAAAAGTAACATTAGGAAAAATAAAACAGTATACTCGGAAAAAAAGGTATATCAATCTATCGAGCGCTATGCTCTATGTTAGAATCTACTTAATCAAGTTATCCAAGGAATCTAGTTAGTTCTTGTGTGCATAAAATATGTACAGGATCCTGAACATAGCATGAGCATATCACAGATGCTGAGAGTACATAAAAATGTCCCTATACCTTCTTTTTATGTCATGACACACCAAGAACAGTATAATTAAGTATCGATATTAAAAAAAAAAAAAAAAAGAAAAAAAAAAGGCTATCAGCGGGAATCGAACCCGGGCGCTGCGTTAGTAGTCAAGTGCCCGCAACGAAAGACTAACGTGGCATTGCTGAAGGGAATTGTAATGAAAATTACTTTTAATACTATTGGTATCGTAAACTATCCCAAGCAAAGTCACCATCGGACTGGAGGTTACATTCGGGAAAAGCTTCAGGGTTACATTCGGGAATTTGTTTTACGAGTGTAACCTCCAAAAGGTTACAATCGATAATTTTTTTTCCGAATGTAAATTCCAAAAAGTAACATTAGGAAAAATAAAACAGTATACTCGGAAAAAAAGGTATATCAATCTATCGAGCGCTATGCTCTATGTTAGAATCTACTTAATCAAGTTATCCAAGGAATCTAGTTAGTTCTTGTGTGCATAAAATATGTACAGGATCCTGAACAAAGCATGAGCACATCAAAGATGCTGAGAGTACAAAGAAATGTCCCTATACCTTCTTTTTATGTCATGACACACCAAGAACAGTATAATTAAGTATCGATATTTAAAAAAAAAATAAAGAAAAATAAATAGGCTATCAGCGGGAATCGAACCCGGGTCGCTGCGTTAATAGTCAAGTGCCCGCAAAGAAAGACTAACGTGGCATTGCTGAAGGGAATTGTAATGAAAATTACTTTTAATACTATTGGTATCGTAAACTATCCCAAGCAAAGTCACCATCGGACTGGAAGTTACATTCGGGAAAAGCTTCAGGGTTACATTCGGGAATTTGTTTTACGAGTGTAACCTCCAAAATTTTAAAATCGATAATTTTTTTTTCCGAATGTAAATTCCAAAAAGTAACATTAGGAAAAATAAAACAGTATACTCGGAAAAATAGGTATATCAATCTATCGAGCGCTATGCTCTATGTTAGAATCTACTTAATCAAGTTATCCAAGGAATCTAGTTAGTTCTTGTGTGCATAAAATATGTACAGGATCCTGAACAAAGCATGAGCACATCAAAGATGCTGAGAGTACATAAAAATGTCCCTATACCTTCTTTTTATGTAATGACACACCAAGAACATTATAATTAAGTATCGATATTTTAAAAAAAATAAAGAAAAAAAAAATAGGCTATCAGCGGGAATCGAACTCGGGTCGCTGCGTTAGTAGTCAAGTGCCCGCAACGGAAGACTAAAGTGGCATTGCTGAAGGGAATTGTAATGAAAATTACTTTTAATACTATTGGTATCGTAAACTATCCCAAGCAAAGTCACCATCGGACTGGAGGTTACATTCGGGAAAAGCTTCAGGGTTACATTCGGAATTTGTTTTACGAGTGTAACCTCCAAAAGGTTACAATCGATAATTTGTTTTTCCGAATGTAGATTCCAAAAAGTAACATTAGGAAAAATAAAACAGTATACTCGGAAAAAAAGGTATATCAATCTATCGAGCGCTATGCTCTATGTTAGAATCTACTTAATCAAGTTATCCAAGGTTAGTTAGGTCTAGTTAGGTCTTGTGTGCATAAAATATGTACAGGATCCTGAACAAAGCATGAGCACATCAAAGATGCTGAAAGTACGTAAAAATGTCCCTATACCTTCTTTTTATGTCATGACACACCAAGAACAGTATAATTAAGTATCGATATTTAAAAAAAAAAAATAAAGAAAAAAAATAGGCTATCAGCGGGAATAGAACCCGGGTCGCTGCGTTAGTTGTCAAGTGCCCGCAACATAAGACTAACGTGGCATTGCTGAAGGGAATTGTAATGAAAATTACTTTTAATACTATTGGTATCGTAAACTATCCCAAGCAAAGTCACCATCGGACTGGAGGTTACATTCGGGAAAAGCTTCAGGGTTACATTCGGGAATTTGTTTTACGAGTGTAACCTCCAAAAGGTTATAATCGATAATTGTTTTTCCGAATGTAAATTCCAAAAAGTAACATTAGGAAAAATAAAACAGTATACTCGGAAAAAAAGGTATATCAATCTATCGAGCGCTATGCTCTATGTTAGAATCTACTTAATCATGTTATCCAAGGAATCTAGTTAGTTCTTGTGTGCATAAAATATGTACAGGATCCTGAACAAAGCATGAGCACATCAAAGATGCTGAGAGTACATAAAAATGTCCCTATACCTTCTTTTTATGTAATGACACACCAAGAACAGTATAATTAAGTATCGATATTTAAAAAAAAAATAAAGAAAAAAAAAATAGGCTATAAGCGGGAATCAAACTCGGGTAGCTGCGTTAGTAGTCAAGTTCCCGCAACGGAAGACTAACGTGGCATTGCTGAAGGGAATTGTAATGAAAATTACTTTTAATACTATTGGTATCGTAAACTATCCCAAGCAAAGTCACCATCGGACTGGAGGTTACATTCGGGAAAAGCTTCAGGGTTACATTCGGGAATTTGTTTTACGAGTGTAACCTCCAAAAGGTTACAATCGATAATTTTTTTTTCCGAATGTAGATTCCAAAAAGTAACATTAGGAAAAATAAAACAGTATACTCGGAAAAAAAGGTATATCAATCTATCGAGCGCTATGCTCTATGTTAGAATCTACTTAATCAAGTTATCCAAGGTTAGTTAGGTCTAGTTAGGTCTTGTGTGCATAATATATGTACAGGATCCTGAACAAAGCATGAGCACATCAAAGATGCTGAGAGTACATAAAAATGTCCCTATACCTTCTTTTTATGTCATGACACACCAAGAACAGTATAATTAAGTATCGATGTTTAAAAAAAAAATAAAGAAAAAAAAATAGCCTATCAGCGGGAATAGAACCCGGGTCGCTGCGTTAAAAGTCAAGTGCCCGCAAGGAAAGACTAACGTGGCATTGCTGAAGGGAATTGTAATGAAAATTACTTTGAATACTATTGGTATCGTAAACTATCCCAAGCAAAGTCACCATCGGACTGGAGGTTACATTCGGGAAAAGCTTCAGGGTTACATTCGGGAATTTGTTTTACGAGTGTAACCTCCAAAAGTTTACAATCGATAATTTTTTTTTCCGAATGTAAATTCCAAAAAGTAACATTAGGAAAATTAAAACAGTATACTCGGAAAAAAAGGTATATCAATCTATCGAGCGCTATGCTCTATGTTAGAATCTACTTAATCAAGTTATCCAAGGAATCTAGTTAGTTCTTGTGTGCATAAAATATGTACAAGATCCTGAACAAAGCATGAGCACATCAAAGATGCTGAGAGTACATGAAAATGTCCCTATATCTTCTTTTTATGTCATGTCACACCAAGAACAGTATAATTAAGTATCGATATTTAAAAAAAAAAAAAAGAAAAAAAAATGGGCTATCGGCGGGAATCGAACCCGGGTCGCTGCGTTAGTAGTCAAGTGCCTGCAACGAAAGACTAACGTGGCATTGCTGAAGGGAATTGTAATGAAAATTACTTTTAATACTATTGGTATCGTAAACTATCCCAAGCAAAGTCACCATCGGACTTGAGGTTACATTCGGGAAAAGCTTCAGGGTTACATTCTGGAATTTGTTTTACGAGTGTAACCTCCAAAAGGTTATAATCGATAATTTTTTTTCCGAATGTACATTCCAAAAAGTAACACTAGGAAAAATAAAACAGTGTACTCGGAAAAAAAAGGTATATCAATCTATCGAGCGCTATGCTCTATGTTAGAATCTACTTAATATAGTTATTCAAGGAATCAATTTAATTCTTGTGTGCATAAAATATGTACAGGATCCTGAACAAAGCATGAGCACATCAAAGATGCTGAGAGTACATAAAAATGTCACTATACCTTCTTTTTATGTCAAGACACACCAAGAACAGTATAATTAAGTATCGATATTTAAAAAAAATAAAGAAAAAAAATAGGCTATCAGCGGGAATCGAACCCGGGTCGCTGCGTTAGAAGTCAAGTGCCCGCAACGAAAGACTAACGTGGCATTGCTGAAAGGAATTGGAATAAAAATTACTTTTAATACTATTGGTATCGTAAACTATCCCAAGCAAAGTCACCATCGGACTGGAGGTTACATTCGGGAAAAGCTTCAGGGTTACATTCGGGAATTTGTTTTACGAGTGTAACCTCCAAAAGGTTACAATCGATAATTTTCTTTCCGAATGTAAATTCCAAAAAGTAACATTAGGAAAAATAAAACAGTACACTTGGAAAAAAAGGTATATCAATCTATCGAGCGCTATGCTCTATGTTAGAATCTACTCAATCAAGTTATCCAAGGAATCTAGTTAGGTCTTGTGTGCATAAAATATGTACAGGATCCTGAACAAAGCATGAGCACATCAAAGATGCTGAGAGTACATAAAAATGTCCCTATACCTTCTTTTTATGTCATGACACACCAAGAACAGTATAATTAAGTATCGATATTTAAAAAAAAAATTAAGAAAAAAAATAGGCTATCAGCGGGAATAGAACCCGGGTCGCTGCGTTAGTAGTCAAGTGCCCGCAACGAAAGACTAACGTGGCATTGCTAAAGGGAATTGTAATGAAAATTACTTTTAATACTATTGGTATCGTAAACTATCCCAAGCAAAGTCACCATCGGACTGGAGGTTACATTCGAGAAAAGCTTCAGGGTTACATTCGGGAATTTGTTTTACGAGTGTAACCTCCAAAAGGTTACAATCGATAATTTTCTTTCCGAATGTAAATTCCAAAAAGTAACATTAGGAAAAATAAAACAGTACACTTGGAAAAAAAGGTATATCAATCTATCGAGCGCTATGCTCTATGTTAGAATCTACTTAATCAAGTTATCCAAGGAATCTAGTTAGGTCTTGTGTGCATAAAATATGTACAGGATCCTGAACAAAGCATGAGCACATCAAAGATGCTGAGAGTACATAAAAATGTCCCTATACCTTCTTTTTATGTCATGACACACCAAGAACAGTATAATTAAGTATCGATATTTAAAAAAAAAAATTAAGAAAAAAAATAGGCTATCAGCGGGAATAGAACCCGGGTCGCTGCGTTAGTAGTCAAGTGCCCGCAACGAAAGACTAACGTGGCATTGCTAAAGGGAATTGTAATGAAAATTACTTTTAATACTATTGGTATCGTAAACTATCCCAAGCAAAGTCACCATCGGACTGGAGGTTACATTCGAGAAAAGCTTCAGGGTTACATTCGGGAATTTGTTTTACGAGTGTAACCTCCAAAAGGTTACAATCGATAATTTTTTTTCCGAATGTAAATTCCAAAAAGTAATATTAGGACAAATAAAACAGTATACTCGGAAAAAAAGGTATATCAATCTATCGAGCGCTATGCTCTATGTTAGAATCTACTTAATCAAGTTATCCAAGGAATCTAGTTAGTTCTTGTGTGCATAAAGTATGTACAGGATCCTGAACAAAGCATGAGCACATCAAAGATGCTGAGAGTACATGAAAATGTCCCTATATCTTCTTTTTATGTCATGTCACACCAAGAACAGTATAATTAAGTATCGATATTTAAAAAAAAAAAAAGAAAAAAAAAATGGGCTATCGGCGGGAATCGAACCCGGGTCGCTGCGTTAGTAGTCAAGTGCCTGCAACGAAAGACTAACGTGGCATTGCTGAAGGGAATTGTAATGAAAATTACTTTTAATACTATTGGTATCGTAAACTATCCCAAGAAAAGTCACCATCGGACTGGAGGTTACATTCGGAAAAAACTTCAGGGTTACATTCGGGAATTTGTTTTACGAGTGTAACCTCCAAAAGGTTACAATCGATAATTTTTTTTCCGAATTTAAATTCCAAAAATTAACATTAGGAAAATAAAACTGTATACTCGGAAAAAAACGTATATCAATCTATCGAGCGCTATGCTCTATGTTAGAATCTACTTAATCAAGTTATCCAAGGAATCTAGTTAGTTCTTGTGTGCATAAAATATGTACAGGATCCTGAACAAAGCATGAGCACATCAAAGATGCTGAGAGTACATAAAAATTTCCCTATACCTTCTTTTTATGTCATGACACACCAAGAACAGTATAATTAAGTATCGATATTTAAAAAAAAATAAAGAAAAAAAATGGGCTATCAGCGGGAATCAAACCCGGGTCGCTGCGTTAGAAGTCAAGTGCCCGCAACGAAAGACTAACGTGGCATTGCTGAAGGGAATTGGAATGAAAATTACTTTTAATACTATTGTATCGTAAACTATCCCAAGCAAAGTCACCATCGGACTTGAGGTTACATTCGGGAAAAGCTTCAGGGTTACATTCGGGAATTTGTTTTACGAGTGTAACCTCCAAAAGGTTACAATCGATAATTTTTTTTCCGAATGTAAATTCCAAAAAGTAACATTAGGAAAAATAAAACAGTACACTTGGAAAAAAAGGTATATCAATCTATCGAGCGCTATGCTCTATGTTAGAATCTACTTAATATAGTTATTCAAGGAATCAAGTTAATTCTTGTGTGCATAAAATATGTACAGGATCCTGAACAAAGCATGAGCACATCAAAGATGCTGAGAGTACATAAAAATGTCACTATACCTTCTTTTTATGTCAAGACACACCAAGAACAGTATAATTAAGTATCGATATGTAAAAAAAAATAAAGAAAAAAAAAAGGCTATCAGCGGGAATCGAACCCGGGTCGCTGCGTTAGTAGTCAAGTGCCCGCAACGAAAGACTAACGTGGCATTGCTGAAGGGAATTGTAATGGAAATTACTTTTAATACTATTGGTATCGTAAACTATCCCAAGCAAAGTCACCATCGGACTGGAGGTTACATTCGGGAAAAGCTTCAGGGTTACATTCGGGAATTTGTTTTACGAGTGTAACCTCCAAAATGTTACAATCGATAATTTTTTTTCCGAATGTAAATTCAAAAAAGTAACATTAGGAAAAATAAAACAGTATACTCGGAAAAAAAGGTATATCAATCTATCGAGCGCTATGCTCTATGTTAGAATCTACTTAATCAAGTTATCCAAGGAATCTAGTTAGTTCTTGTGTGCATAAAATATGTACAGGATCCTGAACAAAGCATGAGCACATCAAAGATGCTGAGAGTACATAAAAATGTCCCTATACCTTCTTTTTATGTCATGACACACCAAGAACAGTATAATTAAGTATCGATATTTAAAAAAAAAAATAAAGAAAAAAAATGGGCTATCAGCGGGAATCGAACACGGGTCGCTCCGTTAGAAGTCAAGTGCCCGCAACGAAAGACTAACGTGGCATTGCTGAAAGGAATTGGAATGAAAATTACTTTTAGTACTATTGGTATCGTAAACTATCCCAAGCAAAGTCACCATCGGACTGGAGGTTACATTCGGGAAAAGCTTCAGGGTTACATTCGGGAATTTGTTTTACAAGTGTAACCTCCAAAAGGTTACAATCGATAATTTTCTTTCCGAATGTAAATTCCAAAAAGTAACATTAGGAAAAATAAAACAGTACACTTGGAAAAAAAGGTATATCAATCTATCGAGCGCTATGCTCTATGTTAGAATCTACTTAATATAGTTATTCAAGGAATCTAGTTAATTCTTGTGTGCATAAAATATGTACAGGATCCTGAACAAAGCAGGAGCACATCAAAGATGCTGAGAGTACATAAAAATGTCCCTATACCTTCTTTTTATGTCATGACACACCAAGAACAGTATAATTAAGTATCGATATTTAAAAAAAAATAAAGAAAAAAAATAGGCTATCAGCGGGAATCGAACCCGGGTCGCTGCGTTAGTAGTCAAGTGCCCGCAACGAAAGACTAACGTGGCATTGCTGAAGGGAATTGTAATGGCAATTACTTTTAATACTATTGGTATCGTAAACTATCCCAAGCAAAGTCACCATCGGACTGGAGGTTACATTCGGGAAAAGCTTCAGGGTTACATTCGGGAATTTGTTTTACGAGTGTAACCTCCAAAATGTTACAATCGATAATTTTTTTTCCGAATGTAAATTCCAAAAAGTAACATTAGGAAAAATAAAACAGTATATTTGGAAAAAAAGGTATATCAATCTATCGAGCGCTATGCTCTATGTTAGAATCTACTTAATCAAGTTATCCAAGGAATCTAGTTAGTTCTTGTGTGCATAAAATATGTACAGGATCCTGAACAAAGCATGAGCACATCAAAGATGCTGAGAGTACATAAAAATGTCCCTATACCTTCTTTTTATGTCATGACACACCAAGAACAGTATAATTAAGTATCGATATTTGAAAAAAAAAGAAAGAATAAAACATAGGCTATCAGCGGGAATCGAACCCGTATCGCTGCGTTAGTAGTCAAGTGCACGCAACGAAAGACTAACGTGGTATTGCAGAAGGGAATTGTAATGAAAATTACTTTTAATACTATTGGTATCGTAAACTATCCCAAGCAAAGTCACCATCGGACTGGAGGTTACATTCGGGAAAAGCTTCAGGGTTACATTCGGGAATTTGTTTTACGAGTGTAACCTCCAAAAGGTTACAATCGATAATTTTTTTTTTCCAAATGTAAATTCCAAAAAGTAACATTAGGAAAAATAAAACAGTATACTCGGAAAAAAAGGTATATCAATCTATCGAGCGCTATGCTCTATGTTAGAATCTACTTAATCAAGTTATCCAAGGAATCTAGTTAGTTCTTGTGTGCATAGAATATGTACAGGATCCTGAACAAAGCATGAGCACATCAAAGATGCTGAGAGTGCACAAAAATGTCCCTATTCCTTCTTTTTATGTCATGACACACTAAGAACAGTATAATTAAGTATCGATATTTAAAAAAAAAATGAAGAAAACAAAAATAGGCTATCAGCGGGAATCGAACCCGGGTCGCTGCGTTAGTAGTAAAGTGCCCGCAACGAAAGACTAACGTGGCATTGCTGAAGGGAATTGTAATGAAAATTACTTTTAATACTATTGGTATCGTAAACTATCCTAAGCAAAGTCACCATCGGACTGGAGGTTACATTCGGGAAAAGCTTCAGGGTTACATTCGGGAATTTGTTTTACGAGTGTAACCTTCAAAAGGTTATAATCGATAATTTTTTTTCCGAATGTAAATTCCAAAAAGTAACATTAGGAAAAATAAAAAAGTATACTCGGAAAAAAAGGTATATCAATCTATCGAGAGCTATGCTCTATGTTAGAATCTACTTAATCAAGTTATCCAAGGAATCTAGTTAGTTCTTGTGTGCATAAAATATGTACAGGATCCTGAACAAAGCATGAGCACATCAAAGATGCTGAGAGTACAAAAAAATGTCCCTATACCTTCTTTTTATGTCATGACACACCAAGAACAGTATAATTAAGTATCGATATTTAAAAAAAAATTAAAGAAAAAAAAATAGGCTATCAGCGGGAATCGAACCCGGGTCGCTGCGTTAGTAGTCAAGTGCCCGCAACGGAAGACTAACGTGGCATTGCTGAAGGGAATTGTAATGAAAATTACTTTTAATACTATTGGTATCGTAAACTATCCCAAGCAAAGTCACCATCGGACTGGAGGTTACATTCGGGAAAAGCTTCAGGGTTACATTCGGGAATTTGTTTTACTAGTGTAACCTCCAAAAGGTTACAATCGATAATTTTTTTTTCCGAATGTAGATTCCAAAAAGTAACATTAGGAAAAATAAAACAGTATACTCGGAAAAAAAGGTATATCAATCTATCGAGCGCTATGCTCTATGTTAGAATCTACTTAATCAAGTTATCCAAGGAATCTAGTTAGTTCTTGTGTGCATAAAATATGTACAGGATCCTGAACAAAGCATGAGCGCATCAAAGATGCTGATAGTACATAAAAATTTCCCTATACCTTCTTTTTATGTCATGACACACCAAGAACAGTATAATTAAGTATCGATATTTAAAAAAAAATAAAGAAAAAAAATGGGCTATCAGCGGGAATAAAACCCGGGTCGCTGCGTTAGAAGTCAAGTGCCCGCAACGAAAGACTAACGTGGCATTGCTGAAGGGAATTGGAATGAAAATTACTTTTAATTCTATTGGTATCGTAAACTATCCCAAGCAAAGTCACCATCGGACTGGAGGTTACATTCGGGAAAAGTTTCAGGGTTACACTCGGGAATTTGTTTTACGAGTGTAACCTCCAAAAGGTTACAATCGATAATTTTTTTTCCGAATGTAAATTCCAAAAAGTAACATTAGGAAAAATAAAACAGTACACTTGGAAAAAAAGGTATATCAATCTATCGAGCGCTATGCTCTATGTTAGAATCTACTTAATCAAGTTATCCAAGGAATCTAGTTAGTTCTTGTGTGCATAAAATATGTACAGGATCCTGAACAAAGCATGAGCACATCAAAGATGCTGAGAGTACATAAAAATGTCCCTATTCCTTCTTTTTATGTCATGACACACCAAGAACAGTATAATTAAGTATCGATATTTAAAAAAAAAAATAAAGAAAAAAAATAGGCTATCAGCGAGAATAGAACCCGGGTCGCTGCGTTAGTAGTCAAGTGCCCGCAACATAAGACTAACGTGGCATTGCTGAAGGGAATTGTAATGGAAATTACTTTTAATACTATTGGTATCGTAAACTATCCCAAGCAAAGTCACCATCGGACTGGAGGTTACATTCGGGAAAAGCTTCAGGGTTACATTCGGGAATTTGTTTTACGAGTCTAACCTCCAAAAGGTTATAATCGATAATTTTTTTTCCGAAGGTAAATTCCAAAAAGTAACATTAGGAAAAATAAAACAGTATACTCGGAAAAAAAGGTATATCAATCTATCGAGCGCTATGCTCTATGTTAGAATCTACTTAATCAAGTTATCCAAGGAATCTAGTTAGGTCTTGTGTGCATAAAATATGTACAGGATCCTGAACAAAGCATGAGCACATCAAAGATGCTGAGAGTACATAAAAATGTCCCTATACCTTCTTTTTATGTCATGACACACCAAGAACAGTATAATTAAGTATCGATATTTAAAAAAAAAATAAAGAAAAAAAATAGGCTATCAGCGGGAATAGAACCCGGGTCGCTGCTTTAGTAGTCAAGTGCCCGCAACGAAAGACTAACGTGGCATTGCTAAAGGGAATTGTAATGAAAATTACTTTTAATACTATTGGTATCGTAGGAGGTTACATTCGGGAAAAGCTTCAGGGTTACATTCGGGAATTTGTTTTACGAGTGTAACCTCCAAAAGGTTACAATCGATAATTTTTTTTCCGAATGTAAATTCCAAAAAGTAACATTAGGACAAATAAAACAGTATACTCGGAAAAAAAGGTATATCAATCTATCGAGCGCTATGCTCTATGTTAGAATCTACTTAATCAAGTTATCCAAGGAATCTAGTTAGTTCTTGTGTGCATAAAATATGTACAGGATCCTGAACAAAGCATGAGCACATCAAAGATGCTGAGAGTACATGAAAATGTCCCTATATCTTCTTTTTATGTCATGTCACACCAAGAACAGTATAATTAAGTATCGATATTTAAAAAAAAAAAAAGAAAAAAAAAATGGGCTATCGGCGGAAATCGAACCCGGGTCGCTGCGTTAGTAGTCAAGTGCCTGCAACGAAAGACTAACGTGGCATTGCTGAAGGGAATTGTAATGAAAATTACTTTTAATACTATTGGTATCGTAAACTATCCCAAGCAAAGTCACCATCGGACTGGAGGTTACATTCGGGAAAAGCTTCAGGGTTACATTCGGGAATTTGTTTTACGAGTGTAACCTCCAAAAGGTTATAATCGATAATTTTTTTTCCGAATGTACATTCCAAAAAGTAACACTAGGAAAAATAAATCAGTGTACTCGGAAAAAAAAGGTATATCAATCTATCGAGCGCTATGCTCTATGTTAGAATCTATTTAATCAAGTTATCCAAGGAATCTAGTTAGTTCTTGTGTGCATAAAATATGTACAGGATCCTGAACAAAGCATGAGCACATCAAAGATGCTGAGAGTACATAAAAATGTCCCTATACCTTCTTTTTATGTCATGACACACCAAGAACAGTATAATTAAGTATCGATATTTAAAAAAAAAAAAAAAAAAAAAAAAGCTTTCAGCGGGAATCGAACCCGGGTCGCTGCGTTAGTAGTCAAGTGCCCGCAACGAAAGACTAACGTGGCATTGCTGAAGGAAATTGTAATGAAAATTACTTTTAATACTATTGGTATCGTAAACTATCCCAAGAAAAGTCACCATCGGACTGGAGGTTACATTCGGAAAAAACTTCAGGGTTACATTCGGGAATTTGTTTTACGAGTGTAACCTCCAAAAGGTTACAATCGATAATTTTTTTTCCGAATTTAAATTCAAAAAATTAACATTAGGAAAATAAAACTGTATACTCGGAAAAAAACGTATATCAATCTATCGAGCGCTATGCTCTATGTTAGAATCTACTTAATCAAGTTATCCAAGGAATCTAGTTAGTTCTTGTGTGCATAAAATATGTACAGGATCCTGAACAAAGCATGAGCACATCAAAGATGCTGAGAGTACATAAAAATTTCCCTATACCTTCTTTTTATGTCATGACACACCAAGAACAGTATAATTAAGTATCGATATTTAAAAAAAAAATAAAGAAAAAAAATGGGCTATCAGCGGGAATCGAACCCAGGTCGCTGCGTTAGAAGTCAAGTGCCCGCAACGAAAGACTAACGTGGCATTGCTGAAGGGAATTGGAATGAAAATTACTTTTAATACTATTGGTATCGTAAACTATCCCAAGCAAAGTCACCATCGGACTGGAGGTTACATTCGGGAAAAGCTTCAGGGTTACATTCGGGAATTTGTTTTACGAGTGTAACCTCCAAAAGGTTACAATCGATAATTTTTTTTCCGAATGTAAATTCCAAAAAGTAACATTAGGAAAAATAAAACAGTACACTTGGAAAAAAAGGTATATCAATCTATCGAGCGCTATGCTCTATGTTAGAATCTACTTAATATAGTTATTCAAGGAATCAAGTTAATTCTTGTGTGCATAAAATATGTACAGGATCCTGAACAAAGCATGAGCACATCAAAGATGCTGAGAGTACATAAAAATGTCACTATACCTTCTTTTTATGTCAAGACACAATAAGAACAGTATAATTAAGTATCGATATGTAAAAAAAAATAAAGAAAAAAAATAGGCTATCAGCGGGAATCGAACCCGGGTCGCTGCGTTAGTAGTCAAGTGCCCGCAACGAAAGACTAACGTGGCATTGCTGAAGGGAATTGTAATGGAAATTACTTTTAATACTATTGGTATCGTAAACTATCCCAAGCAAAGTCACCATCGGACTGGAGGTTACATTCGGGAAAAGCTTCAGGGTTACATTCGGGAATTTGTTTTACGAGTGTAACCTCCAAAATGTTACAATCGATAATTTTTTTTCCGAATGTAAATTCAAAAAAGTAACATTAGGAAAAATAAAACAGTATACTCGGAAAAAAAGGTATATCAATCTATCGAGCGCTATGCTCTATGTTAGAATCTACTTAATCAAGTTATCCAAGGAATCTAGTTAGTTCTTGTGTGCATAGAATATGTACAGGATCCTGAACAAAGCATGAGCACATCAAAGATGCTGAGAGTACATAAAAATGTCCCTATACCTTCTTTTTATGTCATGACACACCAAGAACAGTATAATTAAGTATCGATATTTAAAAAAAAAATAAAGAAAAAAATGGGCTATCAGCGGGAATCGAACACGGGTCGCTGCGTTAGAAGTCAAGTGCCCGCAACGAAAGACTAACGTGGCATTGCTGAAGGGAATTGGAATGAAAATTACTTTTAATACTATTGGTATCGTAAACTATCCCAAGCAAAGTCACCATCGGACTGGAGGTTACATTCGGGAAAAGCTTCAGGGTTACATTCGGGAATTTGTTTTACGAGTGTAACCTCCAAAAGGTTACAATCGATAATTTTTTTTCCGAATGTAAATTCCAAAAAGTAACATTAGGAAAAATAAAACAGTACACTTGGAAAAAAAAGGTATATCAATCTATCGAGCGCTATGCTCTATGTTAGAATCTACTTAATATAGTTATTCAAGGAATCTAGTTAATTCTTGTGTGCATAAAATATGTACAGGATCCTGAACAAAGCAGGAGCACTTCAAAGATGCTGAGAGTACATAAAAATGTCCCTATACCTTCTTTTTATGTCATGACACACCAAGAACAGTATAATTAAGTATCGATGTTTAAAAAAAAATAAAGAAAAAAAATAGGCTATCAGCGGGAATCGAACCCGGGTCGCTGCGTTAGTAGTCAAGTGCCCGCAACGAAAGACTAACGTGGCATTGCTGAAGGGAATTGTAATGGAAATTACTTTTAATACTATTGGTATCGTAAACTATCCTAAGCAAAGTCACCATCGGACTGGAGGTTACATTCGGGAAAAGCTTCAGGGTTACATTCGGGAATTTGTTTTACGAGTGTAACCTTCAAAAGGTTATAATCGATAATTTTTTTTCCGAATGTAAATTCCAAAAAGTAACATTAGGAAAAATAAAAAAGTATACTCGTAAAAAAAGGTATATCAATCTATCGAGAGCTATGCTCTATGTTAGAATCTACTTAATCAAGTTATCCAAGGAATCTAGTTAGTTCTTGTGTGCATAAAATATGTACAGGATCCTGAACAAAGCATGAGCACATCAAAGATGCTGAGAGTACAAAAAAATGTCCCTATACCTTCTTTTTATGTCATGACACACCAAGAACAGTATAATTAAGTATCGATATTTAAAAAAAAAATAAAGAAAAAAAAAATAGGCTATCAGCGGGAATCGA
The DNA here is from genome assembly GCF_932526225.1 of Nematostella vectensis. Taxonomy (NCBI): domain Eukaryota; kingdom Metazoa; phylum Cnidaria; class Anthozoa; order Actiniaria; family Edwardsiidae; genus Nematostella; species Nematostella vectensis. The sequence continues at coordinate 280,741 of NC_064035.1, read as the reverse complement.
ACCCGGGTCGCTGCGTTAGTAGTCAAGTGCCCGCAACGGAAGACTAACGTGGCATTGCTGAAGGGAATTGTAATGAAAATTACTTTTAATACTATTGGTATCGTAAACTATCCCAAGCAAAGTCACCATCGGACTGGAGGTTACATTCGGGAAAAGCTTCAGGGTTACATTCGGGAATTTGTTTTACGAGTGTAACCTCCAAAAGGTTACAATCGATAATTTTTTTTCCGAATGTAAATTCCAAAAAGTAACATTAGGAAAAATAAAACAGTACACTTGGAAAAAGAGGTATATCAATCTATCGAGCGCTATGCTCTATGTTAGAATCTACTTAATATAGTTATTCAAGGAATCTAGTTAATTCTTGTGTGCATAAAATATGTACAGGATCCTGAACAAAGCAGGAGCACATCAAAGATGCTGAGAGTACATAAAAATGTCCCTATACCTTCTTTTTATGTCATGACACACCAAGAACAGTATAATTAAGTATCGATATTTAAAAAAAATAAAGAAAAAAAATAGGCTATCAGCGGGAATCGAACCCGGGTCGCTGCGTTAGTAGTCAAGTGCCCGCAACGAAAGACTAACGTGGCATTGCTGAAGGGAATTGTAATGGAAATTACTTTTAATACTATTGGTATCGCAAACTATCCCAAGCAAAGTCACCATCGGACTGGAGGTTACATTCGGGAAAAGCTTCAGGGTTACATTCGGGAATTTGTTTTACGAGTGTAACCTCCAAAATGTTACAATCGATAATTTTTTTCCGAATGTAAATTCCAAAAAGTAACATTAGGAAAAATAAAACAGTATATTTGGAAAAAAAGGTATATCAATCTATCGAGCGCTATGCTCTATGTTAGAATCTACTTAATCAAGTTATCCAAGGAATCTAGTTAGTTCTTGTGTGCATAAAATATGTACAGGATCCTGAACAAAGCATGAGCACATCAAAGATGCTGAGAGTACATAAAAATGTCCCTATTCCTTCTTTTTATGTCATGACACACCAAGAACAGTATAATTAAGTATCGATATTTAAAAAAAAATAAAGAAAAAAAATAGGCTATCAGCGGGAATAGAACCCGGGTCGCTGCGTTAGTAGTCAAGTGCCCGCAACATAAGACTAACGTGGCATTGCTGAAGGGAATTGTAATGGAAATTACTTTTAATACTATTGGTATCGTAAACTATCCCAAGCAAAGTCACCATCGGACTGGAAGTTACATTCGGGAAAAGCTTCAGGGTTACATTCGGGAATTTGTTTTACGAGTGTAACCTCCAAAAGGTTATAATCGATAATTTTTTTTCCGAAGGTAAATTCCAAAAAGTAACATTAGGAAAAATAAAACAGTATACTCGGAAAAAAAGGTATATCAATCTATCGAGAGCTATGCTCTATGTTAGAATCTACTTAATCAAGTTATCCAAGGAATCTAGTTAGTTCTTGTGTGCATAAAATATGTACAGGATCCTGAACAAAGCATGAGCACATCAAAGATGCTGAGAGTACAAAAAAATGTCCCTATACCTTCTTTTTATGTCATGACACACCAAGAACATTATAATTAAGTATCGATATTTAAAAAAAAAATAAAGAAAAAAAAAATAGGCTATCAGCGGGAATCGAACCCGGGTCGCTGCGTTAGTAGTCAAGTGCCCGCAACGGAAGACTAACGTGGCATTGCTGAAGGGAATTGTAATGAAAATTACTTTTAATACTATTGGTATCGTAAACTATCCCAAGCAAAGTCACCATCGGACTGGAGGTTACATTCGGGAAAAGCTTCAGGGTTACATTCGGGAATTTGTTTTACGAGTGTAACCTCCAAAAGGTTATAATCGATAATTTTTTTTCCGAAGGTAAATTCCAAAAAGTAACATTAGGAAAAATAAAAAAGTATACTCGTAAAAAAAGGTATATCAATCTATCGAGAGCTATGCTCTATGTTAGAATCTACTTAATCAAGTTATCCAAGGAATCTAGTTAGTTCTTGTGTGCATAAAATATGTACAGGATCCTGAACAAAGCATGAGCACATCAAAGATGCTGAGAGTACAAAAAAATGTCCCTATACCTTCTTTTTATGTCATGACACACCAAGAACAGTATAATTAAGTATCGATATTTTAAAAAAAATAAAGAAAAAAAAATAGGCTATCAGCGGGAATCGAACCCGGGTCGCTGCGTTAGTAGTCAAGTGCCCGCAACGGAAGACTAACGTGGCATTGCTGAAGGGAATTGTAATGAAAATTACTTTTAATACTATTGGTATCGTAAACTATCCCAAGCAAAGTCACCATCGGACTGGAGGTTACATTCGGGAAAAGCTTCAGGGTTACATTCGGGAATTTGTTTTACGAGTGTAACCTCCAAAAGGTTACAATCGATAATTTTTTTTTCCGAATGTAGATTCCAAAAAGTAACATTAGGAAAAATAAAACAGTATACTCGGAAAAAAAGGTATATCAATCTATCGAGAGCTATGCTCTATGTTAGAATCTACTTAATCAAGTTATCCAAGGAATCTAGTTAGTTCTTGTGTGCATAAAATATGTACAGGATCCTGAACAAAGCATGAGCACATCAAAGATGCTGAGAGTACAAAAAAATGTCCCTATACCTTCTTTTTATGTCATGACACACCAAGAACAGTATAATTAAGTATCGATATTTAAAAAAAAATAAAGAAAAAAAAATAGGCTATCAGCGGGAATCGAACCCGGGTCGCTGCGTTAGTAGTCAAGTGCCCGCAACGGAAGACTAACGTGGCATTGCTGAAGGGAATTGTAATGAAAATTACTTTTAATACTATTGGTATCGTAAACTATCCCAAGCAAAGTCACCATCGGACTGGAGGTTACATTCGGGAAAAGCTTCAGGGTTACATTCGGGAATTTGTTTTACGAGTGTAACCTCCAAAAGGTTACAATCGATAATTTTTTTTTCCGAATGTAGATTCCAAAAAGTAACATTAGGAAAAATAAAACAGTATACTCGGAAAAAAAGGTATATCAATCTATCGAGCGCTATGCTCTATGTTAGAATCTACTTTATCAAGTTATCCAAGGAATCTAGTTAGTTCTTGTGTGCATAAAATATGTACAGGGTCCTGAACAAAGCATGAGCACATCAAAGATGCTGAGAGTACATAAAAATTTCCCTATACCTTCTTTTTATGTCATGACACACCAAGAACAGTATAATTAAGTATCGATATTTAAAAAAAAATAAAGAAAAAAAATGGGCTATCAGCGGGAATAGAACCCGGGTCGCTGCGTTAGAAGTCAAGTGCCCGCAACGAAAGACTAACGTGGCATTGCTGAAGGGAATTGGAATGAAAATTACTTTTAATTCTATTGGTATCGTAAACTATCCCAAGCAAAGTCACCATCGGACTGGAGGTTACATTCGGGAAAAGTTTCAGGGTTACATTCGGGAATTTGTTTTACGAGTGTAACCTCCAAAAGGTTACAATCGATAATTTTTTTTCCGAATGTAAATTCCAAAAAGTAACATTAGGAAAAATAAAACAGTACACTTGGAAAAAAAGGTATATCAATCTATCGAGCGCTATGCTCTATGTTAGAATCTACTTAATCAAGTTATCCAAGGAATCTAGTTAGTTCTTGTGTGCATAAAATATGTACAGGATCCTGAACAAAGCATGAGCACATCAAAGATGCTGAGAGTACATAAAAATGTCCCTATTCCTTCTTTTTATGTCATGACACACCAAGAACAGTATAATTAAGTATCGATATTTCAAAAAAAAAATAAAGAAAAAAAATAGGCTATCAGCGGGAATAGAACCCGGGTCGCTGCGTTAGTAGTCAAGTGCCCGCAACATAAGACTAACGTGGCATTGCTGAAGGGAATTGTAATGGAAATTACTTTTAATACTATTGGTATCGTAAACTATCCCAAGCAAAGTCACCATCGGACTGGAGGTTACATTCGGGAAAAGCTTCAGGGTTACATTCGGGAATTTGTTTTACGAGTCTAACCTCCAAAAGGTTATAATCGATAATTTTTTTTCCGAAGGTAAATTCCAAAAAGTAACATTAGGAAAAATAAAACAGTATACTCGGAAAAAAAGGTATATCAATCTATCGAGCGCTATGCTCTATGTTAGAATCTACTTAATCAAGTTATCCAAGGAATCTAGTTAGGTCTTGTGTGCATAAAATATGTACAGGATCCTGAACAAAGCATGAGCACATCAAAGATGCTGAGAGTACATAAAAATGTCCCTATACCTTCTTTTTATGTCATGACACACCAAGAACAGTATAATTAAGTATCGATATTTAAAAAAAAAATAAAGAAAAAAAATAGGCTATCAGCGGGAATAGAACCCGGGTCGCTGCGTTAGTAGTCAAGTGCCCGCAACGAAAGACTAACGTGGCATTGCTAAAGGGAATTGTAATGAAAATTACTTTTAATACTATTGGTATCGTAGGAGGTTACATTCGGGAAAAGCTTCAGGGTTACATTCGGGAATTTGTTTTACGAGTGTAACCTCCAAAAGGTTACAATCGATAATTTTTTTTCCGAATGTAAATTCCAAGAAGTAACATTAGGACAAATAAAACAGTATACTCGGAAAAAAAGGTATATCAATCTATCGAGCGCTATGCTCTATGTTAGAATCTACTTAATCAAGTTATCCAAGGAATCTAGTTAGTTCTTGTGTGCATAAAATATGTACAGGATCCTGAACAAAGCATGAGCACATCAAAGATGCTGAGAGTACATGAAAATGTCCCTATATCTTCTTTTTATGTCATGTCACACCAAGAACAGTATAATTAAGTATCGATATTTAAAAAAAAAAAAAGAAAAAAAAATGGGCTATCGGCGGGAATCGAACCCGGGTCGCTGCGTTAGTAGTCAAGTGCCTGCAACGAAAGACTAACGTGGCATTGCTGAAGGGAATTGTAATGAAAATTACTTTTAATACTATTGGTATCGTAAACTATCCCAAGCAAAGTCACCATCGGACTGGAGGTTACATTCGGGAAAAGCTTCAGGGTTACATTCGGGAATTTGTTTTACGAGTGTAACCTCCAAAAGGTTACAATCGATAATTTTTTTTCCGAATGTAAATTCCAAAAAGTAACATTAGGAAAAATAAAACAGTATATTTGGAAAAAAAGGTATATCAATCTATCGAGCGCTATGCTCTATGTTAGAATCTACTTAATCAAGTTATCCAAGGAATCTAGTTAGTTCTTGTGTGCATAAAATATGTACAGGATCCTGAACAAAGCATGAGCACATCAAAGATGCTGAGAGTACATAAAAATGTCCCTATACCTTCTTTTTATGTCATGACACACCAAGAACAGTATAATTAAGTATCGATATTTGAAAAAAAAAGAAAGAATAAAAAATAGGCTATCAGCGGGAATCGAACCCGTATCGCTGCGTTAGTAGTCAAGTGCACGCAACGAAAGACTAACGTGGTATTGCAGAAGGGAATTGTAATGAAAATTACTTTTAATACTATTGGTATCGTAAACTATCCCAAGCAAAGTCACCATCGGACTGGAGGTTACATTCGGGAAAAGCTTCAGGGTTACATTCGGGAATTTGTTTTACGAGTGTAACCTCCAAAAGGTTACAATCGATAATTTTTTTTTTCCGAATGTAAATTCCAAAAAGTAACATTAGGAAAAATAAAACAGTATACTCGGAAAAAAAGGTATATCAATCTATCGAGCGCTATGCTCTATGTTAGAATCTACTTAATCAAGTTATCCAAGGAATCTAGTTAGTTCTTGTGTGCATAGAATATGTACAGGATCCTGAACAAAGCATGAGCACATCAAAGATGCTGAGAGTGCATAAAAATGTCCCTATACCTTCTTTTTATGTCATGACACACCAAGAACAGTATAATTAAGTATCGATATTTAAAAAAAAAATAAAGAAAAAAAAATAGGCTATCAGCGGGAATCGAACCCGGGTCGCTGCGTTAGTAGTCAAGTGCCCGCAACGAAAGACTAACGTGGCATTGCTGAAGGGAATTGTAATGAAAATTACTTTTAATACTATTGGTATCGTAAACTATCCCAAGCAAAGTCACCATCGGACTGGAGGTTACATTCGGGAAAAGCTTCAGGGTTACATTCGGGAATTTGTTTTACGAGTGTAACCTCCAAAAGGTTACAATCGATAATTTTTTTTTTCCGAATGTAGATTCCAAAAAGTAACATTAGGAAAAATAAAACAGTATACTCGGAAAAAAAGGTATATCAATCTATCGAGCGCTATGCTCTATGTTAGAATCTACTTAATCAAGTTATCCAAGGAATCTAGTTAGTTCTTGTGTGCATAAAATATGTACAGGATCCTGAACAAAGCATGAGCACATCAAAGATGCTGAGAGTACATAAAAATTTCCCTATACCTTCTTTTTATGTCATGACACACCAAGAACAGTATAATTAAGTATCGATATTTAAAAACAAATAAAGAAAAAAAATGGGCTATCAGCGGGAATAGAACCCGGGTCGCTGCGTTAGAAGTCAAGTGCCCGCAACGAAAGACTAACGTGGCATTGCTGAAGGGAATTGGAATGAAAATTACTTTTAATTCTATTGGTATCGTAAACTATCCCAAGCAAAGTCACCATCGGACTGGAGGTTACATTCGGGAAAAGCTTCAGGGTTACATTCGGGAATTTGTTTTACGAGTGTAACCTCCAAAAGGTTACAATCGATAATTTTTTTTCCGAATGTAAATTCCAAAAAGTAACATTAGGACAAATAAAACAGTACACTTGGAAAAAAAGGTATATCAATCTATCGAGCGCTATGCTCTATGTTAGAATCTACTTAATCAAGTTATCCAAGGAATCTAGTTAGTTCTTGTGTGCATAAAATATGTACAGGATCCTGAACAAAGCATGAGCACATCAAAGATGCTGAGAGTACAAAAAAATGTCCCTATACCTTCTTTTTATGTCATGACACACCAAGAACAGTATAATTAAGTATCGATATTTAAAAAAAAAAATAAAGAAAAAAAAATAGGCTATCAGCGGGAATCGAACCCGGGTCGCTGCGTTAGTAGTCAAGTGCCCGCAACGGAAGACTAACGTGGCATTGCTGAAGGGAATTGTAATGAAAATTACTTTTAATACTATTGGTATCGTAAACTATCCCAAGCAAAGTCACCATCGGACTGGAGGTTAAATTCGGGAAAAGCTTCAGGGTTACATTCGGGAATTTGTTTTACGAGTGTAACCTCCAAAAGGTTACAATCGATAATTTTTTTTTCTGAATGTAGATTCCAAAAAGTAACATTAGGAAAAATAAAACAGTATACTCGGAAAAAAAGGTATATCAATCTATCGAGCGCTATGCTCTATGTTAGAATCTACTTAATCAAGTTATCCAAGGAATCTAGTTAGTTCTTGTGTGCATAAAATATGTACAGGATCCTGAACAAAGCATGAGCACATCGAAGATGCTGAGAGTACATAAAAATGTCCCTATACCTTCTTTTTATGTCATGACACACCAAGAACAGTATAATTAAGTATCGATATTTAAAAAAAAATAAAGAAAAAAAATGGGCTATCAGCGGGAATAGAACCCGGGTCGCTGCGTTAGAAGTCAAGTGCCCGCAACGAAAGACTAACGTGGCATTGCTGAAGGGAATTGGAATGAAAATTACTTTAAATACTATTGGTATCGTAAACTATCCCAAGCAAAGTCACCATCGCACTGGAGGTTACATTCGGGAAAAGCTTCAGGGTTACATTCGGGAATTTGTTTTACGAGTGTAACCTCCAAAAGGTTACAATCGATAATTTTTTTTCCGAATGTAAATTCCAAAAAGTAACATTAGGACAAATAAAACAGTACACTTGGAAAAAAAGGTATATCAATCTATCGAGCGCTATGCTCTATGTTAGAATCTACTTAATCAAGTTATCCAAGGAATCTAGTTAGTTCTTGTGTGCATAAAATATGTACAGGATCCTGAACAAAGCATGAGCACATCAAAGATGCTGAGAGTACAAAAAAATGTCCCTATACCTTCTTTTTATGTCATGACACACCAAGAACAGTATAATTAAGTATCGATATTTAAAAAAAAAAATAAAGAAAAAAAAATAGGCTATCAGCGGGAATCGAACCCGGGTCGCTGCGTTAGTAGTCAAGTGCCCGCAACGGAAGACTAACGTGGCATTGCTGAAGGGAATTGTAATGAAAATTACTTTTAATACTATTGGTATCGTAAACTATCCCAAGCAAAGTCACCATCGGACTGGAGGTTAAATTCGGGAAAAGCTTCAGGGTTACATTCGGGAATTTGTTTTACGAGTGTAACCTCCAAAAGGTTACAATCGATAATTTTTTTTTCTGAATGTAGATTCCAAAAAGTAACATTAGGAAAAATAAAACAGTATACTCGGAAAAAAAGGTATATCAATCTATCGAGCGCTATGCTCTATGTTAGAATCTACTTAATCAAGTTATCCAAGGAATCTAGTTAGTTCTTGTGTGCATAAAATATGTACAGGATCCTGAACAAAGCATGAGCACATCGAAGATGCTGAGAGTACATAAAAATGTCCCTATACCTTCTTTTTATGTCATGACACACCAAGAACAGTATAATTAAGTATCGATATTTAAAAAAAAATAAAGAAAAAAAATGGGCTATCAGCGGGAATAGAACCCGGGTCGCTGCGTTAGAAGTCAAGTGCCCGCAACGAAAGACTAACGTGGCATTGCTGAAGGGAATTGGAATGAAAATTAGTTTTAATTCTATTGGTATCGTAAACTATCCCAAGCAAAGTCACCATCGGACTGGAGGTTACATTCGGGAAAAGCTTCAGGGTTACATTCGGGAATTTGTTTTACGAGTGTAACCTCCAAAAGGTTACAATCGATAATTTTTTTTCCGAATGTAAATTCCAAAAAGTAACATTAGGACAAATAAAACAGTACACTTGGAAAAAAAGGTATATCAATCTATCGAGCGCTATGCTCTATGTTAGAATCTACTTAATCAAGTTATCCAAGGAATCTAGTTAGTTCTTGTGTGCATAAAATATGTACAGGATCCTGAACAAAGCATGAGCACATCAAAGATGCTGAGAGTACAAAAAAATGTCCCTATACCTTCTTTTTATGTCATGACACACCAAGAACAGTATAATTAAGTATCGATATTTAAAAAAAAAATAAAGAAAAAAAATAGGCTATCAGCGGGAATAGAACCCGGGTTGCTGCGTTAGTAGTCAAGTGCCCGCAACATAAGACTAACGTGGCATTGCTGAAGGGAATTGTAATGGAAATTACTTTTAATACTATTGGTATCGTAAACTATCCCAAGCAAAGTCACCATCGGACTGGAGGTTACATTCGGGAAAAGCTTCAGGGTTACATTCGGGAATTTGTTTTACGAGTGTAACCTCCAAAAGGTTACAATCGATAATTTTTTTTCCGAATGTAAATTCCAAAAAGTAACATTAGGACAAATAAAACAGTATATTCGGAAAAAAAGGTATATCAATCTATCGAGCGCTATGCTCTATGTTAGAATCTACTTAATCAAGTTATCCAAGGAATCTAGTTAGTTCTTGTGTGCATAAAATATGTACAGGATCCTGAACAAAGCATGAGCACATCAAAGATGCTGAGAGTACATGAAAATGTCCCTATATCTTCTTTTTATGTCATGTCACACCAAGAACAGTATAATTAAGTATCGATATTTAAAAAAAAAAAAAGAAAAAAAAATGGGCTATCGGCGGGAATCGAACCCGGGTCGCTGCGTTAGTAGTCAAGTGCCTGCAACGAAAGACTAACGTGGCATTGCTGAAGGGAATTGTAATGAAAATTACTTTTAATACTATTGGTATCGTAAACTATCCCAAGCAAAGTCACCATCGGACTGGAGGTTACATTCGGGAAAAGCTTCAGGGTTACATTCGGGAATTTGTTTTACGAGTGTAACCTCCAAAAGGTTACAATCGATAATTTTTTTTCCGAATGTAAATTCCAAAAAGTAACATTAGGAAAAATAAAACAGTATATTTGGAAAAAAAGGTATATCAATCTATCGAGCGCTATGCTCTATGTTAGAATCTACTTAATCAAGTTATCCAAGGAATCTAGTTAGTTCTTGTGTGCATAAAATATGTACAGGATCCTGAACAAAGCATGAGCACATCAAAGATGCTGAGAGTACATAAAAATGTCCCTATACCTTCTTTTTATGTCATGACACACCAAGAACAGTATAATTAAGTATCGATATTTGAAAAAAAAAGAAAGAATAAAAAATAGGCTATCAGCGGGAATCGAACCCGTATCGCTGCGTTAGTAGTCAAGTGCACGCAACGAAAGACTAACGTGGTATTGCAGAAGGGAATTGTAATGAAAATTACTTTTAATACTATTGGTATCGTAAACTATCCCAAGCAAAGTCACCATCGGACTGGAGGTTACATTCGGGAAAAGCTTCAGGGTTACATTCGGGAATTTGTTTTACGAGTGTAACCTCCAAAAGGTTACAATCGATAATTTTTTTTTTCTGAATGTAAATTCCAAAAAGTAACATTAGTAGTAGGCAGTCTTCGGACAGTCAGTGTCCATGACATCAGCGCGATGAACGTTGGCATTTCTTTCCATGACTAAAAAGCCCAATGCGCGAAGCACATGTGCGACCACATGAACGACAAACGAGGACAGACGTCGGAGATGGGTTTGATCCAGTTCGAATTTCGGATGCCTTTCTCCTCTGCCTTCTCTCTTCGGCCTCTCTTTTCAGCTCTAACTCCCCTGAGTTGAGTGCGGCAGCACATTCAGACCTCCATCTGCTGCGATCCTCGGCAAGCTTCTCCTAGTTGTCCACGTCGAGGCCGATTGCGAGCATATCACGCTTGCATGAGTCCTTGAAGCGGAGCTTCGGGCGTCCTACAGGTCTTGATCCGTGTGCAAGTTCGCCGTAAAGAAGATCTTTGGGAATACGGCCATTTTCCATTCGACAAACGTGGCCTAGCCACCTCAACCTGCGTTGACGAAGTAGGGTAAAAAGCGTCGGTAAACCTGATCTTTCGAGGACCTCGTTATTCGTAACTTTATCCGACCAATGGATACCGAGGATGCGGCGAAGACATCGCATATGGAAGGTATTTAGTCGCTTCTCCTGCCGCGCGTAGGTGGTCCAAGATTCGCTTCCGTATAGGAGAGTACTCAAAATGCAGGCGCGATATACGGTGATCTTCGTCGAGATGGTAAGTTTCTTGTTCTCATTAGGAAAAATAAAACAGTATACTCGGAAAAAAAGGTATATCAATCTATCGAGCGCTATGCTCTATGTTAGAATCTACTTAATCAAGTTATCCAAGGAATCTAGTTAGTTCTTGTGTGCATAGAATATGTACAGGATCCTGAACAAAGCATGAGCACATCAAAGATGCTGAGAGTGCATAAAAATGTCCCTATACCTTCTTTTTATGTCATGAAACACCAAGAACAGTATAATTAAGTATCGATATTTAAAAAAAAAATAAAGAAAAAAAAATAGGCTATCAGCGGGAATCGAACCCGGGTCGCTGCGTTAGTAGTCAAGTGCCCGCAACGAAAGACTAACGTGGCATTGCTGAAGGGAATTGTAATGAAAATTACTTTTAATACTATTGGTATCGTAAACTATCCCAAGCAAAGTCACCATCGGACTGGAGGTTACATTCGGGAAAAGCTTCAGGGTTACATTCGGGAATTTGTTTTACGAGTGTAACCTCCAAAAGGTTACAATCGATAATTTTTTTTTTCCGAATGTAGATTCCAAAAAGTAACATTAGGAAAAATAAAACAGTATACTCGGAAAAAAAGGTATATCAATCTATCGAGCGCTATGCTCTATGTTAGAATCTACTTAATCAAGTTATCCAAGGAATCTAGTTAGTTCTTGTGTGCATAAAATATGTACAGGATCCTGAACAAAGCATGAGCACATCAAAGATGCTGAGAGTACATAAAAATTTCCCTATACCTTCTTTTTATGTCATGACACACCAAGAACAGTATAATTAAGTATCGATATTTAAAAACAAATAAAGAAAAAAAATGGGCTATCAGCGGGAATAGAACCCGGGTCGCTGCGTTAGAAGTCAAGTGCCCGCAACGAAAGACTAACGTGGCATTGCTGAAGGGAATTGGAATGAAAATTACTTTTAATTCTATTGGTATCGTAAACTATCCCAAGCAAAGTCACCATCGGACTGGAGGTTACATTCGGGAAAAGCTTCAGGGTTACATTCGGGAATTTGTTTTACGAGTGTAACCTCCAAAAGGTTACAATCGATAATTTTTTTTCCGAATGTAAATTCCAAAAAGTAACATTAGGACAAATAAAACAGTACACTTGGAAAAAAAGGTATATCAATCTATCGAGCGCTATGCTCTATGTTAGAATCTACTTAATCAAGTTATCCAAGGAATCTAGTTAGTTCTTGTGTGCATAAAATATGTACAGGATCCTGAACAAAGCATGAGCACATCAAAGATGCTGAGAGTACAAAAAAATGTCCCTATACCTTCTTTTTATGTCATGACACACCAAGAACAGTATAATTAAGTATCGATATTTAAAAAAAAAAATAAAGAAAAAAAAATAGGCTATCAGCGGGAATCGAACCCGGGTCGCTGCGTTAGTAGTCAAGTGCCCGCAACGGAAGACTAACGTGGCATTGCTGAAGGGAATTGTAATGAAAATTACTTTTAATACTATTGGTATCGTAAACTATCCCAAGCAAAGTCACCATCGGACTGGAGGTTAAATTCGGGAAAAGCTTCAGGGTTACATTCGGGAATTTGTTTTACGAGTGTAACCTCCAAAAGGTTACAATCGATAATTTTTTTTTCTGAATGTAGATTCCAAAAAGTAACATTAGGAAAAATAAAACAGTATACTCGGAAAAAAAGGTATATCAATCTATCGAGCGCTATGCTCTATGTTAGAATCTACTTAATCAAGTTATCCAAGGAATCTAGTTAGTTCTTGTGTGCATAAAATATGTACAGGATCCTGAACAAAGCATGAGCACATCGAAGATGCTGAGAGTACATAAAAATGTCCCTATACCTTCTTTTTATGTCATGACACACCAAGAACAGTATAATTAAGTATCGATATTTAAAAAAAAATAAAGAAAAAAAATGGGCTATCAGCGGGAATAGAACCCGGGTCGCTGCGTTAGAAGTCAAGTGCCCGCAACGAAAGACTAACGTGGCATTGCTGAAGGGAATTGGAATGAAAATTAGTTTTAATTCTATTGGTATCGTAAACTATCCCAAGCAAAGTCACCATCGGACTGGAGGTTACATTCGGGAAAAGCTTCAGGGTTACATTCGGGAATTTGTTTTACGAGTGTAACCTCCAAAAGGTTACAATCGATAATTTTTTTTCCGAATGTAAATTCCAAAAAGTAACATTAGGACAAATAAAACAGTACACTTGGAAAAAAAGGTATATCAATCTATCGAGCGCTATGCTCTATGTTAGAATCTACTTAATCAAGTTATCCAAGGAATCTAGTTAGTTCTTGTGTGCATAAAATATGTACAGGATCCTGAACAAAGCATGAGCACATCAAAGATGCTGAGAGTACAAAAAAATGTCCCTATACCTTCTTTTTATGTCATGACACACCAAGAACAGTATAATTAAGTATCGATATTTAAAAAAAAAATAAAGAAAAAAAATAGGCTATCAGCGGGAATAGAACCCGGGTTGCTGCGTTAGTAGTCAAGTGCCCGCAACATAAGACTAACGTGGCATTGCTGAAGGGAATTGTAATGGAAATTACTTTTAATACTATTGGTATCGTAAACTATCCCAAGCAAAGTCACCATCGGACTGGAGGTTACATTCGGGAAAAGCTTCAGGGTTACATTCGGGAATTTGTTTTACGAGTGTAACCTCCAAAAGGTTACAATCGATAATTTTTTTTCCGAATGTAAATTCCAAAAAGTAACATTAGGACAAATAAAACAGTATACTCGGAAAAAAAGGTATATCAATCTATCGAGCGCTATGCTCTATGTTAGAATCTACTTAATCAAGTTATCCAAGGAATCTAGTTAGTTCTTGTGTGCATAAAATATGTACAGGATCCTGAACAAAGCATGAGCACATCAAAGATGCTAAGAGTACATAAAAATGTCCCTATATCTTCTTTTTATATCATGTCACACCAAGAACAGTATAATTAAGTATCGATATTTAAAAAAAAAAATAAAGAAAAAAAACATAGGCTATAGGCGGGAATCGAACCCGGGTCGCTGCGTTAGTAGTCAAGTGCCTGCAACGAAAGACTAACGTGGCATTGCTGAAGGGAATTGTAATGAAAATTACTTTTAATACTATTGGTATCGTAAACTATCCCAAGCAAAGTCACCATCGGACTGGAGGTTACATTCGGGAAAAGCTTCAGGGTTACATTCGGGAAATTGTTTTACGAGTGTAACCTCCAAAAGGTTATAATCGATAATTTTTTTTCCGAATGTACATTCCAAAAAGTAACACTAGGAAAAATAAAACAGTGTACTCGGAAAAAAGGTATATCAATCTATCGAGCGCTATGCTCTATGTTAGAATCTATTTAATCAAGTTATCCAAGGAATCTAGTTAGTTCTTGTGTGCATAAAATATGTACAGGATCCTGAACAAAGCATGAGCACATCAAAGATGCTGAGAGTACATAAAAATGTCCCTATACCTTCTTTTTATGTCATGACACACCAAGAACAGTATAATTAAGTATCGATATTTAAAAAAAAAAAAAAAAAAAAAAAGCTATCAGCGGGAATCGAACCCGGGTCGCTGCGTTAGTAGTCAAGTGCCCGCAACGAAAGACTAACGTGGCATTGCTGAAGGAAATTGTAATGAAAATTACTTTTAATACTATTGGTATCGTAAACTATCCCAAGAAAAGTCACCATCTGACTGGAGGTTACATTCGGGAATTTGTTTTACGAGTGTAACCTCCAAAAGGTTACAATCGATAATTTTTTTTCCGAATTTAAATTCCAAAAAGTAACATTAGGAAAATAAAACTGTATACTCGGAAAAAAACGTATATCAATCTATCGAGCGCTATGCTCTATGTTAGAATCTACTTAATCAAGTTATCCAAGGAATCTAGTTAGTTCTTGTGTGCATAAAATATGTACAGGATCCTGAACAAAGCATGAGCACATCAAAGATGCTGAGAGTACATAAAAATTTCCCTATACCTTCTTTTTATGTCATGACACACCAAGAACAGTATAATTAAGTATCGATATTTAAAAAAAAAATAAAGAAAAAAAATGGGCTATCAGCGGGAATCGAACCCGGGTCGCTGCGTTAGAAGTCAAGTGCACGCAACGAAAGACTAACGTGGCATTGCTGAAGGGAATTGGAATGAAAATTACTTTTAATACTATTGGTATCGTAAACTATCCCAAGCAAAGTCACCATCGGACTGGAGGTTACATTCGGGAAAAGCTTCAGGGTTACATTCGGGAATTTGTTTTACGAATGTAACCTCCAAAAGGTTACAATCGATAATTTTTTTTCCGAATGTAAATTCCAAAAAGTAACATTAGGAAAAATAAAACAGTACACTTGGAAAAAAAGGTATATCAATCTATCGAGCGCTATGCTCTATGTTAGAATCTACTTAATATAGTTATTCAAGGAATCTAGTTAATTCTTGTGTGCATAAAATATGTACAGGATCCTGAACAAAGCAGGAGCACATCAAAGATGCTGAGAGTACATAAAAATGTCCCTATACCTTCTTTTTATGTCATGACACACCAAGAACAGTATAATTAAGTATCGATATTTAAAAAAAAATAAAGAAAAAAAATAGGCTATCAGCGGGAATCGAACCCGGGTCGCTGCGTTAGTAGTCAAGTGCCCGCAACGAAAGACTAACGTGGCATTGCTGAAGGGAATTGTAATGGAAATTACTTTTAATACTATTGGTATCGTAAACTATCCCAAGCAAAGTCACCATCGGACTGGAGGTTACATTCGGGAAAAGCTTCAGGGTTACATTCGGGAATTTGTTTTACGAGTGTAACCTCCAAAATGTTACAATCGATAATTTTTTTTCCGAATGTAAATTCCAAAAAGTAACATTAGGAAAAATAAAACAGTATATTTGGAAAAAAAGGTATATCAATCTATCGAGCGCTATGCTCTATGTTAGAATCTACTTAATCAAGTTATCCAAGGAATCTAGTTAGTTCTTGTGTGCATAAAATATGTACAGGATCCTGAACAAAGCATGAGCACATCAAAGATGCTGAGAGTGCATAAAAATGTCCCTATACCTTCTTTTTATGTCATGACACACCAAGAACAGTATAATTAAGTATCGATATTTAAAAAAAAAATGAAGAAAACAAAAATAGGCTATCAGCGGGAATCGAACCCGGGTCGCTGCGTTAGTAGTAAAGTGCCCGCAACGAAAGACTAACGTGGCATTGCTGAAGGGAATTGTAATGAAAATTACTTTTAATACTATTGGTATCGTAAACTATCCTAAGCAAAGTCACCATCGGACTGGAGGTTACATTCGGGAAAAGCTTCAGGGTTACATTCGGGAATTTGTTTTACGAGTGTAACCTTCAAAAGGTTATAATCGATAATTTTTTTTCCGAATGTAAATTCCAAAAAGTAACATTAGGAAAAATAAAAAAGTATACTCGGAAAAAAAGGTATATCAATCTATCGAGCGCTATGCTCTATGTTAGAATCTACTTAATCAAGTTATCCAAGGAATCTAGTTAGTTCTTGTGTGCATAAAATATGTACAGGATCCTGAACAAAGCATGAGCACATCAAAGATGCTGAGAGTACAAAAAAATGTCCCTATACCTTCTTTTTATGTCATGACACACCAAGAACAGTATAATTAAGTATCGATATTTAAAAAAAAAATAAAGAAAAAAAAATAGGCTATCAGCGGGAATCGAACCCGGGTCGCTGAGTTAATAGTCAAGTGCCCGCAACGAAAGACTAACGTGGCATTGCTGAAGGGAATTGTAATGAAAATTACTTTTAATACTATTGGTATCGTAAACTATCCCAAGCAAAGTCACCATCGGATTGGAGGTTACATTCGGGAAAAGCTTCAGGGTTACATTCGAGAATTTGTTTTACGAGTGTAACCTCCAAAAGGTTATAATCGATAATTTTTTTCCGAATGTAAATTCCAAAAAGTAACATTAGGAAAAATAAAACAGTATACTCGGAAAAAAGGTATATCAATCTATCGAGCGCTATGCTCTATGTTAGAATCTACTTAATCAAGTTATCCAAGGAATCTAGTTAGTTCTTGTGTGCATAAAATATTTACAGGATCCTGAACAAAGCATGAGCACATCAAAGATGCTGAGAGTACATAAAAATGTCCCTATACCTTCTTTTTATGTCATGACACACCAAGAACAGTAAAATTAAGTATCGATATTTAAAAAAAAAATAAAGAAAACAAAAATAGGCTATCAGCGGGAATCGAACCCGGGTCGCTGCGTTAGTAGTCAAGTGCCCGCAACGGAAGACTAACGTGGCATTGCTGAAGGGAATTGTAATGAAAATTTCTTTTAATACTATTGGTATCGTTAACTATCCCAAGCAAAGTCACCATCGGACTGGAGGTTACATTCGGGAAAAGCTTCAGGGTTACATTCGGGAATTTGTTTTACGAGTGTAACCTCCTAAAGGTTACAATCGATAATTTTTTTTCCGAATGTAAATTCCAAAAAGTAACATTAGGAAAAATAAAACAGTATACTCGGAAAAAAAGGTATATCAATCTATCGAGAGCTATGCTCTATGTTAGAATCTACTTAATCAAGTTATCCAAGGAATCTAGTTAGTTCTTGTGTGCATAAAATATGTACAGGATCCTGAACATAGCATGAGCACATCATAGATGCTGAGAGTACATAAAAATGTCCCTATACCTTCTTTTTATGTCATGACACACCAAGAACAGTATAATTAAGTATCGATATTTAAAAAAAAAAAGAAAAGAAAAAAAAAATAGGCTATCAGCGGAAATCGAACCCGGGTCGCTGCGTTAGTAGTCAAGTGCCCGCAACGAAAGACTAACGTGGCATTGCTGAAGGGAATTGTAATGAAAATTACTTTTAATACTATTGGTATCGTAAACTATCCCAAGCAAAGTCACCATCGGACTGGAGGTTACATTCGGGAAAAGCTTCAGGGTTACATTCGGGAATTTGTTTTACGAGTGTAACCTCCAAAAGGTTACAATCGATAATTTTTTTTCCGATTGTAAATTCCAAAAAGTAACATTAAGAAAAATAAAACAGTATACTCGGAAAAAAAAGGTATATCAATCTATCGAGCGCTATGCTGTATGTTAGAATCTACTTAATCAAGTTATCCAAGGAATCTAGTTAGTTCTTGTGTGCATAAAATATGTACAGGATCCTGAACAAAGCATGAGCACATCAAAGATGCTGAGAGTACATAAAAATGTCCCTATACCTTCTTTTTATCTCATGACACACCAAGAACAGTATAATTAAGTAACGATATATAAAAAAAAATAGGCTATCAGCGGGAATCGAACCCGGGTCGCTGCGTTAGTAGTCAAGTGCCCGCAACGAAAGACTAACGTGGCATTGCTGAAGGCAATTGTAATGAAAATTACTTTTAATACTATTGGTATCGTAAACTATCCCAAGCAAAGTCACCATCGGACTGAAGGTTACATTCGGGAAAAGCTTCAGGGTTACATTCGGGAATTTGTTTTACGAGTGTAACCTGCAAAAGGTTACAATCGATAATTTTTTTTTCCGAATGTAAATTCAAAAAAGTAACATTAGGAAAAATAAAACAGTGTACTCGGAAAAAAAGGTATATCAATCTATCGAGCGCTATGCTCTATGTTAGAATCTACTTAATCAAGTTATCCAAGGAATCTAGTTAGTTCTTGTGTGCATAAAATATGTACAGGATCCTGAACAAAGCATGAGCACATAACAGATGCTGAGAGTACATAAAAATGTCCCTATACCTTCTTTTTATGTCATGACACACCAAGAACAGGATAATTAAGTATCGATATTTAAAAAAAAAAAAAGAAAAAAAAATAGGCTATCAGCGGGAATCGAACCCGGGTCGCTGCTTTAGTAGTCAAGTGCCCGCAACGAAAGACTAACGTGGCATTGCTGAAGGGAATTGTAATGAAAATTACTTTTAATACTATTGGTATCGTAAACTATCCCAAGCAAAGTCACCATCGGACTGGAGGTTACATTCGGGAAAAGCTTCAGGGTTACATTCGGGAATTTGTTTTACGAGTGTAACCTCCAAAAGGTTACAATCGATAATTTTTTTTCCGAATGTAAATTCCAAAAAGTAACATTAGGAAAAATAAAACAGTATACTCGGAAAAAAAGGTATATCAATCTATCGAGCGCTATGCTCTATGTTAGAATCTACTTAATCAAGTTATCCAAGGAATCTAGTTAGTTCTTGTGTGCATAAAATATGTACAGGATCCTGAACAAAGCATGAGCACATCAAAGATGCTGAGAGTACATAAAAATGTCCCTATACCTTCTTTTTATGTCATGACACACCAAGAACAGTATAATTAAGTATCGATATTTAAAAAAAAAATAAAGAAAAAAAAATAGGCTATCAGCGGGAATCGAACCCGGGTGGCTGCGTTAGTAGTCAAGTGCCCGCAACGAAAGACTAACGTGGCATTGCTGAAGGGAATTGTAATGAAAATTACTTTTAATACTATTGGTATCGTAAACTATCCCAAGCAAAGTCACCATCGGACTGGAGGTTACATTCGGGAAAAGCTTCAGGGTTACATTCGGGAATTTGTTTTACGAGTGTAACCTCCAAAAGGTTACAATCGATAATTTTTTTTCCGATTGTAAATTCCAAAAAGTAACATTAAGAAAAATAAAACAGTATACTCGGAAAAAAAAAGGTATATCAATCTATCGAGCGCTATGCTGTATGTTAGAATCTACTTAATCAAGTTATCCAAGGAATCTAGTTAGTTCTTGTGTGCATAAAATATGTACAGGATCCTGAACAAAGCATGAGCACATCAAAGATGCTGAGAGTACATAAAAATGTCCCTATACCTTCTTTTTATCTCATGACACACCAAGAACAGTATAATTAAGTAACGATATATAAAAAAAATAGGCTATCAGCGGGAATCGAACCCGGGTCGCTGCGTTAGTAGTCAAGTGCCCGCAACGAAAGACTAACGTGGCATTGCTGAAGGCAATTGTAATGAAAATTACTTTTAATACTATTGGTATCGTAAACTATCCCAAGCAAAGTCACCATCGGACTGAAGGTTACATTCGGGAAAAGCTTCAGGGTTACATTCGGGAATTTGTTTTACGAGTGTAACCTGCAAAAGGTTACAATCGATAATTTTTTTTTCCGAATGTAAATTCAAAAAAGTAACATTAGGAAAAATAAAACAGTATACTCGGAAAAAAAGGTATATCAATCTATTGAGCGCTATGCTCTATGTTAGAATCTACTTAATCAAGTTATCCAAGGAATCTAGTTAGTTCTTGTGTGCATAAAATATGTACAGGATCCTGAACAAAGCATGAGCACATAACAGATGCTGAGAGTACATAAAAATGTCCCTATACCTTCTTTTTATGTCATGACACACCAAGAACAGGATAATTAAGTATCGATATTTAAAAAAAAAAAAGAAAAAGAAATAGGCTATCAGCGGGAATCGAACCCGGGTCGCTGCTTTAGTAGTCAAGTGCCCGCAACGAAAGACTAACGTGGCATTGCTGAAGGAAATTGTAATGAAAATTACTTTTAATACTATTGGTATCGTAAACTATCCCAAGCAAAGTCACCATCGGACTGGAGGTTACATTCGGGAAAAGCTTCAGGGTTACATTTGGGAATTTGTTTTACGAGTGTAACCTGCAAAAGGTTACAATCGATAATTTTTTTTCCGAATGTAAATTCAAAAAAGTAACATTAGGAAAAATAAAACAGTATACTCGGAAAAAAAGGTATATCAATCTATCGAGCGCTATGCTCTATGTTAGAATCTACTTAATCAAGTTATCCAAGGAATCTAGTTAGTTCTTGTGTGCATAAAATATGTACAGGATCCTGAACATAGCTTGAGCACATCACAGATGCTGAGAGTACATAAAAATGTCCCTATACCTTCTTTTTATGTCATGACACACCAAGAACAGTATAATTAAGTATCGATATTAAAAAAAAAAAAAAAATAGGCTATCAGCGGGAATCGAACCCGGGTCGCTGCGTTAGTAGTCAAGTGCCCGCAACGAAAGATTAACGTGGCATTGCTAAAGGGAATTGTAATGAAAATTACTTTTAATACTATTGGTATCGTAAACTATCCCAAGCAAAGTCACCATCGGACTGGAGGTTACATTCGGGAAAAGCTTCAGGGTTACATTCGGGAATTTGTTTTACGAGTGTAACCTCCAAAAGGTTACAATCGATAATTTTTTTTCCGAATGTAAATTCCAAAAAGTAACATTAGGAAAAATAAAACAGTATACTCGGAAAAAAAGGTATATCAATCTATCGAGCGCTATGCTCTATGTTAGAATCTACTTAATCAAGTTATCCAAGGAATCTAGTTAGTTCTTGTGTGCATAAAATATGTACAGGATCCTGAACATAGCATGAGCACATCAAAGATGCTGAGAGTACATAAAAATGTCCCTATACCTTCTTTTTATGTCATGACACACCAAGAACAGTATAATTAAGTATCGATATTTAAAAAAAAAATAGGCTATCAGCGGGAATCGAACCCGGGTGGCTGCGTTAGTAGTCAAGTGCCCGCAACGAAAGACTAACGTGGCATTGCTGAAGGGAATTGTAATGAAAATTACTTTTAATACTATTGGTATCGTAAACTATCCCAAGCAAAGTCACCATCGGACTGGAGGTTACATTCGGGAAAAGCTTCAGGGTTACATTCGGGAATTTGTTTTACGAGTGTAACCTGCTAAAGGTTACAATCGATAATTTTTTTTCCGGATGTAAATTCCAAAAAGTAACATTAGGAAAAATAAAACAGTATACTCGGAAAAAAAGGTATATCAATCTATCGAGCGCTATGCTCTATGTTAGAATCTACTTAATCAAGTTATCCAAGGAATCTAGTTAGTTCTTGTGTGCATAAAATATGTACAGGATCCTGAACATAGCATGAGCACATCACAGATGCTGAGAGTACATAAAAATGTCCCTATACCTTCTTTTTATGTCATGACACACCAAGAACAGTATAATTAAGTATCGATATTTAAAAAAAAATTGAAGAAAACAAAAATAGGCTATCAGCGGGAATCGAACCCGGGTTGCTGCGTTAGTAGTCAAGTGCCCGCAACGAAAGACTAACGTGGCATTGCTGAAGAGAATTGTAATGAAAATTACTTTTAATACTATTGGTATCGTAAACTATCCCAAGCAAAGTCACCATCGGACTGGAGGTTACATTCGGGAAAAGCTTCAGGGTTACATTCGGGAATTTGTTTTACGAGTGTAACCTCCAAAAGGTTACAATCGATAATTTTTTTTCCGAATGTAAATTCCAAAAAGTAACATTAGGACAAATAAAACTGTATACTCGGAAAAAAAGGTATATCAATCTATCGAGCGCTATGCTCTATGTTAGAATCTACTTAATCAAGTTATCCAAGGAATCTAGTTAGTTCTTGTGTGCATAAAATATGTACAGGATCCTGAACAAAGCATGAGCACATCAAAGATGCTGAGAGTACATAAAAATGTCCCTATATCTTCTTTTTATATCATGTCACACCAAGAACAGTATAATTAAGTATCGATATTTAAAAAAAAAATAAAGAAAAAAAAAATAGGCTATCGGCGGGAATCGAACCCGGGTCGCTGCGTTAGTAGTCAAGTGCCTGCAACGAAAGACTAACGTGGCATTGCTGAAGGGAATTGTAATGAAAATTACTTTTAATACTATTGGTATCGTAAACTATCCCAAGCAAAGTCACCATCGGACTGGAGGTTACATTCGGGAAAAGCTTCAGGGTTACATTCGGGAATTTGTTTTACGAGTGTAACCTCCAAAAGGTTATAATCGATAATTTTTTTTCCGAATGTACATTCCAAAAAGTAACACTAGGAAAAATAAAACAGTGTACTCGGAAAAAAGGTATATCAATCTATCGAGCGCTATGCTCTATGTTAGAATCTTTTTAATCAAGTTATCCAAGGAATCTAGTTAGTTCTTGTGTGCATAAAATATGTACAGGATCCTGAACAAAGCATGAGCACATCAAAGATGCTGAGAGTACATAAAAATGTCCCTATACCTTCTTTTTATGTCATGACACACCAAGAACAGTATAATTAAGTATCGATATTTAAAAAAAAAAAAAAAAAAAAAAAAGCTATCAGCGGGAATCGAACCCGGGTCGCTGCGTTAGTAGTCAAGTGCCCGCAACGAAAGACTAACGTGGCATTGCTGAAGGAAATTGTAATGAAAATTACTTTTAATACTATTGGTATCGTAAACTATCCCAAGAAAAGTCACCATCGGACTGGAGGTTACATTCGGGAATTTGTTTTACGAGTGTAACCTCCAAAAGGTTACAATCGATAATTTTTTTCCGAATTTAAATTCCAAAAAGTAACATTAGGAAAATAAAACTGTATACTCGGAAAAAAACGTATATCAATCTATCGAGCGCTATGCTCTATGTTAGAATCTACTTAATCAAGTTATCCAAGGAATCTAGTTAGTTCTTGTGTGCATAAAATATGTACAGGATCCTGAACAAAGCATGAGCACATCAAAGATGCTGAGAGTACATAAAAATTTCCCTATACCTTCTTTTTATGTCATGACACACCAAGAACAGTATAATTAAGTATCGATATTTAAAATAAAATAAAGAAAAAAAATGGGCTATCAGCGGGAATCGAACCCGGGTCGCTGCGTTAGAAGTCAAGTGCACGCAACGAAAGACTAACGTGGCATTGCTGAAGGGAATTGGAATGAAAATTACTTTTAATACTATTGGTATCGTAAACTATCCCAAGCAAAGTCACCATCGGACTGGAGGTTACATTCGGGAAAAGCTTCAGGGTTACATTCGGGAATTTGTTTTACGAGTGTAACCTCCAAAAGGTTACAATCGATAATTTTTTTTCCGAATGTAAATTCCAAAAAGTAACATTAGGAAAAATAAAACAGTACACTTGGAAAAAAAGGTATATCAATCTATCGAGCGCTATGCTCTATGTTAGAATCTACTTAATATAGTTATTCAAGGAATCTAGTTAATTCTTGTGTGCATAAAATATGTACAGGATCCTGAACAAAGCAGGAGCACATCAAAGATGCTGAGAGTACATAAAAATGTCCCTATACCTTCTTTTTATGTCATGACACACCAAGAACAGTATAATTAAGTATCGATATTTAAAAAAAAATAAAGAAAAAAAATAGGCTATCAGCGGGAATCGAACCCGGGTCGCTGCGTTAGTAGTCAAGTGCCCGCAACGAAAGACTAACGTGGCATTGCTGAAGGGAATTGTAATGGAAATTACTTTTAATACTATTGGTATCGTAAACTATCCCAAGCAAAGTCACCATCGGACTGGAGGTTACATTCGGGAATTTGTTTTACGAGTGTAACCTCCAAAAGGTTACAATCGATAATTTTTTTTCCGAATGTAAATTTCAAAAAGTAACATTAGGAAAAATAAAACAGTATATTTGGAAAAAAAGGTATATCAATCTATCGAGCGCTTTGCTCTATGTTAGAATCTACTTAATCAAGTTATCCAAGGAATCTAGTTAGTTCTTGTGTGCATAAAATATGTACAGGATCCTGAACAAAGCATGAGCACATCAAAGATGCTGAGAGTGCATAAAAATGTCCCTATACCTTCTTTTTATGTCATGACACACCAAGAACAGTATAATTAAGTATCGATATTTAAAAAAAAAATGAAGAAAACAAAAATAGGCTATCAGCGGGAATCGAACCCGGGTCGCTGCGTTAGTAGTAAAGTGCCCGCAACGAAATACTAACGTGGCATTGCTGAAGGGAATTGTAATGAAAATTACTTTTAATACTATTGGTATCGTAAACTATCCCAAGCAAAGTCACCATCGGACTGGAGGTTACATTCGGGAAAAGCTTCAGGGTTACATTCGGGAATTTGTTTTACGAGTGTAACCTTCAAAAGGTTATAATCGATAATTTTTTTTCCGAATGTAAATTCCAAAAAGTAACATTAGGAAAAATAAAAAAGTATACTCGGAAAAAAAGGTATATCAATCTATCGAGCGCTATGCTCTATGTTAGAATCTACTTAATCAAGTTATCCAAGGAATCTAGTTAGTTCTTGTGTGCATAAAATATGTACAGGATCCTGAACAAAGCATGAGCACATCAAAGATGCTGAGAGTACATAAAAATTTCCCTATACCTTCTTTTTATGTCATGACACACCAAGAACAGTATAATTAAGTATCGATATTTAAAAAAAAATAAAGAAAAAAAATGGGCTATCAGCGGGAATCGAACCCGGGTCGCTGCGTTAGAAGTCAAGTGCACGCAACGAAAGACTAACGTGGCATTGCTGAAGGGAATTGGAATGAAAATTACTTTTAATACTATTGGTATCGTAAACTATCCCAAGCAAAGTCACCATCGGACTGGAGGTTACATTCGGGAAAAGCTTCAGGGTTACATTCGGGAATTTGTTTTACGAGTGTAACCTCCAAAAGGTTACAATCGATAATTTTTTTTCCGAATGTAAATTCCAAAAAGTAACATTAGGAAAAATAAAACAGTACACTTGGAAAAAAAGGTATATCAATCTATCGAGCGCTATGCTCTATGTTAGAATCTACTTAATCAAGTTATCCAAGGAATCTAGTTAATTCTTGTGTGCATAAAATATGTACAGGATCCTGAACAAAGCAGGAGCACATCAAAGATGCTGAGAGTACATAAAAATGTCCCTATACCTTCTTTTTATGTCATGACACACCAAGAACAGTATAATTAAGTATCGATATTTAAAAAAAAATAAAGAAAAAAAATAGGCTATCAGCGGGAATCGAACCCGGGTCGCTGCGTTAGTAGTCAAGTGCCCGCAACGAAAGACTAACGTGGCATTGCTGAAGGGAATTGTAATGGAAATTACTTTTAATACTATTGGTATCGTAAACTATCCCAAGCAAAGTCACCATCGGACTGGAGGTTACATTCGGGAAAAGCTTCAGGGTTACATTCGGGAATTTGTTTTACGAGTGTAACCTCCAAAATGTTACAATCGATAATTTTTTTTCCGAATGTAAATTCCAAAAAGTAACATTAGGAAAAATAAAACAGTATATTTGGAAAAAAAGGTATATCAATCTATCGAGCGCTATGCTCTATGTTAGAATCTACTTAATCAAGTTATCCAAGGAATCTAGTTAGTTCTTGTGTGCATAAAATATGTACAGGATCCTGAACAAAGCATGAGCACATCAAAGATGCTGAGAGTGCATAAAAATGTCCCTATACCTTCTTTTTATGTCATGACACACCAAGAACAGTATAATTAAGTATCGATATTTAAAAAAAAAATGAAGAAAACAAAAATAGGCTATCAGCGGGAATCGAACCCGGGTCGCTGCGTTAGTAGTAAAGTGCCCGCAACGAAAGACTAACGTGGCATTGCTGAAGGGAATTGTAATGAAAATTACTTTAAATACTATTGGTATCGTAAACTATCCTAAGCAAAGTCACCATCGGACTGGAGGTTACATTCGGGAAAAGCTTCAGGGTTACATTCGGGAATTTGTTTTACGAGTGTAACCTTCAAAAGGTTATAATCGATAATTTTTTTTCCGAATGTAAATTCCAAAAAGTAACATTAGGAAAAATAAAAAAGTATACTCGGAAAAAAAGGTATATCAATCTATCGAGCGCTATGCTCTATGTTAGAATCTACGTAATCAAGTTATCCAAGGAATCTAGTTAGTTCTTGTGTGCATAAAATATGTACAGGATCCTGAACAAAGCATGAGCACATCAAAGATGCTGAGAGTACAAAAAAATGTCCCTATACCTTCTTTTTATGTCATGACACACCAAGAACAGTATAATTAAGTATCGATATTTAAAAAAAAAATAAAAAAAAAAAATAGGCTATCAGCGGGAATCGAACCCGGGTCGCTGAGTTAATAGTCAAGTGCCCGCAACGAAAGACTAACGTGGCATTGCTGAAGGGAATTGTAATGAAAATTACTTTTAATACTATTGGTATCGTAAACTATCCCAAGCAAAGTCACCATCGGACTGGAGGTTACATTCGGGAAAAGCTTCAGGGTTACATTCGAGAATTTGTTTTACGAGTGTAACCTCCAAAAGGTTATAATCGATAATTTTTTTCCGAATGTAAATTCCAAAAAGTAACATTAGGAAAAATAAAACAGTATACTCGGAAAAAAGGTATATCAATCTATCGAGCGCTATGCTCTATGTTAGAATCTACTTAATCAAGTTATCCAAGGAATCTAGTTAGTTCTTGTGTGCATAAAATATGTACAGGAACCTGAACAAAGCATGAGCACATCAAAGATGCTGAGAGTACATAAAAATGTCCCTATACCTTCTTTTTATCTCATGACACACCAAGAACAGTTTAATTAAGTATCGATATTTAAAAAAAAAAAAGAAAAAAAGAAAAGAAAATAGGCTATCAGCGGGAATCGAACCCGGGTCGCTGCGTTAGTAGTCAAGTGCCCGCAACGAAAGACTAACGTGGCATTGCTGAAGGGGATTGTAATGAAAATTACTTTTAATACTATTTGTATCGTAAACTATCCCAAGCAAAGTCACCATCGGACTGGAGGTTACATTCGGGAAAAGCTTCAGGGTTACATTCGGGAATTTGTTTTACGAGTGTAACCTCCAAAAGGTTACAATCGATAATTTTTTTTCCGAATGTAAATTCCAAAAAGTAACATTAGGAAAAATAAAACAGTATACTCGGAAAAAAAGGTATATCAATCTATCGAGCGCTATGCTCTATGTTAAAATCTACTTAATCAAGTTATCCAAGGAATCTAGTTAGTTCTTGTGTGCATAAAATATGTACAGGATCCTGAACATAGCATGAGCACATCAAAGATGCTGAGAGTACATAAAAATGTCCCTATACCTTCTTTTTATGTCATGACACACCAAGAACAGTATAATTAAGTATCGATATTTAAAAAAAAAAATAAAGAAAACAAAAATAGGCTATCAGCGGGAATCGAACCCGGGTCGCTGCGTTAGTAGTCAAGTGCCCGCAACGGAAGACTAACGTGGCATTGCTGAAGGGAATTGTAATGAAAATTACTTTTAATACTATTGGTATCGTAAACTATCCCAAGCAAAGTCACCATCGGACTGGAGGTTACATTCGGGAAAAGCTTCAGGGTTACATTCGGGAATTTGTTTTACGAGTGTAACCTCCTAAAGGTTACAATCGATAATTTTTTTTCCGAATGTAAATTCCAAAAAGTAACATTAGGAAAAATAAAACAGTATACTCGGAAAAAAAGGTATATCAATCTATCGAGCGCTATGCTCTATGTTAGAATCTACTTAATCAAGTTATCCAAGGAATCTAGTTAGTTCTTGTGTGCATAAAATATGTACAGGATCCTGAACATAGCATGAGCACATCAAAGATGCTGAGAGTACATAAAAATGTCCCTATACCTTCTTTTTATGTCATGACACACCAAGAACAGTATAATTAAGTATCGATATTTAAAAAAAAAAGAAAAGAAAAAAAAAAAATAGGCTATCAGCGGAAATCGAACCCGGGTCGCTGCGTTAGTAGTCAAGTGCCCGTAACGAAAGACTAACGTGGCATTGCTGAAGGGAATTGTAATGAAAATTACTTTTAATACTATTGGTATCGTAAACTATCCCAAGCAAAGTCACCATCGGACTGGAGGTTACATTCGGGAAAAGCTTCAGGGTTACATTCGGGAATTTGTTTTACGAGTGTAACCTCCAAAAGGTTACAATCGATAATTTTTTTTCCGAATGTAAATTCCAAAAAGTAACATTAGGAAAAATAAAACAGTATACTCGGAAAAAAAGGTATATCAATCTATCGAGCGCTATGCTCTATGTTAGAATCTACTTAATCAAGTTATCCAAGGAATCTAGTTAGTTCTTGTGTGCATAAAATATGTACAGGATCCTGAACATAGCATGAGCACATCAAAGATGCTGAGAGTACATAAAAATGTCCCTATACCTTCTTTTTATGTCATGACACACCAAGAACAGTATAATTAAGTATCGATATTTAAAAAAAAAATAAAGAAAAAAAAATAGGCTATCAGCGGGAATCGAACCCGGGTGGCTGCGTTAGTAGTCAAGTGCCCGCAACGAAAGACTAACGTGACATTGCTGAAGGGAATTGTAATGAAAATTACTTTAAATACTATTGGTATCGTAAACTATCCCAAGCAAAGTCACCATCGGACTGGAGGTTACATTCGGGAAAAGCTTCAGGGTTACATTCGGGAATTTGTTTTACGAGTGTAACCTCTAAAAGGTTACAATCGATAATTTTTTTTCCGAATGTAAATTCCAAAAAGTAACATTAGGAAAAATAAAACAGTATACTCGGAAAAAAAGGTATATCAATCTATCGAGCGCTATGCTCTATGTTAGAATCTACTTAATCAAGTTATCCAAGGAATCTAGTTAGTTCTTGTGTGCATAAAATATGTACAGGATCCTGAACATAGCATGAGCACATCAAAGATGCTGAGAGTACATAAAAATGTCCCTATACCTTCTTTTTATGTCATGACACACCAAGAACAGTATAATTAAGTATCGATATTTAAAATAAAATAAAGAAAAAAAATGGGCTATCAGCGGGAATCGAACCCGGGTCGCTGCGTTAGAAGTCAAGTGCACGCAACGAAAGACTAACGTGGCATTGCTGAAGGGAATTGGAATGAAAATTACTTTTAATACTATTGGTATCGTAAACTATCCCAAGCAAAGTCACCATCGGACTGGAGGTTACATTCGGGAAAAGCTTCAGGGTTACATTCGGGAATTTGTTTTACGAGTGTAACCTCCAAAAGGTTACAATCGATAATTTTTTTTCCGAATGTAAATTCCAAAAAGTAACATTAGGAAAAATAAAACAGTACACTTGGAAAAAAAGGTATATCAATCTATCGAGCGCTATGCTCTATGTTAGAATCTACTTAATATAGTTATTCAAGGAATCTAGTTAATTCTTGTGTGCATAAAATATGTACAGGATCCTGAACAAAGCAGGAGCACATCAAAGATGCTGAGAGTACATAAAAATGTCCCTATACCTTCTTTTTATGTCATGACACACCAAGAACAGTATAATTAAGTATCGATATTTAAAAAAAAATAAAGAAAAAAAATAGGCTATCAGCGGGAATCGAACCCGGGTCGCTGCGTTAGTAGTCAAGTGCCCGCAACGAAAGACTAACGTGGCATTGCTGAAGGGAATTGTAATGGAAATTACTTTTAATACTATTGGTATCGTAAACTATCCCAAGCAAAGTCACCATCGGACTGGAGGTTACATTCGGGAATTTGTTTTACGAGTGTAACCTCCAAAAGGTTACAATCGATAATTTTTTTTCCGAATGTAAATTTCAAAAAGTAACATTAGGAAAAATAAAACAGTATATTTGGAAAAAAAGGTATATCAATCTATCGAGCGCTTTGCTCTATGTTAGAATCTACTTAATCAAGTTATCCAAGGAATCTAGTTAGTTCTTGTGTGCATAAAATATGTACAGGATCCTGAACAAAGCATGAGCACATCAAAGATGCTGAGAGTGCATAAAAATGTCCCTATACCTTCTTTTTATGTCATGACACACCAAGAACAGTATAATTAAGTATCGATATTTAAAAAAAAAAATGAAGAAAACAAAAATAGGCTATCAGCGGGAATCGAACCCGGGTCGCTGCGTTAGTAGTAAAGTGCCCGCAACGAAATACTAACGTGGCATTGCTGAAGGGAATTGTAATGAAAATTACTTTTAATACTATTGGTATCGTAAACTATCCTAAGCAAAGTCACCATCGGACTGGAGGTTACATTCGGGAAAAGCTTCAGGGTTACATTCGGGAATTTGTTTTACGAGTGTAACCTTCAAAAGGTTATAATCGATAATTTTTTTTCCGAATGTAAATTCCAAAAAGTAACATTAGGAAAAATAAAAAAGTATACTCGGAAAAAAAGGTATATCAATCTATCGAGCGCTATGCTCTATGTTAGAATCTACTTAATCAAGTTATCCAAGGAATCTAGTTAGTTCTTGTGTGCATAAAATATGTACAGGATCCTGAACAAAGCATGAGCACATCAAAGATGCTGAGAGTACATAAAAATTTCCCTATACCTTCTTTTTATGTCATGACACACCAAGAACAGTATAATTAAGTATCGATATTTAAAAAAAAATAAAGAAAAAAAATGGGCTATCAGCGGGAATCGAACCCGGGTCGCTGCGTTAGAAGTCAAGTGCACGCAACGAAAGACTAACGTGGCATTGCTGAAGGGAATTGGAATGAAAATTACTTTTAATACTATTGGTATCGTAAACTATCCCAAGCAAAGTCACCATCGGACTGGAGGTTACATTCGGGAAAAGCTTCAGGGTTACATTCGGGAATTTGTTTTACGAGTGTAACCTCCAAAAGGTTACAATCGATAATTTTTTTTCCGAATGTAAATTCCAAAAAGTAACATTAGGAAAAATAAAACAGTACACTTGGAAAAAAAGGTATATCAATCTATCGAGCGCTATGCTCTATGTTAGAATCTACTTAATCAAGTTATCCAAGGAATCTAGTTAATTCTTGTGTTCATAAAATATGTACAGGATCCTGAACAAAGCAGGAGCACATCAAAGATGCTGAGAGTACATAAAAATGTCCCTATACCTTCTTTTTATGTCATGACACACCAAGAACAGTATAATTAAGTATCGATATTTAAAAAAAAATAAAGAAAAAAAATAGGCTATCAGCGGGAATCGAACCCGGGTCGCTGCGTTAGTAGTCAAGTGCCCGCAACGAAAGACTAACGTGGCATTGCTGAAGGGAATTGTAATGGAAATTACTTTTAATACTATTGGTATCGTAAACTATCCCAAGCAAAGTCACCATCGGACTGGAGGTTACATTCGGGAAAAGCTTCAGGGTTACATTCGGGAATTTGTTTTACGAGTGTAACCTCCAAAATGTTACAATCGATAATTTTTTTTCCGAATGTAAATTCCAAAAAGTAACATTAGGAAAAATAAAACAGTATATTTGGAAAAAAAGGTATATCAATCTATCGAGCGCTATGCTCTATGTTAGAATCTACTTAATCAAGTTATCCAAGGAATCTAGTTAGTTCTTGTGTGCATAAAATATGTACAGGATCCTGAACAAAGCATGAGCACATCAAAGATGCTGAGAGTGCATAAAAATGTCCCTATACCTTCTTTTTATGTCATGACACACCAAGAACAGTATAATTAAGTATCGATAGTTAAAAAAAAAATGAAGAAAACAAAAATAGGCTATCAGCGGGAATCGAACCCGGGTCGCTGCGTTAGTAGTAAAGTGCCCGCAACGAAAGACTAACGTGGCATTGCTGAAGGGAATTGTAATGAAAATTACTTTAAATACTATTGGTATCGTAAACTATCCTAAGCAAAGTCACCATCGGACTGGAGGTTACATTCGGGAAAAGCTTCAGGGTTACATTCGGGAATTTGTTTTACGAGTGTAACCTTCAAAAGGTTATAATCGATAATTTTTTTTCCGAATGTAAATTCCAAAAAGTAACATTAGGAAAAATAAAAAAGTATACTCGGAAAAAAAGGTATATCAATCTATCGAGCGCTATGCTCTATGTTAGAATCTACGTAATCAAGTTATCCAAGGAATCTAGTTAGTTCTTGTGTGCATAAAATATGTACAGGATCCTGAACAAAGCATGAGCACATCAAAGATGCTGAGAGTACAAAAAAATGTCCCTATACCTTCTTTTTATGTCATGACACACCAAGAACAGTATAATTAAGTATCGATATTTAAAAAAAAAAATAAAGAAAAAAAATAGGCTATCAGCGGGAATCGAACCCGGGTCGCTGAGTTAATAGTCAAGTGCCCGCAACGGAAGACTAACGTGGCATTGCTGAAGGGAATTGTAATGAAAATTACTTTTAATACTATTGGTATCGTAAACTATCCCAAGCAAAGTCACCATCGGACTGGAGGTTACATTCGGGAAAAGCTTCAGGGTTACATTCGAGAATTTGTTTTACGAGTGTAACCTCCAAAAGGTTATAATCGATAATTTTTTTCCGAATGTAAATTCCAAAAAGTAACATTAGGAAAAATAAAACAGTATACTCGGAAAAAAGGTATATCAATCTATCGAGCGCTATGCTCTATGTTAGAATCTACTTAATCAAGTTATCCAAGGAATCTAGTTAGTTCTTGTGTGCATAAAATATTTACAGGATCCTGAACAAAGCATGAGCACATCAAAGATGCTGAGAGTACATAAAAATGTCCCTATACCTTCTTTTTATGTCATGACACACCAAGAACAGTAAAATTAAGTATCGATATTTAAAAAAAAAATAAAGAAAACAAAAATAGGCTATCAGCGGGAATCGAACCCGGGTCGCTGCGTTAGTAGTCAAGTGCCCGCAACGGAAGACTAACGTGGCATTGCTGAAGGGAATTGTAATGAAAATTACTTTTAATACTATTGGTATCGTAAACTATCCCAAGCAAAGTCACCATCGGACTGGAGGTTACATTCGGGAAAAGCTTCAGGGTTACATTCGGGAATTTGTTTTACGAGTGTAACCTCCTAAAGGTTACAATCGATAATTTTTTTTCCGAATGTAAATTCCAAAAAGTAACATTAGGAAAAATAAAACAGTATACTCGGAAAAAAAGGTATATCAATCTATCGAGCGCTATGCTCTATGTTAGAATCTACTTAATCAAGTTATCCAAGGAATCTAGTTAGTTCTTGTGTGCATAAAATATGTACAGGATCCTGAACATAGCATGAGCACATCAAAGATGCTGAGAGTACATAAAAATGTCCCTATACCTTCTTTTTATCTCATGACACACCAAGAACAGTATAATTAAGTAACGATATATAAAAAAAATAGGCTATCAGCGGGAATCGAACCCGGGTCGCTGCGTTAGTAGTCAAGTGCCCGCAACGAAAGACTAACGTGGCATTGCTGAAGGCAATTGTAATGAAAATTACTTTTAATACTATTGGTATCGTAAACTATCCCAAGCAAAGTCACCATCGGACTGAAGGTTACATTCGGGAAAAGCTTCAGGGTTACATTCGGGAATTTGTTTTACGAGTGTAACCTGCAAAAGGTTACAATCGATAATTTTTTTTTTCCGAATGTAAATTCAAAAAAGTAACATTAGGAAAAATAAAACAGTATACTCGGAAAAAAAGGTATATCAATCTATCGAGCGCTATGCTCTATGTTAGAATCTACTTAATCAAGTTATCCAAGGAATCTAGTTACTTCTTGTGTGCATAAAATATGTACAGGATCCTGAACAAAGCATGAGCACATAACAGATGCTGAGAGTACATAAAAATGTCCCTATACCTTCTTTTTATGTCATGACACACCAAGAACAGGATAATTAAGTATCGATATTTAAAAAAAAAAAAAAAGAAAAAAAAATAGGCTATCAGCGGGAATCGAACCCGGGTCGCTGCTTTAGTAGTCAAGTGCCCGCAACGAAAGACTAACGTGGCATTGCTGAAGGGAATTGTAATGAAAATTACTTTTAATACTATTGGTATCGTAAACTATCCCAAGCAAAGTCACCATCGGACTGGAGGTTACATTCGGGAAAAGCTTCAGGGTTACATTCGGGAATTTGTTTTACGAGTGTAACCTGCAAAAGGTTACAATCGATAATTTTTTTTCCGAATGTAAATTCAAAAAATTAACATTAGGAAAAATAAAACAGTATACTCGGAAAAAAAGGTATATCAATCTATCGAGCGCTATGCTCTATGTTAGAATCTACTTAATCAAGTTATCCAAGGAATCTAGTTAGTTCTTGTGTGCATAAAATATGTACAGGATCCTGAACATAGCTTGAGCACATCACAGATGCTGAGAGTACATAAAAATGTCCCTATACCTTCTTTTTATGTCATGACACACCAAGAACAGTATAATTAAGTATCGATATTAAAAAAAAAAAAAAAAATAGGCTATCAGCGGGAATCGAACCCGGGTCGCTGCGTTAGTAGTCAAGTGCCCGCAACGAAAGATTAACGTGGCATTGCTGAAGGGAATTGTAATGAAAATTACTTTTAATACTATTGGTATCGTAAACTATCCCAAGCAAAGTCACCATCGGACTGGAGGTTACATTCGGGAAAAGCTTCAGGGTTACATTCGGGAATTTGTTTTACGAGTGTAACCTCCAAAAGGTTACAATCGATAATTTTTTTTCCGAATGTAAATTCCAAAAAGTAACATTAGGAAAAATAAAACAGTATACTCGGAAAAAAAGGTATATCAATCTATCGAGCGCTATGCTCTATGTTAGAATCTACTTAATCAAGTTATCCAAGGAATCTAGTTAGTTCTTGTGTGCATAAAATATGTACAGGATCCTGAACATAGCATGAGCACATCAAAGATGCTGAGAGTACATAAAAATGTCCCTATACCTTCTTTTTATGTCATGACACACCAAGAACAGTATAATTAAGTATCGATATTTAAAAAAAAAATAGGCTATCAGCGGGAATCGAACCCGGGTGGCTGCGTTAGTAGTCAAGTGCCCGCAACGAAAGACTAACGTGGCATTGCTGAAGAGAATTGTAATGAAAATTACTTTTAATACTATTGGTATCGTAAACTATCCCAAGCAAAGTCACCATCGGACTGGAGGTTACATTCGGGAAAAGCTTCAGGGTTACATTCGGGAATTTGTTTTACGAGTGTAACCTCCAAAAGGTTGCAATCGATAATTTTTTTTCCGAATGTAAATTCCAAAAAGTAACATTAGGAAAAATAAAACAGTATACTCGGAAAAAAAGGTATATCAATCTATCGAGCGCTATGCTCTATGTTAGAATCTACTTAATCAAGTTATCCAAGGAATCTAGTTAGTTCTTGTGTGCATAAAATATGTACAGGATCCTGAACATAGCATGAGCACATCACAGATGCTGAGAGTACATAAAAATGTCCCTATACCTTCTTTTTATGTCATGACACACCAAGAACAGTATAATTAAGTATCGATATTTAAAAAAAAAAAAAAAGAAAAAAAAAGGCTATCAGCGGGAATCGAACCCGGGTCGCTGCGTTAGTAGTCAAGTGCCCGCAACGAAAGACTAACGTGACATTGCTGAAGGGAATTGTAATGAAAATTACTTTAAATACTATTGGTATCGTAAACTATCCCAAGCAAAGTCACCATCGGACTGGAGGTTACATTCGGGAAAAGCTTCAGGGTTACATTCGGGAATTTGTTTTACGAGTGTAACCTCTAAAAGGTTACAATCGATAATTTTTTTTCCGAATGTAAATTCCAAAAAGTAACATTAGGAAAAATAAAACAGTATACTCGGAAAAAAAGGTATATCAATCTATCGAGCGCTATGCTCTATGTTAGAATCTACTTAATCAAGTTATCCAAGGAATCTAGTTAGTTCTTGTGTGCATAAAATATGTACAGGATCCTGAACATAGCATGAGCACATCAAAGATGCTGAGAGTACATAAAAATGTCCCTATACCTTCTTTTTATGTCATGACACACCAAGAACAGTATAATTAAGTATCGATATTTAAAAAAAAAATAGG
This sequence comes from Nematostella vectensis, assembly GCF_932526225.1. Taxonomy (NCBI): domain Eukaryota; kingdom Metazoa; phylum Cnidaria; class Anthozoa; order Actiniaria; family Edwardsiidae; genus Nematostella; species Nematostella vectensis. The sequence goes on along the minus strand of NC_064035.1, from coordinate 243,728 downwards.
CTATCAGCGGGAATCGAACCCGGGTGGCTGCGTTAGTAGTCAAGTGCCCGCAACGAAAGACTAACGTGGCATTGCTGAAGAGAATTGTAATGAAAATTACTTTTAATACTATTGGTATCGTCAACTATCCCAAGCAAAGTCACCATCGGACTGGAGGTTACATTCGGGAAAAGCTTCAGGGTTACATTCGTGAATTTGTTTTACGAGTGTAACCTCCAAAAGGTTGCAATCGATAATTTTTTTTCCGAATGTAAATTCCAAAAAGTAACATTAGGAAAAATAAAACAGTATACTCGGAAAAAAAGGTATATCAATCTATCGAGCGCTATGCTCTATGTTAGAATCTACTTAATCAAGTTATCCAAGGAATCTAGTTAGTTCTTGTGTGCATAAAATATGTACAGGATCCTGAACATAGCATGAGCACATCACAGATGCTGAGAGTACATAAAAATGTCCCTATACCTTCTTTTTATGTCATGACACACCAAGAACAGTATAATTAAGTATCGATATTTAAAAAAAAAAAAAAAGAAAAAAAAAGGCTATCAGCGGGAATCGAACCCGGATCGCTGCGTTAGTAGTCAAGTGCCCGCAACGAAAGACTAACGTGACATTGCTGAAGGGAATTGTAATGAAAATTACTTTAAATACTATTGGTATCGTAAACTATCCCAAGCAAAGTCACCATCGGACTGGAGGTTACATTCGGGAAAAGCTTCAGGGTTACATTCGGGAATTTGTTTTACGAGTGTAACCTCTAAAAGGTTACAATCGATAATTTTTTTTCCGAATGTAAATTCCAAAAAGTAACATTAGGAAAAATAAAACAGTATATTTGGAAAAAAAGGTATATCAATCTATCGAGCGCTATGCTGTATGTTAGAATCTACTTAATCAAGTTATCCAAGGAATCTAGTTAGTTCTTGTGAGCATAAAATATGTACAGGAACCTGAACAAAGCATGAGCACATCAAAGATGCTGAGAGTACATAAAAATGTCCCTATACCTTCTTTTTATCTCATGACACACCAAGAACAGTTTAATTAAGTATCGATATTTAAAAAAAAAAAAGAAAAAAAGAAAAGAAAATAGGCTATCAGCGGGAATCGAACCCGGGTCGCTGCGTTAGTAGTCAAGTGCCCGCAACGAAAGACTAACGTGGCATTGCTGAAGGGGATTGTAATGAAAATTACTTTTAATACTATTTGTATCGTAAACTATCCCAAGCAAAGTCACCATCGGACTGGAGGTTACATTCGGGAAAAGCTTCAGGGTTACATTCGGGAATTTGTTTTACGAGTGTAACCTCCAAAAGGTTACAATCGATAATTTTTTTTCCGAATGTAAATTCCAAAAAGTAACATTAGGAAAAATAAAACAGTATACTCGGAAAAAAAGGTATATCAATCTATCGAGCGCTATGCTGTATGTTAGAATCTATTTAATCAAGTTATCCAAGGAATCTAGTTAGTTCTTGTGTGCATAAAATATGTACAGGAACCTGAACAAAGCATGAGCACATCAAAGATGCTGAGAGTACATAAAAATGTCCCTATACCTTCTTTTTATCTCATGACACACCAAGAACAGTTTAATTAAGTATCGATATTTAAAAAAAAAAAAGAAAAAAAGAAAAGAAAATAGGCTATCAGCGGGAATCGAACCCGGGTCGCTGCGTTAGTAGTCAAGTGCCCGCAACGAAAGACTAACGTGGCATTGCTGAAGGGGATTGTAATGAAAATTACTTTTAATACTATTTGTATCGTAAACTATCCCAAGCAAAGTCACCATCGGACTGGAGGTTACATTCGGGAAAAGCTTCAGGGTTACATTCGGGAATTTGTTTTACGAGTGTAACCTCCAAAAGGTTACAATCGATAATTTTTTTTCCGAATGTAAATTCCAAAAAGTAACATTAGGAAAAATAAAACAGTATACTCGGAAAAAAAGGTATATCAATCTATCGAGCGCTATGCTGTATGTTAGAATCTACTTAATCAAGTTATCCAAGGAATCTAGTTAGTTCTTGTGAGCATAAAATATGTACAGGAACCTGAACAAAGCATGAGCACATCAAAGATGCTGAGAGTACATAAAAATGTCCCTATACCTTCTTTTTATCTCATGACACACCAAGAACAGTTTAATTAAGTATCGATATTTAAAAAAAAAAAAGAAAAAAAGAAAAGAAAATAGGCTATCAGCGGGAATCGAACCCGGGTCGCTGCGTTAGTAGTCAAGTGCCCGCAACGAAAGACTAACGTGGCATTGCTGAAGGGGATTGTAATGAAAATTACTTTTAATACTATTTGTATCGTAAACTATCCCAAGCAAAGTCACCATCGGACTGGAGGTTACATTCGGGAAAAGCTTCAGGGTTACATTCGGGAATTTGTTTTACGAGTGTAACCTCCAAAAGGTTACAATCGATAATTTTTTTTCCGAATGTAAATTCCAAAAAGTAACATTAGGAAAAATAAAACAGTATACTCGGAAAAAAAGGTATATCAATCTATCGAGCGCTATGCTGTATGTTAGAATCTACTTAATCAAGTTATCCAAGGAATCTAGTTAGTTCTTGTGTGCATAAAATATGTACAGGAACCTGAACAAAGCATGAGCACATCAAAGATGCTGAGAGTACATAAAAATGTCCCTATACCTTCTTTTTATCTCATGACACACCAAGAACAGTTTAATTAAGTATCGATATTTAAAAAAAAAAAAGAAAAAAAGAAAAGAAAATAGGCTATCAGCGGGAATCGAACCCGGGTCGCTGCGTTAGTAGTCAAGTGCCCGCAACGAAAGACTAACGTGGCATTGCTGAAGGGGATTGTAATGAAAATTACTTTTAATACTATTTGTATCGTAAACTATCCCAAGCAAAGTCACCATCGGACTGGAGGTTACATTCGGGAAAAGCTTCAGGGTTACATTCGGGAATTTGTTTTACGAGTGTAACCTCCAAAAGGTTACAATCGATAATTTTTTTTCCGAATGTAAATTCCAAAAAGTAACATTAGGAAAAATAAAACAGTATACTCGGAAAAAAAGGTATATCAATCTATCGAGCGCTATGCTCTATGTTAAAATCTACTTAATCAAGTTATCCAAGGAATCTAGTTAGTTCTTGTGTGCATAAAATATGTACAGGATCCTGAACATAGCATGAGCACATCAAAGATGCTGAGAGTACATAAAAATGTCCCTATACCTTCTTTTTATGTCATGACACACCAAGAACAGTATAATTAAGTATCGATATTTAAAAAAAAAATAAAGAAAACAAAAATAGGCTATCAGCGGGAATCGAACCCGGGTCGCTGCGTTAGTAGTCAAGTGCCCGCAACGGAAGACTAACGTGGCATTGCTGAAGGGAATTGTAATGAAAATTACTTTTAATACTATTGGTATCGTAAACTATCCCAAGCAAAGTCACCATCGGACTGGAGGTTACATTCGGGAAAAGCTTCAGGGTTACATTCGGGAATTTGTTTTACGAGTGTAACCTCCTAAAGGTTACAATCGATAATTTTTTTTCCGAATGTAAATTCCAAAAAGTAACATTAGGAAAAATAAAACAGTATACTCGGAAAAAAAGGTATATCAATCTATCGAGCGCTATGCTCTATGTTAGAATCTACTTAATCAAGTTATCCAAGGAATCTAGTTAGTTCTTGTGTGCATAAAATATGTACAGGATCCTGAACATAGCATGAGCACATCAAAGATGCTGAGAGTACATAAAAATGTCACTATACCTTCTTTTTATGTCATGACACACCAAGAACAGTATAATTAAGTATCGATATTTAAAAAAAAAAGAAAAGAAAAAAAAAAATAGGCTATCAGCGGAAATCGAACCCGGGTCGCTGCGTTAGTATTCAAGTGCCCGTAACGAAAGACTAACGTGGCATTGCTGAAGGGAATTGTAATGAAAATTACTTTTAATACTATTGGTATCGTAAACTATCCCAAGCAAAGTCACCATCGGACTGGAGGTTACATTCGGGAAAAGCTTCAGGGTTACATTCGGGAATTTGTTTTACGAGTGTAACCTCCAAAAGGTTACAATCGATAATTTTTTTTCCGAATGTAAATTCCAAAAAGTAACATTAGGAAAAATAAAACAGTATACTCGGAAAAAAAGGTATATCAATCTATCGAGCGCTATGCTCTATGTTAGAATCTACTTAATCAAGTTATCCAAGGAATCTAGTTAGTTCTTGTGTGCATAAAATATGTACAGGATCCTGAACAAAGCATGAGCACATCAAAGATGCTGAGAGTACATAAAAATGTCCCTATACCTTCTTTTTATGTCATGACACACCAAGAACAGTATAATTAAGTATCGATATTTAAAAAAAAAATAAAGAAAAAAAAATAGGCTATCAGCGGGAATCGAACCCGGGTGGCTGCGTTAGTAGTCAAGTGCCCGCAACGAAAGACTAACGTGGCATTGCTGAAGGGAATTGTAATGAAAATTACTTTTAATACTATTGGTATCGTAAACTATCCCAAGCAAAGTCACCATCGGACTGGAGGTTACATTCGGGAAAAGCTTCAGGGTTACATTCGGGAATTTGTTTTACGAGTGTAACCTCCAAAAGGTTACAATCGATAATTTTTTTTCCGATTGTAAATTCCAAAAAGTAACATTAAGAAAAATAAAACAGTATACTCGGAAAAAAAAGGTATATCAATCTATCGAGCGCTATGCTGTATGTTAGAATCTACTTAATCAAGTTATCCAAGGAATCTAGTTAGTTCTTGTGTGCATAAAATATGTACAGGATCCTGAACAAAGCATGAGCACATCAAAGATGCTGAGAGTACATAAAAATGTCCCTATACCTTCTTTTTATCTCATGACACACCAAGAACAGTATAATTAAGTAACGATATATAAAAAAAATAGGCTATCAGCGGGAATCGAACCCGGGTCGCTGCGTTAGTAGTCAAGTGCCCGCAACGAAAGACTAACGTGGCATTGCTGAAGGCAATTGTAATGAAAATTACTTTTAATACTATTGGTATCGTAAACTATCCCAAGCAAAGTCACCATCGGACTGAAGGTTACATTCGGGAAAAGCTTCAGGGTTACATTCGGGAATTTGTTTTACGAGTGTAACCTGCAAAAGGTTACAATCGATAATTTTTTTTTCCGAATGTAAATTCAAAAAAGTAACATTAGGAAAAATAAAACAGTATACTCGGAAAAAAAGGTATATCAATCTATCGAGCGCTATGCTCTATGTTAGAATCTACTTAATCAAGTTATCCAAGGAATCTAGTTACTTCTTGTGTGCATAAAATATGTACAGGATCCTGAACAAAGCATGAGCACATAACAGATGCTGAGAGTACATAAAAATGTCCCTATACCTTCTTTTTATGTCATGACACACCAAGAACAGGATAATTAAGTATCGATATTTAAAAAAAAAAAAAGAAAAAAAAATAGGCTATCAGCGGGAATCGAACCCGGGTCGCTGCTTTAGTAGTCAAGTGCCCGCAACGAAAGACTAACGTGGCATTGCTGAAGGGAATTGTAATGAAAATTACTTTTAATACTATTGGTATCGTAAACTATCCCAAGCAAAGTCACCATCGGACTGGAGGTTACATTCGGGAAAAGCTTCAGGGTTACATTCGGGAATTTGTTTTACGAGTGTAACCTGCAAAAGGTTACAATCGATAATTTTTTTTCCGAATGTAAATTCAAAAAATTAACATTAGGAAAAATAAAACAGTATACTCGGAAAAAAAGGTATATCAATCTATCGAGCGCTATGCTCTATGTTAGAATCTACTTAATCAAGTTATCCAAGGAATCTAGTTAGTTCTTGTGTGCATAAAATATGTACAGGATCCTGAACATAGCTTGAGCACATCACAGATGCTGAGAGTACATAAAAATGTCCCTATACCTTCTTTTTATGTCATGACACACCAAGAACAGTATAATTAAGTATCGATATTTAAAAAAAAAATAGGGTATCAGCGGGAATCGAACCCGGGTCGCTGCGTTAGTAGTCAAGTGCCCGCAACGAAAGACTAACGTGGCATTGCTGAAGAGAATTGTAATGAAAATTACTTTTAATACTATTGGTATCGTAAACTATCCCAAGCAAAGTCACCATCGGACTGGAGGTTACATTCGGGAAAAGCTTCAGGGTTACATTCGGGAATTTGTTTTACGAGTGTAACCTCCAAAAGGTTGCAATCGATAATTTTTTTTCCGAATGTAAATTCCAAAAAGTAACATTAGGAAAAATAAAACAGTATACTCGGAAAAAAAGGTATATCAATCTATCGAGCGCTATGCTCTATGTTAGAATCTACTTAATCAAGTTATCCAAGGAATCTAGTTAGTTCTTGTGTGCATAAAATATGTACAGGATCCTGAACATAGCATGAGCACATCACAGATGCTGAGAGAACATAAAAATGTCCCTATACCTTCTTTTTATGTCATGACACACCAAGAACAGTATAATTAAGTATCGATATTTAAAAAAAAAAAAAAAGAAAAAAAAAGGCTATCAGCGGGAATCGAACCCGGGTCGCTGCGTTAGTAGTCAAGTGCCCGCAACGAAAGACTAACGTGACATTGCTGAAGGGAATTGTAATGAAAATTACTTTAAATACTATTGGTATCGTAAACTATCCCAAGCAAAGTCACCATCGGACTGGAGGTTACATTCGGGAAAAGCTTCAGGGTTACATTCGGGAATTTGTTTTACGAGTGTAACCTCTAAAAGGTTACAATCGATAATTTTTTTTCCGAATGTAAATTCCAAAAAGTAACATTAGGAAAAATAAAACAGTATACTCGGAAAAAAAGGTATATCAATCTATCGAGCGCTATGCTCTATGTTAGAATCTACTTAATCAAGTTATCCAAGGAATCTAGTTAGTTCTTGTGTGCATAAAATATGTACAGGATCCTGAACATAGCATGAGCACATCAAAGATGCTGAGAGTACATAAAAATGTCCCTATACCTTCTTTTTATGTCATGACACACCAAGAACAGTATAATTAAGTATCGATATTTAAAAAAAAAATAGGCTATCAGCGGGAATCGAACCCGGGTGGCTGCGTTAGTAGTCAAGTGCCCGCAACGAAAGACTAACGTGGCATTGCTGAAGAGAATTGTAATGAAAATTACTTTTAATACTATTGGTATCGTCAACTATCCCAAGCAAAGTCACCATCGGACTGGAGGTTACATTCGGGAAAAGCTTCAGGGTTACATTCGTGAATTTGTTTTACGAGTGTAACCTCCAAAAGGTTGCAATCGATAATTTTTTTTCCGAATGTAAATTCCAAAAAGTAACATTAGGAAAAATAAAACAGTATACTCGGAAAAAAAGGTATATCAATCTATCGAGCGCTATGCTCTATGTTAGAATCTACTTAATCAAGTTATCCAAGGAATCTAGTTAGTTCTTGTGTGCATAAAATATGTACAGGATCCTGAACATAGCATGAGCACATCACAGATGCTGAGAGTACATAAAAATGTCCCTATACCTTCTTTTTATGTCATGACACACCAAGAACAGTATAATTAAGTATCGATATTTAAAAAAAAAAAAAAAGAAAAGAAAAGGCTATCAGCGGGAATCGAACCCGGGTCGCTGCGTTAGTAGTCAAGTGCCCGCAACGAAAGACTAACGTGACATTGCTGAAGGGAATTGTAATGAAAATTACTTTAAATACTATTGGTATCGTAAACTATCCCAAGCAAAGTCACCATCGGACTGGAGGTTACATTCGGGAAAAGCTTCAGGGTTACATTCGGGAATTTGTTTTACGAGTGTAACCTCTAAAAGGTTACAATCGATAATTTTTTTTCCGAATGTAAATTCCAAAAAGTAACATTAGGAAAAATAAAACAGTATACTCGGAAAAAAAGGTATATCAATCTATCGAGCGCTATGCTGTATGTTAGAATCTACTTAATCAAGTTATCCAAGGAATCTAGTTAGTTCTTGTGTGCATAAAATATGTACAGGAACCTGAACAAAGCATGAGCACATCAAAGATGCTGAGAGTACATAAAAATGTCCCTATACCTTCTTTTTATCTCATGACACACCAAGAACAGTTTAATTAAGTATCGATATTTAAAAAAAAAAAAGAAAAAAAGAAAAGAAAATAGGCTATCAGCGGGAATCGAACCCGGGTCGCTGCGTTAGTAGTCAAGTGCCCGCAACGAAAGACTAACGTGGCATTGCTGAAGGGGATTGTAATGAAAATTACTTTTAATACTATTTGTATCGTAAACTATCCCAAGCAAAGTCACCATCGGACTGGAGGTTACATTCGGGAAAAGCTTCAGGGTTACATTCGGGAATTTGTTTTACGAGTGTAACCTCCAAAAGGTTACAATCGATAATTTTTTTTCCGAATGTAAATTCCAAAAAGTAACATTAGGAAAAATAAAACAGTATACTCGGAAAAAAAGGTATATCAATCTATCGAGCGCTATGCTCTATGTTAAAATCTACTTAATCAAGTTATCCAAGGAATCTAGTTAGTTCTTGTGTGCATAAAATATGTACAGGATCCTGAACATAGCATGAGCACATCAAAGATGCTGAGAGTACATAAAAATGTCCCTATACCTTCTTTTTATGTCATGACACACCAAGAACAGTATAATTAAGTATCGATATTTAAAAAAAAAATGAAGAAAACAAAAATAGGCTATCAGCGGGAATCGAACCCGGGTCGCTGCGTTAGTAGTCAAGTGCCCGCAACGAAAGACTAACGTGGCATTGCTGAAGGGAATTGTAATGAAAATTACTTTAAATACTATTGGTATCGTAAACTATCTCAAGCAAAGTCACCATCGGACTGGAGGTTACATTCGAGAAAAGCTTCAGGGTTACATTCGGGAATTTTTTTTACGAGTGTAACCTGCAAAAGGTTACAATCGATATTTTTTTTTTCCGGATGTAAATTCAAAAAAGTAACATTAGGAAAAATAAAACAGTATACTCGGAAAAAAAGGTATATCAATCTATCGAGCGCTATGCTCTATGTTAGAATCCACTTAATCAAGTTATCCAAGGAATCTAGTTAGTTCTTGTGTGCATAAAATATGTACAGGATCCTGAACATAGCATGAGCATATCACAGATGCTGAGAGTACATAAAAATGTCCCTATACCTTCTTTTTATGTCATGACACACCAAGAACAGTATAATTAAGTATCGATATTTAAAAAAAAAAAAAAAAAAAAGAAAAAAAAAAAGGCTATCAGCGGGAATCGAACCCGGGTCGCTGCGTTAGTAGTCAAGTGCCCGCAACGAAAGACTAACGTGGCATTGCTGAAGGGAATTGTAATGAAAATTACTTTTAATACTATTGGTATCGTAAACTATCCCAAGCAAAGTCACCATCGGACTGGAGGTTACATTCGGGAAAAGCTTCAGGGTTACATTCGGGAATTTGTTTTACGAGTGTAACCTGCAAAAGGTTACAATCGATAATTTTTTTTCCGAATGTAAATTCAAAAAAGTAACATTAGGAAAAATAAAACAGTATACTCGGAAAAAAAGGTATATCAATCTATCGAGCGCTATGCTCTATGTTAGAATCTACTTAATCAAGTTATCTAAGGAATCTAGTTAGTTCTTGTGTGCATAACATATGTACAGGATCCTGAACATAGCATGAGCACATCAAAGATGCTGAGAGTACATAAAAATGTCCCTATACCTTCTTTGTATGTCATGACACACCAAGAACAGTATAATTAAGTATCGATATTTAAAAAATAAAAAATAAAGAAAAAAAAATAGGCTATCAGCGGGAATCGAACCCGGGTCGCTGCGTTAGTAGTCAAATGCCCGCAACGAAAGACTAACGTGGCATTGCTGAAGGGAATTTTAATGAAAATTACTTTTAATACTATTGGTATCGTAAACTATCCCAAGCAAAGTCACCATCGGACTGGAGGTTACATTCGGGAAAAGCTTCAGGGTTACATTCGGGAATTTTTTTTACGAGTGTAACCTCCAAAAGGTTACAATCGATAATTTTTTTTCCGAATGTAAATTCCAAAAAGTAACATTAGGAAAAATAAAACAGTATACTCGGAAAAAAAGGTATATCAATCTATCGAGCGCCATGCTGTATGTTAGAATCTACTTAATTAAGTTATCCAAGGAATCTAGTTAGTTCTTGTGTGCATAAAATATGTACAGCATCCTGAACAAAGCATGAGCACATCAAAGATGCTGAGAGTACATAAAAATGTCCCTATACCTTCTTTTTATGTCATGACACACCAAGAACAGTATAATTAAGTATCGATATTTAAAAAAAAAATGAAGAAAACAAAAATAGGCTATCAGCGGGAATCGAACCCGGGTCGCTGCGTTAGTAGTCAAGTGCCCGCAACGAAAGACTAACGTGGCATTGCTGAAGGGAATTGTAATGAAAATTACTTTCAATACTATTGGTATCGTAAACTATCCCAAGCAAAGTCACCATCGGACTGGAGGTTACATTCGGGAAAAGCTTCAGGGTTACATTCGGGAATTTGTTTTACGAGTGTAACCTCTAAAAGGTTACAATCGATAATTTGTTTTCCGAATGTAAATTCCAAAAAGTAACATTAGGAAAAATAAAACAGTATACTCGGAAAAAAAGGTATATCAATCTATCGAGCGCTATGCTCTATGTTAAAATCTACTTAATCAAGTTATCCAAGGAATCTAGTTAGTTCTTGTGTGCATAAAATATGTACAGGATCCTGAACATAGCATGAGCACATCAAAGATGCTGAGAGTACATAAAAATGTCCCTATACCTTCTTTTTATGTCATGACACACCAAGAACAGTTTAATTAAGTATCGATATTTAAAAAAAAAAAAGAAAAAAAGAAAAGAAAATAGGCTATCAGCGGGAATCGAACCCGGGTCGCTGCGTTAGTAGTCAAGTGCCCGCAACGAAAGACTAACGTGGCATTGCTGAAGGGGATTGTAATGAAAATTACTTTTAATACTATTTGTATCGTAAACTATCCCAAGCAAAGTCACCATCGGACTGGAGGTTACATTCGGGAAAAGCTTCAGGGTTACATTCGGGAATTTGTTTTACGAGTGTAACCTCTAAAAGGTTACAATCGATAATTTTTTTTCCGAATGTAAATTCCAAAAAGTAACATTAGGAAAAATAAAACAGTATACTCGGAAAAAAGGTATATCAATCTATCGAGCGCTATGCTCTATGTTAGAATCTACTTAATCAAGTTATCCAAGGAATCTAGTTAGTTCTTGTGTGCATAAAATATGTACAGGATCCTGAACAAAGCATGAGCACATCAAAGATGCTGAGAGTACATAAAAATGTCCCTATACCTTCTTTTTATGTCATGACACACCAAGAACAGTATAATTAAGTATCGATATTTAAAAAAAAAATGAAGAAAACAAAAATAGGCTATCAGCGGGAATCGAACCCGGGTCGCTGCGTTAGTAGTCAAGTGCCCGCAACGAAAGACTAACGTGGCATTGCTGAAGGGAATTGTAATGAAAATTCCTTAAAATACTATTGGTATCGTAAACTATCCCAAGCAAAGTCACCATCGGACTGGAGGTTACATTCGGGAAAAGCTTCAGGGTTACATTCGGGAATTTGTTTTACGAGTGTAACCTGCAAAATGTTACAATCGATAATTTTTTTTCCGAATGTAAATTCCAAAAAGTAACATTAGGAAAAATAAAACAGTATACTCGGAAAAAAAGGTATATCAATCTATCGAGCGCTATGCTCTATGTTAGAATCTACTTAATCAAGTTATCCAAGGAATCTAGTTAGTTCTTGTGTGCATAAAATATGTACAGGATCCTGAACATAGCATGAGCACATCAAAGATGCTGAGAGTACATAAAAATGTCCCTATACCTTCTTTTTATGTCATGACACACCAAGAACAGTATAATTAAGTATCGATATTTAAAAAAAACAATGAAGAAAACAAAAATAGGCTATCAGCGGGAATCGAACCCGGGTCGCTGCGTTAGTAGTCAAGTGCCCGCAACGAAAGACTAACGTGGCATTGCTGAAGGGAATTGTAACACGCCGGGTCAGTTGTCACGGGATATCGGACTTCCGCTTGAAGTCGAAAATGGCTTCCTGGACGATTGATATCCGCGTAGTACTGGGAACTACCTCCACCGTGTATATAAATGGCTCGCTGGGGCTTCTGGGTTTACGCGGGCAAATCAAAGACGCTCACAGTCAGAAAGCGGGAAAAATAAACTTTACAATGATACCAAACATGACTATATACGCTTGATTAACACTTCTTGAATCAAAGGCGCTTTTAGTACACGATAGAGCTCGCAAATTTTGATGATAATTTCCCCATTTTGGGGTTCTAAAGGCTTTTTCGCTTAGCCTAACTTACAGTCGAGATGAGGAGTTCTAGATTGAAGATTTATCAGGTAAGAATCGGGTCGTTTTGGATTTTTGAGAATTGCGCTCCTTATTGAGAAATTTTCGAAAATCTGAATGCCCTTCATACATAATCAGCTGCTGTTCACTCTGTATCTTAGTGATCCCCGTACAATGCCTCGGAAGCGCAACAATAATTTTCCTATCGGCACGTACGCGAAGAAGAAGAGGGCAGTTCTTGAAGAATTATGCGAGGAAAAAGTCCATGCACTTTCGGAAGTCAAGATCCAACAGCAGAAGATCCGCAGACTGAAGGAAAAGGTAATATTTATAGCGAATCAGAGCGACCGCCAGTTGCGTGTTTATGCCAAAACTAACTCACTCGTAAATAAATCTGTTAAGAAATTTTAATTTGGTCTTCACTGGTTTCCATTTGTAGCAGACTTTTGATAATTGTATTATTGTTGCAGTTTTTATTTTTTGGAATCGATTTCTTACACGCATTGTTGTTTTTTAGACAAATGTTTAGATTTTGATGAGATATGAAAATCTTATAAGACCAAGCCCATCATTATTGTTCGTATGTAATGAGAATCTAAATTTTGATCAGGGTCATTAGTCCTTTGTATTTATTTAATTCCAGGGACATGTTCTGAGACAAACAGCCGAGAACACAAACACGGGAATTCAAACACCCCCAAGTACTAAGGTAAACATGTTTTTTTGTATATTATTTTTGACCATCAGTGTTAAATAGGAGGATTTTAGTTCATGAATAAAACAAGCTTACCAAAGCTTTTATTTATTTTTATTTGTCACAAACAAATGTTTTTTTTTTCAGAGGCAACTTCGAGTGTTGACACCAACTTCATTGGAAAATCCTATGATAACACCTAGGGAGTCTAGAAGGAGGAGAGTCAATACAATCGAAGCTGCAGCAAAAATCCATGGGGCAACAAAGAGCAACATCAAACCAGCATTGGATGGGCTTTTTGACACTCTTCAAGGAAAGTGCAAAACCAGTGAGTTAGGGGACTATGTCCTAAAGGACGAAGAGCTTGCAGGTTATATAGTTAAACAAATTCAAAAAAAAGAAAAACATACTTTTCATAATTCAGCACGCAATATTTTGAGAAGTATCGCTGCATACTATAGTGCTGGAGTAATGGGCAAGAGAAAGTATCAGGCAGTAAGGCTTGCCACCTCAATGACATGTAGTAAAAGGAAAAGGGGTGGGAGAACTAGCATTAAGTATATGGGTAGTCTAGATATTCCAAAACTACTCACTTACAATACTCTGGTTAAAGAAATTAATGCTATTGATATAGGCAATGTTCAGTCAGTGCAAGTCTTTGCATTAGATAATGAAGATAGCACTACTCGTGGATGCTTTCGAGACTTACGAGAATACTTACCAAGATTAGCTAAGCATTATCTATCTGGTACAGATAATCTTAAGTGGTTTGGAGAAACAGAGGGGACTTTTAAGGTTGCCTTTGGGGGAGATGGCTGCCCATTTGGGAAATTTGAAACTGCATGCTCCTTTTTAGTGAGCTTCCTCAACACTGGAAAGAAAGTAGCCTCTAGCAGTGATAACTTTTTAGTTTTTGGGGCTAACTGTGAGGAAACATCTTCCCTTGTTAAAAAATATGTGCTGTCAATATACAAGCAAATATCAGATATTGAAGGCACATTGTATGAAATAGATGGCTTTCATGTGTCATTTCAATTTGCTGAGCTCCCAAATGATATGAAAATGCTTGCAATGCTTGCTGGAGAGCTCTCAAATGCTGCTACTTACTTTTCATCCTTTGCTAACGTAAGCTCAGCTGATAGTGGCAACCTTCAAGGCAGATTTGGTACTGACGAAGAATGTAAATGGAAACCGTGGAGCTACAACCAAAGGAATGAAGTGGCTAGTAAAGTTAAAGCACTCAAAGCTAAGCTCGAAAACCAAACTCTCTGTCAACAGACAAAAAGGTCTAAAGTTACAGATTTCATTTCCAAACAAAAGAGCCGCCAAGAATTTCAACCCATGCTAGGCAAGTTTATTGACAAAGCACACGTTGAGCCTCTCCATCTCAAAAACAATGCCTGGCAGTACTTCTTTAGATCTGTCTTAAAAGAAGCATTAGGAAAAACCTGCTTACTACCATCTCATAAAACCTTTGAAGAAATACCACCAGACAGTTGTTTTGCTAGAGTTATTAATGCACTTCAACATGAAGTAAAGACCAAACGGCTAGCTAAAAGAGTAAGGCAATGGTATAATGAAACCCAAGGCAAAAAAGGAGATCTACAATATAGATTTACAGGCAAAGAATCTCGTCTTTTTTGTCATAACTTCATGCGACTGTTGAAGTATCTAAGCAGTGAGGAAGATACTCCCAAGCAAAAACAAACTGTCTTGGCACTAGTTTATATAGGTATCAGGTTAAGAGACTGCTGCTCTATTTTCAACCGCCTTGATATCAATGAACAAGATATTGCAAAGCTAGAAGTTGCTGCCATTGAGTATTGCCATGCAAACAAATTGTTTCTTCCCTACACCATCAACCCAACTATATGGACTCTAGGTCATGTACTTCCCGTGCATGCTAGAGATGTATTTTCAAAGTACCAGCAGGGACTCCTAACAGTGACAATGGAAGGTAGGGAGGCAAAACATATCGCATTGCAGAGGTTAAGTCACAACACTACATACCAGTCTAGGTGGCAAGAAATCTTTAGGCATGAATTTATTATGCTAGTCTGGCTGCCTGAGCAAGGCCATCAGCCCTGCTCTTACACAGAAAGCAAAGATGTTTATATCCCAGAAAGAGTCAATGATCCAGCTTATTGCTACTGTGGCCTGCTGAAAGCTTCCCCAGCAAACACTCATTGCTGTTTCTGTGGGGACAAACTAATGACCCTAATCCATGAGAGTGTAGTAAATAAGAAGTACAGCCCAGGCTTGTCAATGTAAATGTAATATACCCCTAGTTACTGTGTGAATTTATTAGATAGGTAAATTGGAATTGCCTTTGGAAAATACCATGCAGTAATTAAAAGCATTCTAGTTATTGCACAACTCTGTCATTCCAGTTAACACACAGGGCAAAATTTCAAGATTTTGGTTGAATACAGCATTGATTATTGGGTTCATTATTAAATTCAAGAATGCATTCAGAAATCCAATATTTTAATCGAATTAAGCTATTAGTAGAGCTATTTGTAAAGATAGGTAGACAATTACGATAATACAATAACAAGTAAGGCAATAAAATAATTTATTGTGATTTTATTTGTTATCAATTTTGAAATTCTTTATTCCAGTATAGAATTTTAATTATATTCTTAGTTTAAAAAAATAACAGAAGTTATATGAAACAATTCATTACGTAAATATTTCTCAGAGAAATGATTGGATAAAAAGAAAGTAATAACAATGCTATTTATTGACTTGAATATGTTTATTGAAAGTGGCAATCAGCTCTAAATCATATTCCAATCATAAAATGTTTGACAATTTCCAAAGTACAGTAGAAATAGTACTTATTAATATAATGAAATTGTAAAAGTTTGATAAGACTGCCTGCTATCACAAATATGTTTAACATTGAAAGATGTTTTTTATCATTATTATTGTAAACTATACACTGTATAATAAATTCATTTTTTCAATCAATCAACATGTAAATATTTTTGTGTATTTTTGTAAGTTATTTAGCCATGGAAAGCATATCCTAGCTCATTCCAAAACCCAAAATGGCATGCAATTATTATATATAAACGTCTGGGGTCATAGCTTATGACAACAGGCTTTTCATTTGTAACTAATAGCTCTGCTTTACAGCCATCTTGCTTCCCTTTAAAAATTTTCTGGAGAAAATCCCTGACTTCCCTTGTTTCAATGCCTGCTAGTTTAGCAAAGTCACGTACAAGCCTTTTTTTGTGGTTGAATGTGATTTTAAGGTTCTTTGATTCAACCAAAACGCCAAAACTAGTTGGTGTTTTTGATACAGCCATCAGGATTGTATCAAATATGGCCCTTGGTAGATCCCGTTTTAACTCAATTCGATACGGGTCTCTAGCCTTTCGTGAAGGTAAAAGCCGCCTATGGACACTTTTCAGCCATATAACAACTTCTGTGGCGATGATTGGGCCAACCTTTATGCTCATATTTAGAGCCCTTTCGCTTTCAGTGTAAAACCCTTCCTTGTTCCTTTTAAACACTTCTTCCAATGCGTTCTTAGCTTCCTCTTCGAAGGCCAAAACGGATCGAATATCACCTCGAAGTGGCCTAAAACATCGCACGGCATTTTTTACTGCCTCCTCAAGACTTGGTACTTCCTCTTCACTACTAATTTCACCATCTTCAGCACAAACCTCTTCCAAAACTTGATCCAATGATATACTATCTGTTCTCGTCGCCATTTTGTTTTTGAAGATACCCGCTGACCATGTATGCGTTGACCGCGGTAGCTAAATGTCCGCTTGGCCGAGCCAGCTGACCCGGCGTGTAATGAAAATTACTTTAAATACTATTGGTATCGTAAACTATCCCAAGCAAAGTCACCATCGGACTGGAGGTTACATTCGGGAAAAGCTTCAGGGTTACATTCGGGAATTTGTTTTACGAGTGTAACCTCTAAAAGGTTACAATCGATAATTTTTTTTCCGAATGTAAATTCCAAAAAGTAACATTAGGAAAAATAAAACAGTATACTCGGAAAAAAAGGTATATCAATCTATCGAGCGCTATGCTGTATGTTAGAATCTACTTAATCAAGTTATCCAAGGAATCTAGTTAGTTCTTGTGTGCATAAAATATGTACAGGAACCTGAACAAAGCATGAGCACATCAAAGATGCTGAGAGTACATAAAAATGTCCCTATACCTTCTTTTTATCTCATGACACACCAAGAACAGTTTAATTAAGTATCGATATTTAAAAAAAAAAAAGAAAAAAAGAAAAGAAAATAGGCTATCAGCGGGAATCGAACCCGGGTCGCTGCGTTAGTAGTCAAGTGCCCGCAACGAAAGACTAACGTGGCATTGCTGAAGGGGATTGTAATGAAAATTACTTTTAATACTATTTGTATCGTAAACTATCCCAAGCAAAGTCACCATCGGACTGGAGGTTACATTAGGGAAAAGCTTCAGGGTTACATTCGGGAATTTGTTTTACGAGTGTAACCTCTAAAAGGTTACAATCGATAATTTTTTTTCCGAATGTAAATTCCAAAAAGTAACATTAGGAAAAATAAAACAATATACTCGGAAAAAAAGGTATATCAATCTATCGAGCGCTATGCTGTATGTTAGAATCTACTTAATCAAGTTATCCAAGGAATCTAGTTAGTTCTTGTGTGCATAAAATATGTACAGGATCCTGAACAAAGCATGAGCACATCAAAGATGCTGAGAGTACATAAAAATGTCCCTATACCTTCTTTTTATCTCATGACACACCAAGAACAGTATAATTAAGTATCGATATTTAAAAAAAAAAAAAAGAAAAGAAAATAGGCTATCAGCGGGAATCGAACCCGGGTCGCTGCGTTAGTAGTCAAGTGCCCGCAACGAAAGACTAACGTGGCATTGCTGAAGGGGATTGTAATGAAAATTACCTTTAATACTATTGGTATCGTAAACTATCCCAAGCAAAGTCACCATCGGACTGGAGGTTACATTCGGGAAAAGCTTCAGGGTTACATTCAGAAATTTGTTTTACGAGTGTAACCTCCAAAAGGTTACAATCGATAATTTTTTTTTTCCGAATGTAAATTCCAAAAAGTAACATTAGGAAAAATAAAACAGTATACTCGGAAAAAAAGGTATATCAATCTATCGAGCGCTATGCTGTATGTTAGAATCTACTTAATCAAGTTATCCAAGGAATCTAGTTAGTTCTTGTGTGCATAAAATATGTACAGGATCCTGAACAAAGCATGAGCACATCAAAGATGCTGAGAGTACATAAAAATGTCCCTATACCTTCTTTTTATCTCATGACACACCAAGAACAGTATAATTAAGTATCGATATTTAAAAAAAAAAAAAAAGAAAAGAAAATAGGCTATCAGCGGGAATCGAACCCGGGTCGCTGCGTTAGTAGTCAAGTGCCCGCAACGAAAGACTAACGTGGCATTGCTGAAGGGGATTGTAATGAAAATTACTTTTAATACTATTGGTATCGTAAACTATCCCAAGCAAAGTCACCATCGGACTGGAGGTTACATTCGGGAAAAGATTCAGGGTTACATTCGGGAATTTGTTTTACGAATGTAACCTCCAAAAGGTTACAATCGATAATTTTTTTTCCGAATGTAAATTCCAAAAAGTAACATTAGGAAAAATAAAACAGTATACTCGGAAAAAAAGGTATATCAATCTATCGAGCGCTATGCTCTATGTTAGAATCTACTTAATTAAGTTATCCAAGGAATCTAGTTAGTTCTTGTGTGCATAAAATATGTACGGGATCCTGAACAAAGCATGAGCACATCAAAGATGCTGAGAGTACATAAAAATGTCCCTATACCTTCTTTTTATGTCATGACACACCAAGAACAGTATAATTAAGTATCGATATTTAAAAAAAAAAAAAAAAAAAAAAAAAAAAGGCTATCAGCGGGAATCGAACCCGGGTCGCTGCGTTAGTAGTCAAGTGCCCGCAACGAAAGACTAACGTGGCATTGCTGAAGGGAATTGTAATGAAAATTACTTTAAATACTATTGGTATCGTAAACTATCCCAAGCAAAGTCACCATCGGACTGGGGGTTACATTCGGGAAAAGCTTCAGGGTTACATTCGGGAATTTGTTTTACGAGTGTAACCTCTAAAAGGTTACAATCGATAATTTTTTTTCCGAATGTAAATTCCAAAAAGTAACATTAGGAAAAATAAAACAGTATACTCGGAAAAAAGGTATATCAATCTATCGAGCGCTATGCTCTATGTTAGAATCTACTTAATCAAGTTATCCAAGGAATCTAGTTAGTTCTTGTGTGCATAAAATATGTACAGGATCCTGAACAAAGCATGGGCACATCAAAGATGCTGAGAGTACATAAAAATGTCCCTATACCTTCTTTTTATCTCATGACACACCAAGAACAGTATAATTAAGTATCGATATTTAAAAAAAAAAAAAAAAAAAGAAAAAAAAATAGGCTATCAGCGGGAATCGAACCCGGGTTGCTGCGTTAGTAGTCAAGTGCCCGCAACGAAAGACTAACGTGGCATTGCTGAAGGGGATTGTAATGAAAATTACTTTTAATACTATTGGTATCGTAAACTATCCCAAGCAAAGTCACCATCGGACTGGAGGTTACATTCGGGAAAAGCTTCAGGGTTACATTCGGGAATTTGTTTTACGAGTGTAACCTCCAAAAGGTTACAATCGATAATTTTTTTTTCGAATGTAAATTCCAAAAAGTAACATTAGGAAAAATAAAACAGTATACTCGGAAAAAAAGGTATATCAATCTATCGAGCGCTATGCTCTATGTTAAAATCTACTTAATCAAGTTATCCAAGGAATCTAGTTAGTTCTTGTGTGCATAAAATATGTACAGGATCCTGAACATAGCATGAGCACATCAAAGATGCTGAGAGTACATAAAAATGTCCCTATACCTTCTTTTTATGTCATGACACACCAAGAACAGTATAATTAAGTATCGATATTTAAAAAAAAAATGAAGAAAACAAAAATAGGCTATCAGCGGGAATCGAACCCGGGTCGCTGCGTTAGTAGTCAAGTGCCCGCAACTAAAGACTAACGTGGCATTGCTGAAGGGAATTGTAATGAAAATTACTTTAAATACTATTGGTATCGTAAACTATCCCAAGCAAAGTCACCATCGGACTGGAGGTTACATTCGGGAAAAGCTTCAGGGTTACATTCGGGAATTTGTTTTACGAGTGTAACCTGCAAAAGGTTACAATCGATATTTTTTTTTCCGAATGTAAATTCCAAAAAGTAACATTAGGAAAAATAAAACAGTATACTCGGAAAAAAAGGTATATCAATCTATCGAGCGCTATGCTCTATGTTAGAATCTACTTAATCAAGTTATCCAAGGAATCTAGTTAGTTCTTGTGTGCATAAAATATGTACAGGATCCTGAACATAGCATGAGCACATCAAAGATGCTGAGAGTACATAAAAATGTCCCTATACCTTCTTTTTATGTCATGACACACCAAGAACAGTATAATTAAGTATCGATATTTAAAAAAAACAATGAAGAAAACAAAAATAGGCTATCAGCGGGAATCGAACCCGGGTCGCTGCGTTAGTAGTCAAGTGCCCGCAACGAAAGACTAACGTGGCATTGCTGAAGGGAATTGTAATGAAAATTACTTTAAATACTATTGGTATCGTAAACTATCCCAAGGCTGGCTTATCAGTACATGATTTGTGTACTATTTATTGCGCGCTCATAAGGTCTGTACTCGAGTATGCGTCGCCGGTGTGGGCTGCTCTACCGGAATACCTATCTGAGCACCTGGAGTCTATACAGAAAAGAGCTTTAAAAATCATTCTAAGGCACGAATATACGAGCTATAGTAGTGCCCTTGCCTCAACGTCTCTCCAATTTTTGTCTGAGAGAAGGGATGAAGCATGTCGGAAATTTATGGCAAGAGCTAAAACTGTTGAACCATTAAAATCTGTGGTTAATAACATGACAACTGTCCAACATGGATATAATTTGAGATCAGGAAATGAGAAAATAATAGGACCGCAAGCTAAAACTTGTAGGTTTAGAGATTTTGTGACTGTGCGCTATTGTTAGTTTCTGTGTGACGACCTCTCACTTGTAATTCAGACATGATAGCTGCAATGGTGTAGAAATAAACATATATATATATATATATATATATATATATATATATAAGTAAAGTCACCATCGGACTGGAGGTTACATTCGGGAAAAGCTTCAGGGTTACATTCGGGAATTTGTTTTACGAGTGTAACCTCTAAAAGGTTACAATCGATAATTTTTTTTTCGAATGTAAATTCCAAAAAGTAACATTAGGAAAAATAAAACAATATACTCGGAAAAAAAGGTATATCAATCTATCGAGCGCTATGCTGTATGTTAGAATCTACTTAATCAAGTTATCCAAGGAATCTAGTTAGTTCTTGTGTGCATAAAATATGTACAGGATCCTGAACAAAGCATGAGCACATCAAAGATGCTGAGAGTACATAAAAATGTCCCTATACCTTCTTTTTATCTCATGACACACCAAGAACAGTATAATTAAGTATCGATATTTAAAAAAAAAAAAAAGAAAAGAAAATAGGCTATCAGCGGGAATCGAACCCGGGTCGCTGCGTTAGTAGTCAAGTGCCCGCAACGAAAGACTAACGTGGCATTGCTGAAGGGGATTGTAATGAAAATTACCTTTAATACTATTGGTATCGTAAACTATCCCAAGCAAAGTCACCATCGGACTGGAGGTTACATTCGGGAAAAGCTTCAGGGTTACATTCAGAAATTTGTTTTACGAGTGTAACCTCCAAAAGGTTACAATCGATAATTTTTTTTTCCGAATGTAAATTCCAAAAAGTAACATTAGGAAAAATAAAACAGTATACTCGGAAAAAAAGGTATATCAATCTATCGAGCGCTATGCTGTATGTTAGAATCTACTTAATCAAGTTATCCAAGGAATCTAGTTAGTTCTTGTGTGCATAAAATATGTACATGATCCTGAACAAAGCATGAGCACATCAAAGATGCTGAGAGTACATAAAAATGTCCCTATACCTTCTTTTTATCTCATGACACACCAAGAACAGTATAATTAAGTATCGATATTTAAAAAAAAAAAAAAAGAAAAGAAAATAGGCTATCAGCGGGAATCGAACCCGGGTCGCTGCGTTAGTAGTCAAGTGCCCGCAACGAAAGACTAACGTGGCATTGCTGAATGGGATTGTAATGAAAATTACTTTTAATACTATTGGTATCGTAAACTATCCCAAGCAAAGTCACCATCGGACTGGAGGTTACATTCGGGAAAAGCTTCAGGGTTACATTCGGGAATTTGTTTTACGAGTGTAACCTCCAAAAGGTTACAATCGATAATTTTTTTTCCGAATGTAAATTCCAAAAAGTAACATTAGGAAAAATAAAACAGTATACTCGGAAAAAAAGGTATATCAATCTATCGAGCGCTATGCTCTATGTTAGAATCTACTTAATCAAGTTATCCAAGGAATCTAGTTAGTTCTTGTGTGCATAAAATATGTACAGGATCCTGAACATAGCATGAGCACATCAAAGATGCTGAGAGTACATAAAAATGTCCCTATACCTTCTTTTTATGTCATGACACACCAAGAACAGTATAATTAAGTATCGATATTTAAAAAAAACAATGAAGAAAACAAAAATAGGCTATCAGCGGGAATCGAACCCGGGTCGCTGCGTTAGTAGTCAAGTGCCCGCAACGAAAGACTAACGTGGCATTGCTGAAGGGAATTGTAATGAAAATTACTTTAAATACTATTGGTATCGTAAACTATCCCAAGGCTGGCTTATCAGTACATGATTTGTGTACTATTTATTGCGCGCTCATAAGGTCTGTACTCGAGTATGCGTCGCCGGTGTGGGCTGCTCTACCGGAATACCTATCTGAGCACCTGGAGTCTATACAGAAAAGAGCTTTAAAAATCATTCTAAGGCACGAATATACGAGCTATAGTAGTGCCCTTGCCTCAACGTCTCTCCAATTTTTGTCTGAGAGAAGGGATGAAGCATGTCGGAAATTTATGGCAAGAGCTAAAACTGTTGAACCATTAAAATCTGTGGTTAATAACATGACAACTGTCCAACATGGATATAATTTGAGATCAGGAAATGAGAAAATAATAGGACCGCAAGCTAAAACTTGTAGGTTTAGAGATTTTGTGACTGTGCGCTATTGTTAGTTTCTGTGTGACGACCTCTCACTTGTAATTCAGACATGATAGCTGCAATGGTGTAGAAATAAACATATATATATATATATATATAAGTAAAGTCACCATCGGACTGGAGGTTACATTCGGGAAAAGCTTCAGGGTTACATTCGGGAATTTGTTTTACGAGTGTAACCTCTAAAAGGTTACAATCGATAATTTTTTTTTCGAATGTAAATTCCAAAAAGTAACATTAGGAAAAATAAAACAATATACTCGGAAAAAAAGGTATATCAATCTATCGAGCGCTATGCTGTATGTTAGAATCTACTTAATCAAGTTATCCAAGGAATCTAGTTAGTTCTTGTGTGCATAAAATATGTACAGGATCCTGAACAAAGCATGAGCACATCAAAGATGCTGAGAGTACATAAAAATGTCCCTATACCTTCTTTTTATCTCATGACACACCAAGAACAGTATAATTAAGTATCGATATTTAAAAAAAAAAAAAAGAAAAGAAAATAGGCTATCAGCGGGAATCGAACCCGGGTCGCTGCGTTAGTAGTCAAGTGCCCGCAACGAAAGACTAACGTGGCATTGCTGAAGGGGATTGTAATGAAAATTACCTTTAATACTATTGGTATCGTAAACTATCCCAAGCAAAGTCACCATCGGACTGGAGGTTACATTCGGGAAAAGCTTCAGGGTTACATTCAGAAATTTGTTTTACGAGTGTAACCTCCAAAAGGTTACAATCGATAATTTTTTTTTCCGAATGTAAATTCCAAAAAGTAACATTAGGAAAAATAAAACAGTATACTCGGAAAAAAAGGTATATCAATCTATCGAGCGCTATGCTGTATGTTAGAATCTACTTAATCAAGTTATCCAAGGAATCTAGTTAGTTCTTGTGTGCATAAAATATGTACATGATCCTGAACAAAGCATGAGCACATCAAAGATGCTGAGAGTACATAAAAATGTCCCTATACATTCTTTTTATCTCATGACACACCAAGAACAGTATAATTAAGTATCGATATTTAAAAAAAAAAAAAAAAGAAAAGAAAATAGGCTATCAGCGGGAATCGAACCCGGGTCGCTGCGTTAGTAGTCAAGTGCCCGCAACGAAAGACTAACGTGGCATTGCTGAATGGGATTGTAATGAAAATTACTTTTAATACTATTGGTATCGTAAACTATCCCAAGCAAAGTCACCATCGGACTGGAGGTTACATTCGGGAAAAGCTTCAGGGTTACATTCGGGAATTTGTTTTACGAGTGTAACCTCCAAAAGGTTACAATCGATAATTTTTTTTCCGAATGTAAATTCCAAAAAGTAACATTAGGAAAAATAAAACAGTATACTCGGAAAAAAAGGTATATCAATCTATCGAGCGCTATGCTCTATGTTAGAATCTACTTAATCAAGTTATCCAAGGAATCTAGTTAGTTCTTGTGTGCATAAAATATGTACAGGATCCTGAACATAGCATGAGCACATCAAAGATGCTGAGAGTACATAAAAATGTCCCTATACCTTCTTTTTATGTCATGACACACCAAGAACAGTATAATTAAGTATCGATATTTAAAAAAAACAATGAAGAAAACAAAAATAGGCTATCAGCGGGAATCGAACCCGGGTCGCTGCGTTAGTAGTCAAGTGCCCGCAACGAAAGACTAACGTGGCATTGCTGAAGGGAATTGTAATGAAAATTACTTTAAATACTATTGGTATCGTAAACTATCCCAAGGCTGGCTTATCAGTACATGATTTGTGTACTATTTATTGCGCGCTCATAAGGTCTGTACTCGAGTATGCGTCGCCGGTGTGGGCTGCTCTACCGGAATACCTATCTGAGCACCTGGAGTCTATACAGAAAAGAGCTTTAAAAATCATTCTAAGGCACGAATATACGAGCTATAGTAGTGCCCTTGCCTCAACGTCTCTCCAATTTTTGTCTGAGAGAAGGGATGAAGCATGTCGGAAATTTATGGCAAGAGCTAAAACTGTTGAACCATTAAAATCTGTGGTTAATAACATGACAACTGTCCAACATGGATATAATTTGAGATCAGGAAATGAGAAAATAATAGGACCGCAAGCTAAAACTTGTAGGTTTAGAGATTTTGTGACTGTGCGCTATTGTTAGTTTCTGTGTGACGACCTCTCACTTGTAATTCAGACATGATAGCTGCAATGGTGTAGAAATAAACATATATATATATATATATAAGTAAAGTCACCATCGGACTGGAGGTTACATTCGGGAAAAGCTTCAGGGTTACATTCGGGAATTTGTTTTACGAGTGTAACCTCTAAAAGGTTACAATCGATAATTTTTTTTCCGAATGTAAATTCCAAAAAGTAACATTAGGAAAAATAAAACAATATACTCGGAAAAAAAGGTATATCAATCTATCGAGCGCTATGCTGTATGTTAGAATCTACTTAATCAAGTTATCCAAGGAATCTAGTTAGTTCTTGTGTGCATAAAATATGTACAGGATCCTGAACAAAGCATGAGCACATCAAAGATGCTGAGAGTACATAAAAATGTCCCTATACCTTCTTTTTATCTCATGACACACCAAGAACAGTATAATTAAGTATCGATATTTAAAAAAAAAAAAAAGAAAAGAAAATAGGCTATCAGCGGGAATCGAACCCGGGTCGCTGCGTTAGTAGTCAAGTGCCCGCAACGAAAGACTAACGTGGCATTGCTGAAGGGGATTGTAATGAAAATTACCTTTAATACTATTGGTATCGTAAACTATCCCAAGCAAAGTCACCATCGGACTGGAGGTTACATTCGGGAAAAGCTTCAGGGTTACATTCAGAAATTTGTTTTACGAGTGTAACCTCCAAAAGGTTACAATCGATAATTTTTTTTTCCGAATGTAAATTCCAAAAAGTAACATTAGGAAAAATAAAACAGTATACTCGGAAAAAAAGGTATATCAATCTATCGAGCGCTATGCTGTATGTTAGAATCTACTTAATCAAGTTATCCAAGGAATCTAGTTAGTTCTTGTGTGCATAAAATATGTACAGGATCCTGAACAAAGCATGAGCACATCAAAGATGCTGAGAGTACATAAAAATGTCCCTATACCTTCTTTTTATCTCATGACACACCAAGAACAGTATAATTAAGTATCGATATTTAAAAAAAAAAAAAAAAGAAAAGAAAATAGGCTATCAGCGGGAATCGAACCCGGGTCGCTGCGTTAGTAGTCAAGTGCCCGCAACGAAAGACTAACGTGGCATTGCTGAAGGGGATTGTAATGAAAATTACTTTTAATACTATTGGTATCGTAAACTATCCCAAGCAAAGTCACCATCGGACTGGAGGTTACATTCGGGAAAAGCTTCAGGGTTACATTCGGGAATTTGTTTTACGAATGTAACCTCCAAAAGGTTACAATCGATAATTTTTTTTCCGAATGTAAATTCCAAAAAGTAACATTAGGAAAAATAAAACAGTATACTCGGAAAAAAAGGTATATCAATCTATCGAGCGCTATGCTCTATGTTAGAATCTACTTAATTAAGTTATCCAAGGAATCTAGTTAGTTCTTGTGTGCATAAAATATGTACGGGATCCTGAACAAAGCATGAGCACATCAAAGATGCTGAGAGTACATAAAAATGTCCCTATACCTTCTTTTTATGTCATGACACACCAAGAACAGTATAATTAAGTATCGATATTTAAAAAAAAAAAAAAAAAAAAAAAAAAAAGGCTATCAGCGGGAATCGAACCCGGGTCGCTGCGTTAGTAGTCAAGTGCCCGCAACGAAAGACTAACGTGGCATTGCTGAAGGGAATTGTAATGAAAATTACTTTAAATACTATTGGTATCGTAAACTATCCCAAGCAAAGTCACCATCGGACTGGGGGTTACATTCGGGAAAAGCTTCAGGGTTACATTCGGGAATTTGTTTTACGAGTGTAACCTCTAAAAGGTTACAATCGATAATTTTTTTTCCGAATGTAAATTCCAAAAAGTAACATTAGGAAAAATAAAACAGTATACTCGGAAAAAAGGTATATCAATCTATCGAGCGCTATGCTCTATGTTAGAATCTACTTAATCAAGTTATCCAAGGAATCTAGTTAGTTCTTGTGTGCATAAAATATGTACAGGATCCTGAACAAAGCATGGGCACATCAAAGATGCTGAGAGTACATAAAAATGTCCCTATACCTTCTTTTTATCTCATGACACACCAAGAACAGTATAATTAAGTATCGATATTTAAAAAAAAAAAAAAAAAAGAAAAGAAAATAGGCTATCAGCGGGAATCGAACCCGGGTTGCTGCGTTAGTAGTCAAGTGCCCGCAACGAAAGACTAACGTGGCATTGCTGAAGGGGATTGTAATGAAAATTACTTTTAATACTATTGGTATCGTAAACTATCCCAAGCAAAGTCACCATCGGACTGGAGGTTACATTCGGGAAAAGCTTCAGGGTTACATTCGGGAATTTGTTTTACGAGTGTAACCTCCAAAAGGTTACAATCGATAATTTTTTTTTCGAATGTAAATTCCAAAAAGTAACATTAGGAAAAATAAAACAGTATACTCGGAAAAAAAGGTATATCAATCTATCGAGCGCTATGCTCTATGTTAAAATCTACTTAATCAAGTTATCCAAGGAATCTAGTTAGTTCTTGTGTGCATAAAATATGTACAGGATCCTGAACATAGCATGAGCACATCAAAGATGCTGAGAGTACATAAAAATGTCCCTATACCTTCTTTTTATGTCATGACACACCAAGAACAGTATAATTAAGTATCGATATTTAAAAAAAAAATGAAGAAAACAAAAATAGGCTATCAGCGGGAATCGAACCCGGGTCGCTGCGTTAGTAGTCAAGTGCCCGCAACTAAAGACTAACGTGGCATTGCTGAAGGGAATTGTAATGAAAATTACTTTAAATACTATTGGTATCGTAAACTATCCCAAGCAAAGTCACCATCGGACTGGAGGTTACATTCGGGAAAAGCTTCAGGGTTACATTCGGGAATTTGTTTTACGAGTGTAACCTGCAAAAGGTTACAATCGATATTTTTTTTTCCGAATGTAAATTCCAAAAAGTAACATTAGGAAAAATAAAACAGTATACTCGGAAAAAAAGGTATATCAATCTATCGAGCGCTATGCTCTATGTTAGAATCTACTTAATCAAGTTATCCAAGGAATCTAGTTAGTTCTTGTGTGCATAAAATATGTACAGGATCCTGAACATAGCATGAGCACATCAAAGATGCTGAGAGTACATAAAAATGTCCCTATACCTTCTTTTTATGTCATGACACACCAAGAACAGTATAATTAAGTATCGATATTTAAAAAAAACAATGAAGAAAACAAAAATAGGCTATCAGCGGGAATCGAACCCGGGTCGCTGCGTTAGTAGTCAAGTGCCCGCAACGAAAGACTAACGTGGCATTGCTGAAGGGAATTGTAATGAAAATTACTTTAAATACTATTGGTATCGTAAACTATCCCAAGGCTGGCTTATCAGTACATGATTTGTGTACTATTTATTGCGCGCTCATAAGGTCTGTACTCGAGTATGCGTCGCCGGTGTGGGCTGCTCTACCGGAATACCTATCTGAGCACATGGAGTCTATACAGAAAAGAGCTTTAAAAATCATTCTAAGGCACGAATATACGAGCTATAGTAGTGCCCTTGCCTCAACGTCTCTCCAATTTTTGTCTGAGAGAAGGGATGAAGCATGTCGGAAATTTATGGCAAGAGCTAAAACTGTTGAACCATTAAAATCTGTGGTTAATAACATGACAACTGTCCAACATGGATATAATTTGAGATCAGGAAATGAGAAAATAATAGGACCGCAAGCTAAAACTTGTAGGTTTAGAGATTTTGTGACTGTGCGCTATTGTTAGTTTCTGTGTGACGACCTCTCACTTGTAATTCAGACATGATAGCTGCAATGGTGTAGAAATAAACATATATATATATATATATATATATATATATATATATATATATATAAGTAAAGTCACCATCGGACTGGAGGTTACATTCGGGAAAAGCTTCAGGGTTACATTCGGGAATTTGTTTTACGAGTGTAACCTCTAAAAGGTTACAATCGATAATTTTTTTTTCGAATGTAAATTCCAAAAAGTAACATTAGGAAAAATAAAACAATATACTCGGAAAAAAAGGTATATCAATCTATCGAGCGCTATGCTGTATGTTAGAATCTACTTAATCAAGTTATCCAAGGAATCTAGTTAGTTCT
Organism: Nematostella vectensis; assembly: GCF_932526225.1. Taxonomy (NCBI): domain Eukaryota; kingdom Metazoa; phylum Cnidaria; class Anthozoa; order Actiniaria; family Edwardsiidae; genus Nematostella; species Nematostella vectensis. Next base: position 214,108 of record NC_064035.1, on the reverse strand, counting down.
TGTGTGCATAAAATATGTACAGGATCCTGAACAAAGCATGAGCACATCAAAGATGCTGAGAGTACATAAAAATGTCCCTATACCTTCTTTTTATCTCATGACACACCAAGAACAGTATAATTAAGTATCGATATTTAAAAAAAAAAAAAGAAAAGAAAATAGGCTATCAGCGGGAATCGAACCCGGGTCGCTGCGTTAGTAGTCAAGTGCCCGCAACGAAAGACTAACCTGGCATTGCTGAAGGGGATTGTAATGAAAATTACCTTTAATACTATTGGTATCGTAAACTATCCCAAGCAAAGTCACCATCGGACTGGAGGTAACATTCGGGAAAAGCTTCAGGGTTACATTCGGGAATTTGTTTTACGAGTGTAACCTCCAAAAGGTTACAATCGATAATTTTTTTTTCCGAATGTAAATTCCAAAAAGTAACATTAGGAAAAATAAAACAGTATACTCGGAAAAAAAGGTATATCAATCTATCGAGCGCTATGCTGTATGTTAGAATCTACTTAATCAAGTTATCCAAGGAATCTAGTTAGTTCTTGTGTGCATAAAATATGTACAGGATCCTGAACAAAGCATGAGCACATCAAAGATGCTGAGAGTACATAAAAATGTCCCTATACCTTCTTTTTATCTCATGACACACCAAGAACAGTATAATTAAGTATCGATATTTAAAAAAAAAAAAAAAAGAAAAGAAAATAGGCTATCAGCGGGAATCGAACCCGGGTCGCTGCGTTAGTAGTCAAGTGCCCGCAACGAAAGACTAACGTGGCATTGCTGAAGGGGATTGTAATGAAAATTACTTTTAATACTATTGGTATCGTAAACTATCCCAAGCAAAGTCACCATCGGACTGGAGGTTACATTCGGGAAAAGCTTCAGGGTTACATTCGGGAATTTGTTTTACGAGTGTAACCTCCAAAAGGTTACAATCGATAATTTTTTTTCCGAATGTAAATTCCAAAAAGTAACATTAGGAAAAATAAAACAGTATACTCGGAAAAAAAGGTATATCAATCTATCGAGCGCTATGCTCTATGTTAAAATCTACTTAATCAAGTTATCCAAGGAATCTAGTTAGTTCTTGTGTGCATAAAATATGTACAGGATCCTGAACATAGCATGAGCACATCAAAGATGCTGAGAGTACATAAATATGTCCCTATACCTTCTTTTTATGTCATGACACACCAAGAACAGTATAATTAAGTATCGATATTTAAAAAAAAAAATGAAGGAAACAAAAATAGGCTATCAGCGGGAATCGAACCCGGGTCGCTGCGTTAGTAGTCAAGTGCCCGCAACGAAAGTCTAACGTGGCATTGCTGAAGGGAATTGTAATGAAAATTACTTTAAATACTATTGGTATCGTAAACTATCTCAAGCAAAGTCACCATCGGACTGGAGGTTACATTCGGGAAAAGCTTCAGGGTTACATTCGGGAATTTGTTTTACGAGTGTAACCTGCAAAAGGTTACAATCGATATTTTTTTTTCCGGATGTAAATTCAAAAAAGTAACATTAGGAAAAATAAAACAGTATACTCGGAAAAAAAGGTATATCAATCTATCGAGCGCTATGCTCTATGTTAGAATCTACTTAATCAAGTTATCCAAGGAATCTAGTTAGTTCTTGTGTGCATAAAATATGTACAGGATCCTGAACATAGCATGAGCACATCACAGATGCTGAGAGTACATAAAAATGTCCCTATACCTTCTTTTTATGTCATGACACACCAAGAACAGTATAATTAAGTATCGATATTTAAAAAAAAAAAAAAAAAAAAAAAAAAGGCTATCAGCGGGAATCGAACCCGGGTCGCTGCGTTAGTAGTCAAGTGCCCGCAACGAAAGACTAACGTGGCATTGCTGAAGGGAATTGTAATGAAAATTACTTCAAATACTATTGGTATCGTAAACTATCCCAAGCAAAGTCACCATCGGACTGGAGGTTACATTCGGGAAAAGCTTCAGGGTTACATTCGGGAATTTGTTTTACGAGTGTAACCTCTAAAAGGTTACAATCGATAATTTTTTTTCCGAATGTAAATTCCAAAAAGTAACATTAGGAAAAATAAAACAGTATACTCGGAAAAAAAGGTATATCAATCTATCGAGCGCTATGCTGTATGTTAGAATCTACTTAATCAAGTTATCCAAGGAATCTAGTTAGTTCTTGTGTGCATAAAATATGTACAGGATCCTGAACAAAGCATGAGCACATCAAAGATGCTGAGAGTACATAAAAATGTCCCTATACCTTATTTTTATCTCATGACACACCAAGAACAGTATAATTAAGTATCGATATTTAAAAAAAAAAAAAAAAGAAAAGAAAATAGGCTATCAGCGGGAATCGAACCCGGGTCGCTGCGTTAGTAGTCAAGTGCCCGCAACGAAAGACTAACGTGGCATTGCTGAAGGGGATTGTAATGAAAATTACTTTTAATACTATTGGTATCGTAAACTATCCCAAGCAAAGTCACCATCGGACTGGAGGTTACATTCGGGAAAAGCTTCAGGGTTACATTCGGGAATTTGTTTTACGAGTGTAACCTGCAAAAGGTTACAATCGATAATTTTTTTTCCGAATGTAAATTCCAAAAAGTAACATTAGGAAAAATAAAACAGTATACTCGGAAAAAAAGGTATATCAATCTATCGAGCGCTATGCTCTATGTTAAAATCTACTTAATCAAGTTATCCAAGGAATCTAGTTAGTTCTTGTGTGCATAAAATATGTACAGGATCCTGAACATAGCATGAGCACATCAAAGATGCTGAGAGTACATAAAAATGTCCCTATACCTTCTTTTTATGTCATGACACACCAAGAACAGTATAATTAAGTATCGATATTAAAAAAAAAAATGAAGAAAACAAAAATAGGCTATCAGCGGGAATCGAACCCGGGTCGCTGCGTTAGTAGTCAAGTGCCCGCAACGAAAGACTAACGTGGCATTGCTGAAGGGAATTGTAATGAAAATTACTTTAAATACTATTGGTATCGTAAACTATCCCAAGCAAAGTCACCATCGGACTGAAGGTTACATTCGGGAAAAGCTTCAGGGTTACATTCGGGAATTTGTTTTACGAGTGTAACCTGCAATAGGTTACAATCGATATTTTTTTTTCCGGATGTAAATTCAAAAAAGTAACATTAGGAAAAATAAAACAGTATACTCGGAAAAAAAGGTATATCAATCTATCGAGCGCTATGCTCTATGTTAGAATCTACTTAATCAAGTTATCCAAGGAATCTAGTTAGTTCTTGTGTGCATAAAATATGTACAGGATCCTGAACATAGCATGAGCACATCACAGATGCTGAGAGTACATAAAAATGTCCCTATACCTTCTTTTTATGTCATGACACACCAAGAACAGTATAATTAAGTATCGATATTAAAAAAAAAAAAAAAAAGAAAAAAAAAAGGCTATCATCGGGAATCGAACCCGGGCGCTGCGTTAGTAGTCAAGTGCCCGCAACGAAAGACTAACGTGGCATTGCTGAAGGGAATTGTAATGAAAATTACTTTTAATACTATTGGTATCGTAAACTATCCCAAGGCTGGCTTATCAGTACATGATTTGTGTACTATTTATTGCGCGCTCATAAGGTCTGTACTCGAGTATGCGTCGCCGGTGTGGGCTGCTCTACCGGAATACCTATCTGAGCACCTGGAGTCTATACAGAAAAGAGCTTTAAAAATCATTCTAAGGCACGAATATACGAGCTATAGTAGTGCCCTTGCCTCAACGTCTCTCCAATTTTTGTCTGAGAGAAGGGATGAAGCATGTCGGAAATTTATGGCAAGAGCTAAAACTGTTGAACCATTAAAATCTTTGGTTAATAACATGACAACTGTCCAACATGGATATAATTTGAGATCAGGAAATGAGAAAATAATAGGACCGCAAGCTAAAACTTGTAGGTTTAGAGATTTTGTGACTGTGCGCTATTGTTAGTTTCTGTGTGACGACCTCTCACTTGTAATTCAGACATGATAGCTGCAATGGTGTAGAAATAAACATATATATATATATATAAGTAAAGTCACCATCGGACTGGAAGTTACATTCGAGAAAAGCTTCAGGGTTACATTCGGGAATTTGTTTTACGAGTGTAACCTCTAAAAGGTTACAATCGATAATTTTTTTTCCGAATGTAAATTCCAAAAAGTAACATTAGGAAAAATAAAACAATATACTCGGAAAAAAAGGTATATCAATCTATCGAGCGCTATGCTGTATGTTAGAATCTACTTAATCAAGTTATCCAAGGAATCTAGTTAGTTCTTGTGTGCATAAAATATGTACAGGATCCTGAACAAAGCATGAGCACATCAAAGATGCTGAGAGTACATAAAAATGTCCCTATACCTTCTTTTTATCTCATGACACACCAAGAACAGTATAATTAAGTATCGATATTTAAAAAAAAAAAAAAAAAGAAAATAGGCTATCAGCGGGAATCGAACCCGGGTCGCTGCGTTAGTAGTCAAGTGCCCGCAACGAAAGTCTAACGTGGCATTGCTGAAGGGAATTGTAATGAAAATTACTTTAAATACTATTGGTATCGTAAACTATCCCAAGCAAAGTCACCATCGGACTGGAGGTTACATTCGGGAAAAGCTTCAGGGTTACATTCGGGAATTTGTTTAACGAGTGTAACCTGCAAAAGGTTACAATCGATATTTTTTTTTCCGGATGTAAATTCAAAAAAGTAACATTAGGAAAAATAAAACAGTATACTCGGAAAAAAAGGTATATCAATCTATCGAGCGCTATGCTCTATGTTAGAATCTACTTAATCAAGTTATCCAAGGAATCTAGTTAGTTCTTGTGTGCATAAAATATGTACAGGATCCTGAACATAGCATGAGCACATCACAGATGCTGAGAGTACATAAAAATGTCCCTATACCTTCTTTTTATGTCATGACACACCAAGAACAGTATAATTAAGTATCGATATTTAAAAAAAAAAAAAAAAAAAGAAAAAAAAAAAAGGCTATCAGCGGGAATCGAACCCGGGTCGCTGCGTTACTAGTCAAGTGCCCGCAACGAAAGACTAACGTGGCATTGCTGAAGGGAATTGTAATGAAAATTACTTTAAATACTATTGGTATCGTAAACTATCCCAAGCAAAGTCACCATCGGACTGGAGGTTACATTCGGGAAAAGCTTCAGGGTTACATTCGGTAATTTGTTTTACGAGTGTAACCTCTAAAAGGTTACAATCGATAATTTTTTTTCCGAATGTAAATTCCAAAAAGTAACATTAGGAAAAATAAAACAGTATACTCGGAAAAAAAGGTATATCAATCTATCGAGCGCTATGCTGTATGTTAGAATCTACTTAATCAAGTTATCCAAGGAATCTAGTTAGTTCTTGTGTGCATAAAATATGTACAGGATCCTGAACAAAGCATGAGCACATCAAAGATGCTGAGAGTACATAAAAATGTCCCTATACCTTATTTTTATCTCATGACACACCAAGAACAGTATAATTAAGTATCGATATTTAAAAAAAAAAAAAAAAAAAAGAAAATAGGCTATCAGCGGGAATCGAACCCGGGTCGCTGCGTTAGTAGTCAAGTGCCCGCAACGAAAGACTAACGTGGCATTGCTGAAGGGGATTGTAATGAAAATTACTTTAAATACTATTGGTATCGTAAACTATCCCAAGCAAAGTCACCATCGGACTGGAGGTTACATTCGGGAAAAGCTTCAGGGTTACATTCGGGAATTTGTTTTACGAGTGTAACCTCCAAAAGGTTACAATCGATAATTTTTTTTCCGAATGTAAATTCCAAAAAGTAACATTAGGAAAAATAAAACAGTATACTCGGAAAAAAAGGTATATCAATCTATCGAGCGCTATGCTCTATGTTTAAATCTACTTAATCAAGTTATCCAAGGAATCTAGTTAGTTCTTGTGTGCATAAAATATGTACAGGATCCTGAACATAGCATGAGCACATCAAAGATGCTGAGAGTACATAAAAATGTCCCTATACCTTCTTTTTATGTCATGACACACCAAGAACAGTATAATTAAGTATCGATATTAAAAAAAAAATGAAGAAAACAAAAATAGGCTATCAGCGGGAATCGAACCCGGGTCGCTGCGTTAGTAGTCAAGTGCCCGCAACGAAAGACTAACGTGGCATTGCTGAAGGGAATTGTAATGAAAATTACTTTTAATACTATTGGTATCGTAAACTATCCCAAGCAAAGTCACCATCGGACTGAAGGTTACATTCGGGAAAAGCTTCAGGGTTACATTCGGGAATTTGTTTTACAAATGTGACCTGCAAAAGGTTACAATCGATAATTTTTTTTCCGAATGTAAATTCCAAAAAGTAACATTAGGAAAAATAAAACAGTATACTCGGAAAAAAAGGTATATCAATCTATCGAGCGCTATGCTCTATGTTAGAATCTACTTAATCAAGTTATCCAAGGAATCTAGTTAGTTCTTGTGTGCATAAAATATGTACAGGATCCTGAACATAGCATGAGCACATCAAAGATGCTGAGAGTACATAAAAATGTCCCTATACCTTCTTTTTATGTCATGACACACCAAGAACAGTATAATTAAGTATCGATATTTAAAAAAAAAAAAATGAAGAAAACAAAAATAGGCTATCAGCGGGAATCGAACCCGGGTCGCTGCGTTAGTAGTCAAGTGCCGCAACGAAAGACTAACGTGGCATTGCTGAAGGGAATTGTAATGAAAATTACTTTAAATACTATTGGTATCGTAAACTATCCCAAGCAAAGTCACCATCGGACTGGAGGTTACATTCGGGAAAAGCTTCAGGGTTACATTCGGGAATTTGTTTTACGAGTGTAACCTCTAAAAGGTTACAATCGATAATTTTTTTTCCGAATGTAAATTCCAAAAAGTAACATTAGGAAAAATAAAACAGTATACTCGGAAAAAAAGGTATATCAATCTATCGAGCGCTATGCTGTATGTTAGAATCTACTTAATCAAGTTATCCAAGGAATCTAGTTAGTTCTTGTGTGCATAAAATATGTACAGGATCCTGAACAAAGCATGAGCACATCAAAGATGCTGAGAGTACATAAAAATGTCCCTATACCTTCTTTTTATGTCATGACACACCAAGAACAGTATAATTAAGTATCGATATTTAAAAAAAAATGAAGAAAACAAAAATAGGCTATCAGCGGGAATCGAACCCGGGTCGCTGCGTTAGTAGTCAAGCGCCCGCAAAGAAAGTCTAACGTGGCATTGCTGAAGGGAATTGTAATGAAAATTACTTTAAATACTATTGGTATCGTAAACTATCCCAAGCAAAGTCACCATCGGACTGGAGGTTACATTCGGGAAAAGCTTCAGGGTTACATTCGGGAATTTGTTTTACGAGTGTAACCTCCAAAAGGTTACAATCGATAATATTTTTTCCGAATGTAAATTCCAAAAAGTAACATTAGGAAAAATAAAACAGTATACTCGGAAAAAAAGGTATATCAATCTATCGAGCGCTATGCTCTATGTTAGAATCTACTTAATCAAGTTATCCAAGGAATCTAGTTAGTTCTTGTGTGCATAAAATATGTACAGGATCCTGAACATAGCATGAGTACATCAAAGATGCTGAGAGTACATAGAAATGTCCCTATACCTTCTTTTTATGTCATGACACACCAAGAACAGTAAAATTAAGTATCGATATTTAAAAAAAAAAAATGAAGAAAACAAAAATAGGCTATCAGCGGGAATCGAACCCGGGTCGCTGCGTTAGTAGTCAAGTGCCCGCAACGAAAGACTAACGTGGCATTGCTGAAGGGAATTGTAATGAAAATTACTTTAAATACTATTGGTATCGTAAACTATCCCAAGCAAAGTCACCATCGGACTGGAGGTTACATTCGGGAAAAGCTTCAGGGTTACATTCGGGAATTTGTTTTACGAGTGTAACCTCTAAAAGGTTACAATCGATAATTTTTTTTCCGAATGTAAATTCCAAAAAGTAACATTAGGAAAAATAAAACAGTATACTCGGAAAAAAAGGTATATCAATCTATCGAGCGCTATGCTGTATGTTAGAATCTACTTAATCAAGTTATCCAAGGAATCTAGTTAGTTCTTGTGTGCATAAAATATGTACAGGATCCTGAACAAAGCATGAGCACATCAAAGATGCTGAGAGTACATACAAATGTCCCTATACCTTCTTTTTATCTCATGACACACCAAGAACAGTATAATTAAGTATCGATATTTAAAAAAAAAAAAAAAAAAGAAAAGAAAATAGGCTATCAGCGGGAATCGAACCCGGGTCGCTGCGTTAGTAGTCAAGTGCCCGCAACGAAAGACTAACGTGGCATTGCTGAAGGGGATTGTAATGAAAATTACTTTTAATACTATTGGTATCGTAAACTATCCCAAGCAAAGTCACCATCGGACTGGAGGTTACATTCGGGAAAAGCTTCAGGGTTACATTCGGGAATTTGTTTTACGAGTGTAACCTCCAAAAGGTTACAATCGATAATTTTTTTTCCGAATGTAAATTCCAAAAAGTAACATTAGGAAAAATAAAACAGTATACTCGGAAAAAAAGGTATATCAATCTATCGAGCGCTATGCTCTATGTTAAAATCTACTTAATCAAGTTATCCAAGGAATCTAGTTAGTTCTTGTGTGCATAAAATATGTACAGGATCCTGAACATAGCATGAGCACATAAAAGATGCTGAGAGTACATAAAAATGTCCCTATACCTTCTTTTTATGTCATGACACACCAAGAACAGTATAATTAAGTATCGATATTTAAAAAAAAATGAAGAAAACAAAAATAGGCTATCAGCGGGAATCGAACCCGGGTCGCTGCGTTAGTAGTCAAGTGCCCGCAACGAAAGTCTAACGTGGCATTGCTGAAGGGAATTGTAATGAAAATTACTTTAAATACTATTGGTATCGTAAACTATCCCAAGCAAAATCACCATCGGACTGGAGGTTACATTCGGGAAAAGCTTCAGGGTTACATTCGGGAATTTGTTTTACGAGTGTAACCTGCAAAAGGTTACAATCGATATTTTTTTTTCCGGATGTAAATTCAAAAAAGTAACATTAGGAAAAATAAAACAGTATACTCGGAAAAAAAGGTATATCAATCTATCGAGCGCTATGCTCTATGTTAGAATCTACTTAATCAAGTTATCCAAGGAATCTAGTTAGTTCTTGTGTGCATAAAATATGTACAGGATCCTGAACATAGCATGAGCACATCACAGATGCTGAGAGTACATAAAAATGTCCCTATACCTTCTTTTTATGTCATGACACACCAAGAACAGTATAATTAAGTATCGATATTAAAAAAAAAAAAACAAAAGAAAAAAAAAAAAGGCTATCAGCGGGAATCGAACCCGGGCGCTGCGTTAGTAGTCAAGTGCCCGCAACGAAAGACTAACGTGGCATTGCTGAAGGGAATTGTAATGAAAATTACTTTTAATACTATTGGTATCGTAAACTATCCCAAGCAAAGTCACCATCGGACTGGAGGTTACATTCGGGAAAAGCTTCAGGGTTACATTCGGGAATTTGTTTTACGAGTGTAACCTCCAAAAGGTTACAATCGATAATTTTTTTTCCGAATGTAAATTCAAAAAAGTAACATTAGGAAAAATAAAACAGTATACTCGGAAAAAAAGGTATATCAATCTATCGAGCGCTATGCTCTATGTTAGAATCTACTTAATCAAGTTATCTAAGGAATCTAGTTAGTTCTTGTGTGCATAAAATATGTACAGGATCCTGGACATAGCATGAGCACATCACAGATGCTGAGAGTACATAAAAATGTCCCTATACCTTCTTTTTATGTCATGACACACCAAGAACAGTATAATTAAGTATCGATATTTAAAAAAAAAAAATGAAGAAAACAAAAATAGGCTATCAGCGGGAATCGAACCCGGGTGGCTGCGTTAGTAGTCAAGTGCCCGCAACGAAAGACTAACGTGGCATTGCTGAAGGGAATTGTAATGAAAATTACTTTTAATACTATTGGTATCGTAAACTATCCCAAGCAAAGTCACCATCGGACTGGAGGTTACATTCGGGAAAAGCTTCAGGGTTACATTCGGGAATTTGTTTTACGAGTGTAACCTGCAAAAGGTTACAATCGATAATTTTTTTTCCGGATGTAAATTCAAAAAAGTAACATTAGGAAAAATAAAACAGTATACTCGGAAAAAAAGGTATATCAATCTATCGAGCGCTATGCTCTATGTTAGAATCTACTTAATCAAGTTATCCAAGGAATCTAGTTAGTTCTTGTGTGCATAAAATATGTACAGGATCCTGAACATAGCATGAGCACATCACAGATGCTGAGAGTACATAAAAATGTCCCTATACCTTCTTTTTATGTCATGACACACCAAGAACAGTATAATTAAGTATCGATATTAAAAAAAAAAAAAAAAAATAAAAAAATAAAAGGCTATCAGCGGGAATCGAACCCGGGCGCTGCGTTAGTAGTCAAGTGCCCGCAACGAAAGACTAACGTGGCATTGCTGAAGGGAATTGTAATGAAAATTACTTTTAATACTATTGGTATCGTAAACTATCCCAAGCAAAGTCACCATCGGACTGGAGGTTACATTCGGGAAAAGCTTCAGTGTTACATTCGGGAATTTGTTTTACGAGTGTAACCTCCAAAAGGTTACAATCGATAATTTTTTTTCCGAATGTAAATTCAAAAAAGTAACATTAGGAAAAATAAAACAGTATACTCGGAAAAAAAGGTATATCAATCTATCGAGCGCTATGCTCTATGTTAGAATCTACTTAATCAAGTTATCTAAGGAATCTAGTTAGTTCTTGTGTGCATAAATAATTTACAGGATCCTGAACATAGCATGAGCACATCACAGATGCTGAGAGTACATAAAAATGTCCCTATACCTTCTTTTTATCTCATGACACACCAAGAACAGTATAATTAAGTATCGATATTTAAAAAAAAAAAATGAAGAAAACAAAAATAGGCTATCAGCGGGAATCGAACCCGGGTGGCTGCGTTAGTAGTCAAGTGCCCGCAACGAAAGACTAACGTGGCATTGCTGAAGGGAATTGTAATGAAAATTACTTTTAATACTATTGGTATCGTAAACTATCCCAAGCAAAGTCACCATCGGACTGGAGGTTACATTCGGGAAAAGCTTCAGGGTTACATTCGGGAATTTGTTTTACGAGTGTAACCTCCAAAAGGTTACAATCGATAATTTTTTTTCCGAATGTAAATTCCAAAAAGTAACATTAGGAAAAATAAAACAGTATACTTGGAAAAAAAGGTATATCAATCTATCGAGCGCTATGCTCTATGTTAGAATCTACTTAATCAAGTTATCCAAGGAATCTAGTTAGTTCTTGTGTGCATAAAATATGTACAGGATCCTGAACATAGCATGAGCACATCAAAGATGCTGAGAGTACATAAAAATGTCCCTATACCTTCTTTTTATGTCATGACACACCAAGAACAGTATAATTAAGTATCGATATTTAAAAAAAAAAAAAAAAGAAAAAAAAAAGGCTATCAGCGGGAATCGAACCCGGGTAGCTGCGTTAGTAGTCAAGTGCCCGCAACGAAAGACTAACGTGGCATTGCTGAAGGGAATTGTAATGAAAATTACTTTAAATACTATTGGTATCGTAAACTATCCCAAGCAAAGTCACCATCGGACTGGAGGTTACATTCGGGAAAAGCTTCAGGGTTACATTCGGGAATTTGTTTTACGAGTGTAACCTCTAAAAGGTTACAATCGATAATTTTTTTTCCGAATGTAAATTCCAAAAAGTAACATTAGGAAAAATAAAACAGTATACTCGGAAAAAAAGGTATATCAATCTATCGAGCGCTATGCTGTATGTTAGAATCTACTTAATCAAGTTATCCAAGGAATCTAGTTAGTTCTTGTGTGCATAAAATATGTACAGGATCCTGAACAAAGCATGAGCACATCACAGATGCTGAGAGTACATAAAAATGTCCCTATACCTTCTTTTTATCTCATGACACACCAAGAACAGTATAATTAAGTATCGATATTTAAAAAAAAAAAAAAAAGAAAAGAAAATAGGCTATCAGCGGGAATCGAACCCGGGTCGCTGCGTTAGTAGTCAAGTGCCCGCAACGAAAGACTAACGTGGCATTGCTGAAGGGAATTGTAATGAAAATTACTTTAAATACTATTGGTATCGTAAACTATCCCAAGGAAAGTCACCATCGGACTGGAGGTTACATTCGGGAAAAGCTTCAGGGTTACATTCGGGAATTTGTTTTACGAGTGTAACCTCTAAAAGGTTACAATCGATAATTTTTTTTCCGAATGTAAATTCCAAAAAGTAACATTAGGAAAAATAAAACAGTATACTCGGAAAAAAAGGTATATCAATCTATCGAGCGCTATGCTGTATGTTAGAATCTACTTGATCAAGTTATCCAAGGAATCTAGTTAGTTCTTGTGTGCATAAAATATGTACAGGATCCTGAACAAAGCATGAGCACATCAAAGATGCTGAGAGTACATAAAAATGTCCCTATACCTTCTTTTTATGTCATGACACACCAAGAACAGTATAATTAAGTATCGATATTAAAAAAAAAATGAAGAAAACAAAAATAGGCTATCAGCGGGAATCGAACCCGGGTCGCTGCGTTAGTAGTCAAGTGCCCGCAACGAAAGACTAACGTGGCTTTGCTGAAGGGAATTGTAATGAAAATTACTTTAAATACTATTGGTATCGTAAACTATCCCAAGCAAAGTCACCATCGGACTGGAGGTTACATTCGGGAAAAGCTTCAGGGTTACATTCGGGAATTTGTTTTACGAGTGTAACCTGCAAAAGGTTACAATCGATAATTTTTTTTCCGAATGTAAATTCCAAAAAGTAACATTAGGAAAAATAAAACAGTATACTCGGAAAAAAAGGTATATCAATCTATCGAGCGCTATGCTCTATGTTAGAATCTACTTAATCAAGTTATCCAAGGAATCTAGTTAGTTCTTGTGTGCATAAAATATGTACAGGATCCTGAACATAGCATGAGTACATCAAAGATGCTGAGAGTACATAGAAATGTCCCTATACCTTCTTTTTATGTCATGACACACCAAGAACAGTAAAATTAAGTATCGATATTTAAAAAAAAAAAAATGAAGAAAACAAAAATAGGCTATCAGCGGGAATCGAACCCGGGTCGCTGCGTTAGTAGTCAAGTGCCCGCAACGAAAGACTAACGTGGCATTGCTGAAGGGAATTGTAATGAAAATTACTTTAAATACTATTGGTATCGTAAACTATCCCAAGCAAAGTCACCATCGGACTGGAGGTTACATTCGGGAAAAGCTTCAGGGTTACATTCGGGAATTTGTTTTACGAGTGTAACCTCTAAAAGGTTACAATCGATAATTTTTTTTCCGAATGTAAATTCCAAAAAGTAACATTAGGAAAAATAAAAAAGTATACTCGGAAAAAAAGGTATATCAATCTATCGAGCGCTATGCTGTATGTTAGAATCTACTTAATCAAGTTATCCAAGGAATCTAGTTAGTTCTTGTGTGCATAAAATATGTACAGGATCCTGAACAAAGCATGAGCACATCAAAGATGCTGAGAGTACATAAAAATGTCCCTATACCTTCTTTTTGTCTCATGACACACCAAGAACAGTATAATTAAGTATCGATATTTAAAAAAAAAAAAAGAAAAGAAAAGAAAATAGGCTATCAGCGGGAATCGAACCCGGGTCGCTGCGTTAGTAGTCAAGTGCCCGCAACGAAAGACTAACGTGGCATTGCTGAAGGGGATTGTAATGAAAATTACTTTTAATACTATTGGTATCGTAAACTATCCCAAGCAAAGTCACCATCGGACTGGAGGTTACATTCGGGAAAAGCTTCAGGGTTACATTCGGGAATTTGTTTTACGAGTGTAACCTCCAAAAGGTTACAATCGATAATTTTTTTTCCGAATGTAAATTCCAAAAAGTAACATTAGGAAAAATAAAACAGTATACTCGGAAAAAAAGGTATATCAATCTATCGAGCGCTATGCTCTATGTTAAAATCTACTTAATCAAGTTATCCAAGGAATCTAGTTAGTTCTTGTGTGCATAAAATATGTACAGGATCCTGAACATAGCATGAGTACATCAAAGATGCTGAGAGTACATAGAAATGTCCCTATACCTTCTTTTTATGTCATGACACACCAAGAACAGTAAAATTAAGTATCGATATTTAAAAAAAAAAAAATGAAGAAAACAAAAATAGGCTATCAGCGGGAATCGAACCCGGGTCGCTGCGTTAGTAGTCAAGTGCCCGCAACGAAAGACTAACGTGGCATTGCTGAAGGGAATTGTAATGAAAATTACTTTAAATACTATTGGTATCGTAAACTATCCCAAGCAAAGTCACCATCGGACTGGAGGTTACATTCGGGAAAAGCTTCAGGGTTACATTCGGGAATTTGTTTTACGAGTGTAACCTCTAAAAGGTTACAATCGATAATTTTTTTTCCGAATGTAAATTCCAAAAAGTAACATTAGGAAAAATAAAACAGTATACTCGGAAAAAAAGGTATATCAATCTATCGAGCGCTATGCTGTATATTAGAATCTACTTAATCAAGTTATCCAAGGAATCTAGTTAGTTCTTGTGTGCATAAAATATGTACAGGATCCTGAACAAAGCATGAGCACATCAAAGATGCTGAGAGTACATAAAAATGTCCCTATACCTTCTTTTTATCTCATGACACACCAAGAACAGTATAATTAAATATCGATATTTAAAAAAAAAAAAAGAAAAGAAAAGAAAATAGGCTATCAGCGGGAATCGAACCCGGGTCGCTGCGTTAGTAGTCAAGTGCGCGCAACGAAAGACTAACGTGGCATTGCTGAAGGGAATTGTAATGAAAATTACTTTTAATACTATTGGTATCGTAAACTATCCCAAGCAAAGTCACCATCGGACTGGAGGTTACATTCGGGAAAAGCTTCAGGGTTACATTCGGGAATTTGTTTTACGAGTGTAACCTCCAAAAGGTTACAATCGATAATTTTTTTTCCGAATGTAAATTCCAAAAAGTAACATTAGGAAAAATAAAACAGTATACTCGGAAAAAAAGGTATATCAATCTATCGAGCGCTATGCTCTATGTTAAAATCTACTTAATCAAGTTATCCAAGGAATCTAGTTAGTTCTTGTGTGCATAAAATATGTACAGGATCCTGAACATAGCATGAGCACATAAAAGATGCTGAGAGTACATAAAAATGTCCCTATACCTTCTTTTTATGTCATGACACACCAAGAACAGTATAATTAAGTATCGATATTTAAAAAAAAATGAAGAAAACAAAAATAGGCTATCAGCGGGAATCGAACCCGGGTCGCTGCGTTAGTAGTCAAGTGCCCGCAACGAAAGTCTAACGTGGCATTGCTGAAGGGAATTGTAATGAAAATTACTTTAAATACTATTGGTATCGTAAACTATCCCAAGCAAAATCACCATCGGACTGGAGGTTACATTCGGGAAAAGCTTCAGGGTTACATTCGGGAATTTGTTTTACGAGTGTAACCTGCAAAAGGTTACAATCGATATTTTTTTTTCCGGATGTAAATTCAAAAAAGTAACATTAGGAAAAATAAAACAGTATACTCGGAAAAAAAGGTATATCAATCTATCGAGCGCTATGCTCTATGTTAGAATCTACTTAATCAAGTTATCCAAGGAATCTAGTTAGTTCTTGTGTGCATAAAATATGTACAGGATCCTGAACATAGCATGAGCACATCACAGATGCTGAGAGTACATAAAAATGTCCCTATACCTTTTTTTTATGTCATGACACACCAAGAACAGTATAATTAAGTATCGATATTAAAAAAAAAAAAAAAAAAGAAAAAAAAAAAAAGGCTATCAGCGGGAATCGAACCCGGGCGCTGCGTTAGTAGTCAAGTGCCCGCAACGAAAGACTAACGTGGCATTGCTGAAGGGAATTGTAATGAAAATTACTTTTAATACTATTGGTATCGTAAACTATCCCAAGCAAAGTCACCATCGGACTGGAGGTTACATTCGGGAAAAGCTTCAGGGTTACATTCGGGAATTTGTTTTACGAGTGTAACCTCCAAAAGGTTACAATCGATAATTTTTTTTCCGAATGTAAATTCAAAAAAGTAACATTAGGAAAAATAAAACAGTATACTCGGAAAAAAAGGTATATCAATCTATCGAGCGCTATGCTCTATGTTAGAATCTACTTAATCAAGTTATCTAAGGAATCTAGTTAGTTCTTGTGTGCATAAAATATGTACAGGATCCTGAACATAGCATGAGTACATCAAAGATGCTGAGAGTACATAAAAATGTCCCTATACCTTCTTTTTATGTCATGACACACCAAGAACAGTATAATTAAGTATCGATATTTAAAAAAAAAAAATGAAGAAAACAAAAATAGGCTATCAGCGGGAATCGAACCCGGGTGGCTGCGTTAGTAGTCAAGTGCCCGCAACGAAAGACTAACGTGGCATTGCTGAAGGGAATTGTAATGAAAATTACTTTTAATACTATTGGTATCGTAAACTATCCCAAGCAAAGTCACCATCGGACTGGAGGTTACATTCGGGAAAAGCTTCAGGGTTACATTCGGGAATTTGTTTTACGAGTGTAACCTCCAAAAGGTTACAATCGATAATTTTTTTTTCCGAATGTAAATTCCAAAAAGTAACATTAGGAAAAATAAAACAGTATACTCGGAAAAAAAGGTATATCAATCTATCGAGCGCTATGCTGTATGTTAGAATCTACTTAATCAAGTTATCCAAGGAATCTAGTTAGTTCTTGTGTGCATAAAATATGTACAGGATCCTGAACAAAGCATGAGCACATCAAAGATGCTGAGAGTACATAAAAATGTCCCTATACCTTCTTTTTATGTCATGACACACCAAGAACAGTATAATTAAGTATCGATATTTAAAAAAAAAAAATGAAGAAAACAAAAATAGGCTATCAGCGGGAATCGAACCCGGGTGGCTGCGTTAGTAGTCAAGTGCCCGCAACGAAAGACTAACGTGGCATTGCTGAAGGGAATTGTAATGAAAATTACTTTTAATACTATTGGTATCGTAAACTATCCCAAGCAAAGTCACCATCGGACTGGAGGTTACATTCGGGAAAAGCTTCAGGGTTACATTCGGGAATTTGTTTTACGAGTGTAACCTCCAAAAGGTTACAATCGATAATTTTTTTTTCCGAATGTAAATTCCAAAAAGTAACATTAGGAAAAATAAAACAGTATACTCGGAAAAAAAGGTATATCAATCTATCGAGCGCTATGCTGTATGTTAGAATCTACTTAATCAAGTTATCCAAGGAATCTAGTTAGTTCTTGTGTGCATAAAATATGTACAGGATCCTGAACAAAGCATGAGCACATCAAAGATGCTGAGAGTACATAAAAATGTCCCTATACCTTCTTTTTATGTCATGACACACCAAGAACAGTATAATTAAGTATCGATATTTAAAAAAAAAAAAAGAAAAGAAAAGAAAATAGGCTATCAGCGGGAATCGAACCCGGGTCGCTGCGTTAGTAGTCAAGTGCGCGCAACAAAAGACTAACGTGGCATTGCTGAAGGGAATTGTAATGAAAATTACTTTTAATACTATTGGTATCGTAAACTATCCCAAGCAAAGTCACCATCGGACTGGAGGTTACATTCGGGAAAAGCTTCAGGGTTACATTCGGGAATTTGTTTTACGAGTGTAACCTCCAAAAGGTTACAATCGATAATTTTTTTTCCGAATGTAAATTCCAAAATGTAACATTAGGAAAAATAAAACAGTATACTCGGAAAAAAAGGTATATCAATCTATCGAGCGCTATGCTCTATGTTAAAATCTACTTAATCAAGTTATCCAAGGAATCTAGTTAGTTCTTGTGTGCATAAAATATGTGCAGGATCCTGAACATAGCATGAGCACATCACAGATGCTGAGAGTACATAAAAATGTCCCTATACCTTCTTTTTATGTCATGACACACCAAGAACAGTATAATTAAGTATCGATATTTAAAAAAAAAAAATGAAGAAAACAAAAATAGGCTATCAGCGGGAATCGAACCCGGGTGGCTGCGTTAGTAGTCAAGTGCCCGCAACGAAAGACTAACGTGGCATTGCTGAAGGGAATTGTAATGAAAATTACTTTTAATACTATTGGTATCGTAAACTATCCCAAGCAAAGTCACAATCGGACTGGAGGTTACATTCGGGAAAAGCTTCAGGGTTACATTCGGGAATTTGTTTTACGAGTGTAACCTCTAAAAGGTTACAATCGATAATTTTTTTTCCGAATGTAAATTCCAAAAAGTAACATTAGGAAAAATAAAACAGTATACTCGGAAAAAAAGGTATATCAATCTATCGAGCGCTATGCTCTATGTTAAAATCTACTTAATCAAGTTATCCAAGGAATCTAGTTAGTTCTTGTGTGCATAAAATATGTACAGGATCCTGAACATAGCATGAGCACATAAAAGATGCTGAGAGTACATAAAAATGTCCCTATACCTTCTTTTTATGTCATGACACACCAAGAACAGTATAATTAAGTATCGATATTTAAAAAAAAATGAAGAAAACAAAAATAGGCTATCAGCGGGAATCGAACCCGGGTCGCTGCGTTAGTAGTCAAGTGCCCGCAACGAAAGTCTAACGTGGCATTGCTGAAGGGAATTGTAATGAAAATTACTTTAAATACTATTGGTATCGTAAACTATCCCAAGCAAAATCACCATCGGACTGGAGGTTACATTCGGGAAAAGCTTCAGGGTTACATTCGGGAATTTGTTTCACGAGTGTAACCTGCAAAAGGTTACAATCGATATTTTTTTTTCCGGATGTAAATTCAAAAAAGTAACATTAGGAAAAATAAAACAGTATACTCGGAAAAAAAGGTATATCAATCTATCGAGCGCTATGCTCTATGTTAGAATCTACTTAATCAAGTTATCCAAGGAATCTAGTTAGTTCTTGTGTGCATAAAATATGTACAGGATCCTGAACATAGCATGAGCACATCACAGATGCTGAGAGTACATAAAAATGTCCCTATACCTTCTTTTTATGTCATGACACACCAAGAACAGTATAATTAAGTATCGATATTAAAAAAAAAAAAAAAAAAGAAAAAAAAAAAGGCTACCAGCGGGAATCGAACCCGGGCGCTGCGTTAGTAGTCAAGTGCCCGCAACGAAAGACTAACGTGGCATTGCTGAAGGGAATTGTAATGAAAATTACTTTTAATACTATTGGTATCGTAAACTATCCCAAGCAAAGTCACCATCGGACTGGAGGTTACATTCGGGAAAAGCTTCAGGGTTACATTCGGGAATTTGTTTTACGAGTGTAACCTCCAAAAGGTTACAATCGATAATTTTTTTTCCGAATGTAAATTCAAAAAAGTAACATTAGGAAAAATAAAACAGTATACTCGGAAAAAAAGGTATATCAATCTATCGAGCGCTATGCTCCATGTTAGAATCTACTTAATCAAGTTATCTAAGGAATCTAGTTAGTTCTTGTGTGCATAAAATATGTACAGGATCCTGAACATAGCATGAGCACATCACAGATGCTGAGAGTACATAAAAATGTCCCTATACCTTCTTTTTATGTCATGACACACCAAGAACAGTATAATTAAGTATCGATATTTAAAAAAAAAAAATGAAGAAAACAAAAATAGGCTATCAGCGGGAATCGAACCCGGGTGGCTGCGTTAGTAGTCAAGTGCCCGCAACGAAAGACTAACGTGGCATTGCTGAAGGGAATTGTAATGAAAATTACTTTTAATACTATTGGTATCGTAAACTATCCCAAGCAAAGTCACCATCGGACTGGAGGTTACATTCGGGAAAAGCTTCAGGGTTACATTCGGGAATTTGTTTTACGAGTGTAACCTCCAAAAGGTTACAATCGATAATTTTTTTTCCGAATGTAAATTCCAAAAAGTAACATTAGGAAAAATAAAACAGTATACTTGGAAAAAAAGGTATATCAATCTATCGAGCGCTATGCTCTATGTTAGAATCTACTTAATCAAGTTATCCAAGGAATCTAGTTAGTTCTTGTGTGCATAAAATATGTACAGGATCCTGAACATAGCATGAGCACATCAAAGATGCTGAGAGTACATAAAAATGTCCCTATACCTTCTTTTTATCTCATGACACACCAAGAACAGTATAATTAAGTATCGATATTTAAAAAAAAAAAAAAAAGAAAAAAAAAAGGCTATCAGCGGGAATCGAACCCGGGTAGCTGCGTTAGTAGTCAAGTGCCCGCAACGAAAGACTAACGTGGCATTGCTGAAGGGAATTGTAATGAAAATTACTTTAAATACTATTGGTATCGTAAACTATCCCAAGCAAAGTCACCATCGGACTGGAGGTTACATTCGGGAAAAGCTTCAGGGTTACATTCGGGAATTTGTTTTACGAGTGTAACCTCTAAAAGGTTACAATCGATAATTTTTTTTCCGAATGTAAATTCAAAAAAGTAACATTAGGAAAAATAAAACAGTATACTCGGAAAAAAAGGTATATCAATCTATCGAGCGCTATGCTGTATGTTAGAATCTACTTAATCAAGTTATCCAAGGAATCTAGTTAGTTCTTGTGTGCATAAAATATGTACAGGATCCTGAACAAAGCATGAGCACATCAAAGATGCTGAGAGTACATAAAAATGTCCCTATACCTTCTTTTTATGTCATGACACACCAAGAACAGTATAATTAAGTATCGATATTTAAAAAAAAAATGAAGAAAACAAAAATAGGCTATCAGCGGGAATCGAACCCGGGTCGATGCGTTAGTAGTCAAGTGCCCGCAACGAAAGTCTAACGTGGCATTGCTGAAGGGAATTGTAATGAAAATTACTTTAAATACTATTGGTATCGTAAACTATCCCAAGCAAAGTCACCATCGGACTGGAGGTTACATTCGGGAAAAGCTTCAGGGTTACATTCGGGAATTTGTTTTACAAGTGTAACCTGCAAAAGGTTACAATCGATATTTTTTTTTTCCGGATGTAAATTCAAAAAAGTAACATTAGGAAAAATAAAACAGTATACTCGGAAAAAAAGGTATATCAATCTATCGAGCGCTATGCTCTATGTTAGAATCTACTTAATCAAGTTATCCAAGGAATCTAGTTAGTTCTTGTGTGCATAAAATATGTACAGGATCCTGAACATAGCATGAGCACATCAAAGATGCTGAGAGTACATAAAAATGTCCCTATACCTTCTTTTTATGTCATGACACACCAAGAACAGTATAATTAAGTATCGATATTTAAAAAAAAAAAAAAAAGAAAAAAAAAAAGGCTATCAGCGGGAATCGAACCCGGGTAGCTGCGTTAGTAGTCAAGTGCCCGCAACGAAAGACTAACGTGGCATTGCTGAAGGGAATTGTAATGAAAATTACTTTAAATACTATTGGTATCGTAAACTATCCCAAGCAAAGTCACCATCGGACTGGAGGTTACATTCGGGAAAAGCTTCAGGGTTACATTCGGGAATTTGTTTTACGAGTGTAACCTCTAAAAGGTTACAATCGATAATTTTTTTTCCGAATGTAAATTCAAAAAAGTAACATTAGGAAAAATAAAACAGTATACTCGGAAAAAAAGGTATATCAATCTATCGAGCGCTATGCTGTATGTTAGAATCTACTTAATCAAGTTATCCAAGGAATCTAGTTAGTTCTTGTGTGCATAAAATATGTACAGGATCCTGAACAAAGCATGAGCACATCAAAGATGCTGAGAGTACATAAAAATGTCCCTATACCTTCTTTTTATGTCATGACACACCAAGAACAGTATAATTAAGTATCGATATTTAAAAAAAAAATGAAGAAAACAAAAATAGGCTATCAGCGGGAATCGAACCCGGGTCGATGCGTTAGTAGTCAAGTGCCCGCAACGAAAGTCTAACGTGGCATTGCTGAAGGGAATTGTAATGAAAATTACTTTAAATACTATTGGTATCGTAAACTATCCCAAGCAAAGTCACCATCGGACTGGAGGTTACATTCGGGAAAAGCTTCAGGGTTACATTCGGGAATTTGTTTTACAAGTGTAACCTGCAAAAGGTTACAATCGATATTTTTTTTTTCCGGATGTAAATTCAAAAAAGTAACATTAGGAAAAATAAAACAGTATACTCGGAAAAAAAGGTATATCAATCTATCGAGCGCTATGCTCTATGTTAGAATCTACTTAATCAAGTTATCCAAGGAATCTAGTTAGTTCTTGTGTGCATAAAATATGTACAGGATCCTGAACATAGCATGAGCACATCACAGATGCTGAGAGTACATAAAAATGTCCCTATACCTTCTTTTTATGTCATGACACACCAAGAACAGTATAATTAAGTATCGATATTAAAAAAAAAAAAAAAAAAGAAAAAAAAAAAGGCTATCAGCGGGAATCGAACCCGGGCGCTGCGTTAGTAGTCAAGTGCCCGCAACGAAAGTCTAACGTGGCATTGCTGAAGGGAATTGTAATGAAAATTACTTTAAATACTATTGGTATCGTAAACTATCCCAAGCAAAGTCACCATCGGACTGGAGGTTACATTCGGGAAAAGCTTCAGGGTTACATTCGGGAATTTGTTAGTAGTCAAGTGCCCGCAACGAAAGTCTAACGTGGCATTGCTGAAGGGAATTGTAATGAAAATTACTTTAAATACTATTGGTATCGTAAACTATCCCAAGCAAAGTCACCATCGGACTGGAGGTTACATTCGGGAAAAGCTTCAGGGTTACATTCGGGAATTTGTTTTACAAGTGTAACCTGCAAAAGGTTACAATCGATATTTTTTTTTCCGGATGTAAATTCAAAAAAGTAACATTAGGAAAAATAAAACAGTATACTCGGAAAAAAAGGTATATCAATCTATCGAGCGCTATGCTCTATGTTAGAATCTACTTAATCAAGTTATCCAAGGAATCTAGTTAGTTCTTGTGTGCATAAAATATGTACAGGATCCTGAACATAGCATGAGCACATCACAGATGCTGAGAGTACATAAAAATGTCCCTATACATTCTTTTTATGTCATGACACACCAAGAACAGTATAATTAAGTATCGATATTAAAAAAAAAAAAAAAAAAAGAAAAAAAAAAGGCTATCAGCGGGAATCGAACCCGGGCGCTGCGTTAGTAGTCAAGTGCCCGCAACGAAAGTCTAACGTGGCATTGCTGAAGGGAATTGTAATGAAAATTACTTTAAATACTATTGGTATCGTAAACTATCCCAAGCAAAGTCACCATCGGACTGGAGGTTACATTCGGGAAAAGCTTCAGGGTTACATTCGGGAATTTGTTTTACAAGTGTAACCTGCAAAAGGTTACAATCGATATTTTTTTTTCCGGATGTAAATTCAAAAAAGTATCATTAGGAAAAATAAAACAGTATACTCGGAAAAAAAGGTATATCAATCTATCGAGCGCTATGCTCTATGTTAGAATCTACTTAATCAAGTTATCCAAGGAATCTAGTTAGTTCTTGTGTGCATAAAATATGTACAGGATCCTGAACATAGCATGAGCACATCACAGATGCTGAGAGTACATAAAAATGTCCCTATACCTTCTTTTTATGTCATGACACACCAAGAACAGTATAATTAAGTATCGATATTTAAAAAAAAAATAAAGAAAAAAAAAATAGGCTATCAGCGGGAATCGAACCCGGGTAGCTGCGTTAGTAGTCAAGTGCCCGCAACGAAAGACTAATGTGGCATTGCTGAAGGGAATTGTAATGAAAATTACTTTTAATACTATTGGTATCGTAAACTATCCCAAGCAAAGTCACCATCGGACTGGAGGTTACATTCGGGAAAAGCTTCAGGGTTACATTCGGGAATTTGTTTTACGAGTGTAACCTCCAAAAGGTTACAATCGAAAATTTTTTTTCCGAATGTAAATTCAAAAAAGTAACATTAGGAAAAATAAAACAGTATACTCGGAAAAAAAGGTATATCAATCTATCGAGCGCTATGCTCTATGTTAGAATCTACTTAATCAAGTTATCCAAGGAATCTAGTTAGTTCTTCTGTGCATAAAATATGTACAGGATCCTGAACATAGCATGAGCACATCACAGATGCTGAGAGTACATAAAAATGTCCCTATACCTTCTTTTTATGTCATGACACACCAAGAACAGTATAATTAAGTATCGATATTAAAAAAAAAAAGAAAAAAAAAAAAAGGCTATCAGCGGGAATCGAACCCGGGCGCTGCGTTAGTAGTCAAGTGCACGCAACGAAAGACTAACGTGGCATTGCTGAAGGGAATTGTAATGAAAATTACTTTTAATACTATTGGTATCGTAAACTATCCCAAGCAAAGTCACCATCGGACTGGAGGTTACATTCGGGAAAAGCTTCAGGGTTACATTCGGGAATTTGTTTTACGAGTGTAACCTCCAAAAGGTTACAATCGATAATTTTTTTTTTCGAATGTAAATTCCAAAAAGTAACATTAGGAAAAATAAAACAGTATACTCGGAAAAAAAGGTATATCAATCTATCGAGCGCTATGCTCTATGTTAGAATCTACTTAATCAAGTTATCCAAGGAATCTAGTTAGTTCTTGTGTGCATAAAATATGTACAGGATCCTGAACATAGCATGAGCACATCACAGATGCTCAGAGTACATAAAAATGTCCCTATACCTTCTTTTTATGTCATGACACACCAAGAACAGTGTAATTAAGTATCGATATTTAAAAAAAAAAAAAAAAGAAAAAAAAAGGCTATCAGCGGGAATCGAACCCGGGTCGCTGCGTTAGTAGTCAAGTGCCCGCAACGAAAGACTAACGTGGCATTCCTGAAGGGAATTGTAATGAAAATTACTTTTAATACTATTGGTATCGTAAACTATCCCAAGCAAAGTCACCATCGGACTGGAGGTTACATTCGGGAAAAGCTTCAGGGTTACATTCGGGAATTTGTTTTACGAGTGTAACCTCCAAAAGGTTACAATCGATAATTTTTTTTCCGAATGTAAATTCCAAAAAGTAACATTAGGAAAAATAAAACAGTATACTCGGAAAAAAAGAAATATCAATCTATCGAGCGCTATGCTGTATGTTAGAATCTACTTAATCAAGTTATCCAAGGAATCTAGTTAGTTCTTGTGTGCATAAAATATGTACAGGATCCTGAACATAGCATGAGCACATCAAAGATGCTGAGAGTACATAAAAATGTCCCTATACCTTCTTTTTATGTCATGACACACCAAGAACAGTATAATTAAGTATCGATATTTAAAACAAAAAAAGGAAGAAAACAAAAATAGGCTATCAGCGGGAATCGAACCCGGGTCGCTGCGTTAGTAGTCAAGTGCCCGCAACGAAAGACTAACGTGGCATTGCTGAAGGGAATTGTAATGAAAATTACTTTTAATACTATTGGTATCGTAAACTATCCCAAGCAAAGTCACCATCGGACTGGAGGTTACATTCGGGAAAAGCTTCAGGGTTACATTCGGGAATTTGTTTTACGAGTGTTACCTCCAAAAGGTTACAATCGATAATTTTTTTTCCGAATGTAAATTCCAAAAAGTAACATTAGGAAAAATAAAACAGTATACTCGGAAAAAAAGGTATATCAATCTATCGAGCGCTATGCTCTATGTTAGAATCTACTTAATCAAGTTATCCAAGGAATCTAGTTAGTTCTTGTGTGCATAAAATATGTACAGGATCCTGAACAAAGCATGAGCACATCAAAGATGCTGAGAGTACATAAAAATGTCCCTATACTTTCTTTTTATGTCATGTCACACCAAGAACAGTATAATTAAGTATCGATATTTAAAAAAAAAATAAAGAAAAAAAATAGGCTATCAGCGGGAATCGAACCCGGGTCGCTGCGTTAGTAGTCAAGTGCCCGCAACGAAAGACTAACGTGGCATTGCTGAAGGGAATTGTAATGAAAATTACTTTTAATACTATTGGTATCGTAAACTATCCCAAGCAAAGTCACCATCGGACTGGAGGTTACATTCGGGAAAAGCTTCAGGGTTACATTCGGGAATTTGTTTTACGAGTGTAACCTGCAAAAGGTTACAATCGATAATTTTTTTTTCCGAATGTAAATTCCAAAAAGTAACATTAGGAAAAATAAAACAGTATACTCGGAAAAAAAGGTATATCAATCTATCGAGCGCTGTGCTCTATGTTAGAATCTACTTAATCAAGTTATCCAAGGAATCTAGTTAGTTCTTGTGTGCATAAAATATGTACAGGATCCTGAACAAAGCATGAGCACATCAAAGATGCTGAGAGTACATAAAAATGTCCCTATACTTTCTTTTTATGTCATGTCACACCAAGAACAGTATAATTAAGTATCGATATTTAAAAAAAAAATAAAGAAAAAAAATAGGCTATCAGCGGGAATCGAACCCGGGTCGCTGCGTTAGTAGTCAAGTGCCCGCAACGAAAGACTAACGTGGCATTGCTGAAGGGAATTGTAATGAAAATTACTTTTAATACTATTGGTATCGTAAACTATCCCAAGCAAAGTCACCATCGGACTGGAGGTTACATTCGGGAAAAGCTTCAGGGTTACATTCGGGAATTTGTTTTACGAGTGTAACCTCCAAAAGGTTACAATCGATAATATTTTTTTTCGAATGTAAATTCCAAAAAGTAACATTAGGAAAAATAAAACAGTATACTCGGAAAAAAAGGTATATCAATCTATCGAGCGCTATGCTCTATGTTAGAATCTACTTAATCAAGTTATCCAAGGAATCTAGTTAGTTCTTGTGTGCATAAAATATGTACAGGATCCTGAACAAAGCTTGAGCACATCAAAGATGCTGAGAGTACATAAAAATGTCCCTATACCTTTTTTTTTATGTCATGACACACCAAGAACAGTATAATTAAGTATCGATATTTAAAATAAAAAAAAAAAAAAAATAGGCTATCAGCGGGAATCGAACCCGGGTCGCTGCGTTAGTAGTCAAGTGCCCGCAACGAAAGACTAACGTGGCATTGCTGAAGGGTATTGTAATGAAAATTACTTTTAGTACTATTGGTATCGTAAACTATCCTAAGCAAAGTCACCATCGGACTGGAGGTTACATTCGGGAAAAGCTTCAGGGTTACATTCGGGAATTTGTTTTACGAGTGTAACCTCCAAAAGGTTATAATCGATAATTTTTTTTTCCGAATGTAAATTCCAAAAAGTAACATTAGGAAAAATAAAACAGTATACTCGGAAAAAAAGGTATATCAATCTATCGAGCGCTATGCTCTATGTTAGAATCTACTTAATCAAGTTATCCAAGGAATCTAGTTAGTTCTTGTGTGCATAAAATATGTACAGGATCCTGAACAAAGCATGAGCACATCACAGATGCTGAGAGTACATAAAAATGTCCCTATACCTTTTTTTTTATGTCATGACACACCAAGAACAGTATAATTAAGTATTGATATTTAAAAAAAAAAAAAAAAAAAATAGGCTATCAGCGGGAATCGAACCCGGGTCGCTGCGTTAGTAGTCAAGTGCCCGCAACGAAAGACTAACGTGGCATTGCTGAAGGGAATTGTAATGAAAATTACTTTTAATACTATTGGTATCGTAAACTATCCTAAGCAAAGTCACCATCGGACTGGAGGTTACATTCGTGAAAAGCTTCAGGGTTACATTCGGGAATTTGTTTTACGAGTGTAACCTCCAAAAGGTTATAATCGATAATTTTTTTTTTCCGAATGTAAATTCCAAAAAGTAACATTAGGAAAAATAAAACAGTATACTCGGAAAAAAAGGTATATCAATCTATCGAGCGCTATGCTCTATGTTAGAATCTACTTAATCAAGTTATCTAAGGAATCTAGTTAGTTCTTGTGTGCATAACATATGTACAGGATCCTGAACAAAGCATGAGCACATCAAAGATGCTGAGAGTACATAAAAATGTCCCTATACCTTCTTTGTATGTCATGACACACCAAGAACAGTATAATTAAGTATCGATATTTAAAAAAAAATAAATAAAGAAAAAAAAATAGGCTATCAGCGGGAATCGAACCCGGGTCGCTGCGTTAGTAGTCAAATGCCCGCAACGAAAGACTAACGTGGCATTGCTGAAGGGAATTGTAATGAAAATTACTTTTAATACTATTGGTATCGTAAACTATCCCAAGCAAAGTCACCATCGGACTGGAGGTTACGTTCGGGAAAAGCTTCAGGGTTACATTCGGGAATTTTTTTTACGAGTGTAACCTCCAAAAGGTTACAATCGATATTTTTTTTTCCGAATGTAAATTCCAAAAAGTAACATTAGGAAAAATAAAACAGTATACTCGGAAAAAAAGGTATATCAATCTATCGAGCGCTATGCTGTATGTTAGAATCTACTTATAATAATAATAATAATAATAATAACTTTATTTACAGAGGGTGGCACTTAATAGTGTAATACACTAGTAAACTTGTGGCCCTCAAAACTCATACATACAAATAATACAATATAAAATATATATATATATATAAAATCTCTATTTACAATACAAATTATAAAAATACTATTCCCACCCAGACCAAAAGGAGAAAAAAAAAAAAAAAAAAAAAAAAAAAAAAAAGATTAAATAAAGAAAATAAAATATGAGTTAATTCGAAATATTAAAATGATTTAAAAGTAATTGTTCATTAAGATATTTATGACGGAGAGCGTTCTTAAAAGAGCTTATATTAGGCAGCTTCTTTATGCTGGCTTCTAAATTGTTCCATTTATGGATGGCATTTACTGTAAACGTTTTCCCACCTTCGGTTTTTCTAGTATACTTTGGAGTTATAAAATTCAGTCCTGAGAAACGAGTATTTCTATTATGAAGTGTATTGTTCAGCTTAAGAGTTTCAATTAGATATTCGGGCACCATCAGTTGTAGCCTTTTAAAGAGAATAGAACACATTGAGATGTGATTGTCCAGATAG
Organism: Nematostella vectensis; assembly: GCF_932526225.1. Taxonomy (NCBI): domain Eukaryota; kingdom Metazoa; phylum Cnidaria; class Anthozoa; order Actiniaria; family Edwardsiidae; genus Nematostella; species Nematostella vectensis. Next base: position 184,981 of record NC_064035.1, on the reverse strand, counting down.
AAAGGCAGCCATTGAAGTCTATTAAACAACGGTACTGAGGGTGCTCTGGGTTCAGCGTTGAGTATTAGACGTGCAGCTCTTTTTTGTAGAGTTAGAAATCTTGACAAACAATCCTTAGTTGATGCTGTTTGCCAAACAGTCCCAGCATAGCTAAACAAAGGTTTGATCATGGCATTATAGAAATTTGTTCTTTGTTTGAGGGGTAGACAACCTTTGATCTTATTTAGTACGCCGATTCTTCCTGCAATTTTCTTGTATGTCCTTTCAGCGTGATCCGAAAAGGTCAATTTACTGTCCACATCCAGTCCAAGGAGTCTTACTGATTCCACTGATTCAAGGGTGTTTCCATTAGATGTCGAAATGGATAATTTACTGTGTGGTGCTTTCTCTCCAAGGCGTTTACCAGTCACAAGTAGTGATTTTGACTTCGTCTCATTTATTGGAAGTTTGTTGCAATTGGTCCATACTTCCACATCCCTCATCACTGAATTAAGAGTGTTCTCTAAATTGGAAGTATTATTGACATCGGTTGAAAACGAGATAGTAGTATCATCCGCATAAAGATCTATCTTCACTTTAGGTGAACTAATATGAAAAGGAAGATCGTTGATGAATAAAACAAAAAGCAAAGGGGACTTAATCAAGTTATCCAAGGAATCTAGTTAGTTCTTGTGTGCATAAAATATGTACAGGATCCTGAACAAAGGATGAGCACATCAAAGATGCTGAGAGTACATAAAAATGTCCCTATACCTTCTTTTTATCTCATGACACACCAAGAACAGTATAATTAAGTATCGATATTTAAAAAAAAAATAGGCTATCAGCGGGAATCGAACCCGAGTCGCTGCGTTAGTAGTCAAGTGCCCGCAACGAAAGACTAACGTGGCATTGCTGAAGGGAATTGTAATGAAAATTACTTTTAATACTATTGGTATCGTAAACTATCCCAAGCAAAGTCACCATCGGACTGGAGGTTACATTCGGGAAAAGCTTCAGGGTTACATTCGGGAATTTGTTTTACGAGTGTAACCTGCAAAAGGTTACAATCGATAATTTTTTTTCCGGATGTAAATTCAAAAAAGTAACATTAGGAAAAATATAACAGTATACTCGGAAAAAAAGGTATATCAATCTATCGAGCGCTATGCTCTATGTTAGAATCTACTTAATCAAGTTATCCAAGGAATCTAGTTAGTTCTTGTGTGCATAAAATATGTACAGGATCCTGAACATAGCATGAGCACATCACAGATGCTGAAAGTACATAAAAATGTCCCTATACCTTCTTTTTATGTCATGACACACCAAGAACAGTAAAATTAAGTATCGATATTTAAAAAAAAAAAAAAAGAAAAGAAAATAGGCTATCAGCGGGAATCGAACCCGGGTCGCTGCGTTAGTAGTCAAGTGCCCGCAACGAAAGACTAATGTGGCATTGCTGAAGGGAATTGTAATGAAAATTACTTTTAATACTATTGGTATCGTAAACTATCCCAAGCAAAGTCACCATCGGACTGGAGGTTACATTCGGGAAAAGCTTCAGGGTTACATTCGGGAATTTGTTTTACGATTGTAACCTCCAAAAGGTTACAATCGATAATTTTTTTTTCCGAATGTAAATTCCAAAAAGTAACATTAGGAAAAATAAAACAGTATACTCGGAAAAAAAGGTATATCAATCTATCGAGCGCTGTGCTCTATGTTAGAATCTACTTAATCAAGTTATCCAAGGAATCTAGTTAGTTCTTGTGTGCATAAAATATGTACAGGATCCTGAACAAAGCATGAGCACATCAAAGATGCTGAGAGTACATAAAAATGTCCCTATACCTTCTTTTTATGTCATGACACACCAAGAACAGTATAATTAAGTATCGATATTTAAAAAAAAAATAAAGAAAAAAAAATAGGCTATCAGCGGGAATCGAACCCGGGTCGCTGCGTTAGTAGTCAAGTGCCCGCAACGAAAGACTAACGTGGCATTGCTGAAGGGAATTGTAATGAAAATTACTTTTAATACTATTGGTATCGTAAACTATCCCAAGCAAAGTCACCATCGGACTGGAGGTTACATTCGGGAAAAGCTTCAGGGTTACATTCGGGAATTTGTTTTACGAGTGTAACCTCCAAAAGGTTACAATCGATAATATTTTTTTCCGAATGTAAATTCCAAAAAGTAACATTAGGAAACATCAAACAGTATACTCGGAAAAAAAGGTATATCAATCTATCGAGCGCTATGCTCTATGTTAGAATCTACTTAATCAAGTTATCCAAGGAATCTAGTTAGTTCTTGTGTGCATAAAATATGTACAGGATCCTGAACAAAGCTTGAGCACATCAAAGATGCTGAGAGTACATAAAAATGTCCCTATACCTTTTTTTTTATGTCATGACACACCAAGAACAGTATAATTAAGTATCGATATTTAAAAAAAAAAAAAAAAAAAAATAGGCTATCAGCGGGAATCGAACCCGGGTCGCTGCGTTAGTAGTCAAGTGCCCGCAACGAAAGACTAACGTGGCATTGCTGAAGGGTATTGTAATGAAAATTACTTTTAATACTATTGGTATCGTAAACTATCCTAAGCAAAGTCACCATCGGACTGGAGGTTACATTCGGGAAAAGCTTCAGGGTTACATTCGGGAATTTGTTTTACGAGTGTAACCTCCAAAAGGTTATAATCGATAATTTTTTTTTCCGAATGTAAATTCCAAAAAGTAACATTAGGAAAAATAAAACAGTATACTCGGAAAAAAAGGTATATCAATCTATCGAGCGCTATGCTCTATGTTAGAATCTACTTAATCAAGTTATCCAAGGAATCTAGTTAGTTCTTGTGTGCATAAAATATGTACAGGATCCTGAACAAAGCATGAGCACATCACAGATGCTGAGAGTACATAAAAATGTCCCTATACCTTTTTTTTTATGTCATGACACACCAAGAACAGTATAATTAAGTATCGATATTTTAAAAAAAAAAAAAAAATAGGCTATCAGCGGGAATCGAACCCGGGTCGCTGCGTTAGTAGTCAAGTGCCCGCAACGAAAGACTAACGTGGCATTGCTGAAGGGAATTGTAATGAAAATTACTTTTAATACTATTGGTATCGTAAACTATCCTAAGCAAAGTCACCATCGGACTGGAGGTTACATTCGGGAAAAGCTTCAGGGTTACATTCGGGAATTTGTTTTACGAGTGTAACCTCCAAAAGGTTATAATCGATAATTTTTTTTTTCCGAATGTAAATTCCAAAAAGTAACATTAGGAAAAATAAAACAGTATACTCGAAAAAAAAGGTATATCAATCTAACGAGCGCTATGCTCTATGTTAGAATCTACTTAATCAAGTTATCTAAGGAATCTAGTTAGTTCTTGTGTGCATAACATATGTACAGGATCCTGAACAAAGCATGAGCACATCAAAGATGCTGAGAGTACATAAAAATGTCCCTATACCTTCTTTGTATGTCATGACACACCAAGAACAGTATAATTAAGTATCGATATTTAAAAAAAAAAAAGAAAGAAAAAAAAATAGGCTATCAGCGGGAATCGAACCCGGGTCGCTGCGTTAGTAGTCAAATGCCCGCAACGAAAGACTAACGTGGCATTGCTGAAGGGAATTGTAATGAAAATTACTTTTAATACTATTGGTATCGTAAACTATCCCAAACAAAGTCACCATCGGACTGGAGGTTACGTTCGGGAAAAGCTTCAGGGTTACATTTGTGAATTTTTTTACGAGTGTAACCTCCAAAAGGTTACAATCGATATTTTTTTTTTCCGAATGTAAATTCCAAAAAGTAACATTAGGAAAAATAAAACAGTATACTCGGAAAAAAAGGTATATCAATCTATCGAGCGCTATGCTGTATGTTAGAATCTACTTAATCAAGTTATCCAAGGAATCTAGTTAGTTCTTGTGTGCATAAAATATGTACAGGATCCTGAACAAAGGATGAGCACATCAAAGATGCTGAGAGTACATAAAAATGTCCCTATACCTTCTTTTTATCTCATGACACACCAAGAACAGTATAATTAAGTATCGATATTTAAAAAAAAATAGGCTATCAGCGGGAATCGAACCCGAGTCGCTGCGTTAGTAGTCAAGTGCCCGCAACGAAAGACTAACGTGGCATTGCTGAAGGGAATTGTAATGAAAATTACTTTTAATACTATTGGTATCGTAAACTATCCCAAGCAAAGTCACCATCGGACTGGAGGTTACATTCGGGAAAAGCTTCAGGGTTACATTCGGGAATTTGTTTTACGAGTGTAACCTGCAAAAGGTTACAATCGATAATTTTTTTTCCGGATGTAAATTCAAAAAAGTAACATTAGGAAAAATATAACAGTATACTCGGAAAAAAAGGTATATCAATCTATCGAGCGCTATGCTCTATGTTAGAATCTACTTAATCAAGTTATCCAAGGAATCTAGTTAGTTCTTGTGTGCATAAAATATGTACAGGATCCTGAACATAGCATGAGCACATCACAGATGCTGAAAGTACATAAAAATGTCCCTATACCTTCTTTTTATGTCATGACACACCAAGAACAGTATAATTAAGTATCGATATTTAAAAAAAAAAAAAAGAAAAGAAAATAGGCTATCAGCGGGAATCGAACCCGGGTCGCTGCTTTAGTAGTCAAGTGCCCGCAACGAAAGACTAACGTGGCATTGCTGAAGGGGATTGAAATGAAAATTACTTTTAATACTATTGGTATCGTAAACTATCCCAAGCAAAGTCACCATCGGACTGGAGGTTACATTCGGGAAAAGCTTCAGGGTTACATTCGGGAATTTGTTTTACGAGTGTAACCTCCAAAAGGTCTGCGGTCAGCGGTCGACCAAGATGGCGGCCAATTTCCTCACTCCTGTCTTTATAGCTTTTCTTGCAATTTTATTCAACCAAAAGTTGCACTATTCACCAAATTTGACTTCAGGGATAAATGGATTTGGTCTGAACTGCATCCTGGCGAACAGTGAGTCGATATTAACTGGTCTTGAAGCCTTTTACAGCCACAATATACGAGCAAATAAGATGAACGTCGGCCGAAGCTCAAGTGAACACAAACATCTCTTGCTTTGCTTACTTCTCTTAGGTGGCGATATTCAATTAAACCCGGGTCCCAAGTGGAAATTTCCATGTGGCTCTTGCAACAAACCAGTTTAAAGCAACCAAAAGGGTATTCAGTGTGACAATCGTAACTTATGGTATCACACAAGATGCTGTTCCATCAATGATGATTTATACTATACCCTCGCAGCTTCGTCTTGTACGTGGTTATGTGTGTCTTGTGGCTTTCCAAGTTTCTCAAGCTCACTATTTGAATCATCCTCCATCGAGCTACAAAATTCATTTTCTTCATTAGACTCATTGCATCAAGATACACAGAATATTAGTAGCTCTACTATTAGATCACCTGAAACTAGCCCGCTCGACTCCAGCTCAAGAAATTCAAGTAATACAAGAAAGCAGTCAAAGGAAAAACTAACTGGAATGATTCTTAATTGTAACGGTCTTAAGGGAACTGATCATATTACTAAATTCCAAGCTCTCATAAACTTACATGATCCTGACTTTATCTTTGGAACTGAATCGAAGCTGTGCCCTGATATTTCAACTTACTCCATCTTCTCTCAGAACTATTCAGTTTTTCGAAGGGACAGAAATAAATTTGGAGGCGGTGTCTTTCAAGCCATAAAATCAGATCTAGTTTGTACCGAAGAGCCAGATTTTGAAGTTGATAACTGTGAAATCATTTGGACCTCCCTCAAGCTAGCAAACCGTAAATCAATATATATGTCATCTTATTATAGGCCACCAAACCAACCTTCTGATTCTATCGATAATCTGAATGAATCTATAAGACGAGTCTTCAACAAAGTTAAAAATTTCCCAAACATCATAATTGGAGGAGATTTTAATCTTGGAGACATTGAATGGAACTCAAGTGTCCCAACTCCAACAAATCCAGCTACAGCTTCCTTACATCAAAAGTTCCTTCAAACCATTGATGATTTTTCTCTCTCGCAACATGTCAAAACTACCACAAGACCATCATCTTGTAAGACTTTGGACCTGTTATTAACTACCTACCCGAATGTTATTGTTAATACCTCTACTGCTTCTGGCTTAAGTGATCATCTTGCTGTCATCTTTGAGGTTAACTTAAAGCCTTCTAGATCACTAAAACCTCCTCACAAGGTTTATCAATACAAGAAAGCCAACTTTCCTGATCTGTGTAAATTTATGTCAGACTCATCAACTACATTCTTCTCGACAAATCCAGAAAAGAGAACAGTTGAAGAAAACTGGGTCCTGTTTAAAACCTCATTGTCTACTGGGATATCTCAGTTTATTCCACAAAAATCTTCACGCCCAAAATATAAATTACCATGGATTAATACCAACATCAAAAGAGAAATGCGCAAGAAAGATCGTATGCATAAAAAAGCCATTAAGTCCAAAAATCAACAACACTGGGAGGCTTTCAAGCGTCAGCGTAATCTGGTTTCAAAGCTCATCAAAGACTCCCGTAATGATTATCTTAATAACATCATAGGCAATAGCTTAAAAGATAATCCCAAAAAGTTTTGGTCTTATGTAAGGAGTAGCAAATCAGAGTCTATTGGCATCCCGCCTTTAAAGAACAATGATTCCTCTGTTTCTGTGACAGACGCACATAAAGCTGAAACTCTTAATAATTTTTTCCATTCAGTATTTACACAAGAACAACTACCAACACCTGTTCTTGGAAATTCACCATATTCATCAATTCCAGATCTTCACATTTCTGCTGAAGGAGTCTGTAAGCAATTATCTGAATTAAATCCCAAGAAGGCATGCGGGCCCGACGAAATTCCTGCAAATGTTCTGAAAGAAGTTTCCCAATCAATATCACATTGGCTAGCATTCATTTTTCAACAATCTTTTGACTGCAACAAGATTCCATCTGATTGGTCAAATGCTTTAATCACAGCGATTCACAAGAAGGGTTTGAAATCTGAGCCAGCCAATTATCGACCCATTTCATTAACTTCTATTTGCTGTAAAATAATGGAACACATCATTCTTAGCCATATGGCCAAACACTTGTCATCTCATAATATCCTTATCAACCAACAACATGGATTTAGGGAAAAATTTTCCTGTGAAACTCAACTAATCTCTGCAATTCATGACTGGGCAAAAACTATTAATTTTCGTGGCCAAACTGATGTTTTATTATTAGACTTCTCAAAGGCCTTTGATTCCGTCCCGCACCAACGACTGCTCATTAAACTTGATTTTTATGGAATCAGAGGTAATATGCTCAATTGGATCAAAGCATTTGTATCAAACCGCAAACAAAGTGTTTCAGTCAATGGTACTGTTTCTTCATCCAAGTCTGTAGTGTCTGGCGTGCCTCAGAGCTCTGTTTTGGGCCCAGTGTTATTCCTATTGTTTATTAATGACATTTCAACATCTATACAATCTAACCTTCGTCTATTCGCAGACGACTGTGTATTATATAGAGAGGTAGCTTCATTACAGGACTGTCAAGCTTTACAACAAGACCTCGATCGTTTATCTGTGTGGTCAAAAACTTGGCAACTTAAATTCAATGTTTCTAAATGTTATCATTTAGGAATTACTCGAAAGAAAATACCTGTTAAGTTTACTTACTCCATGGATGGAAAATGTATAACCCAAGCATCTTCTACCCCCTACTTAGGAGTAACCATCGCTGATAATCTATCATGGAACGAACACTGTGATAACATCTGCAAAAAGGCAAATTCTACCCTTGGCCTTCTGAAACGCATTCTATCTGGTTGTTCTCCTGAAGTAAAGGACTCTGCCTATAGAACACTTGTTCGTCCTAAATTAGAATATGCCACCAGTGCATAGAATCCATATACACAATGTAATATAAACAAGATTGAGATGATTCAACGACGTGCAGCAAGATTTGTTTTCAATGATTACTCACGCTATAGTAGTGTTTCTCCTATGATCAACTCACTAGGATGGGAATCCTTGGAACAACGTAGGCAATTAAATCAAGCACATATGTTCTATAAAATCTACAATGGCCTTGTTGGTATATCTTTTCCACCCGAAGTAACACCTATCACAAGAGTCTCAAGACAACCCAACTGCGCGCCCTTCCATCAACTTGTAACATTGAATGACACTTATAAATATTCATTTTACCCAAGAACTATAAGAACTTGGAACAGTATAAATTTATCTACAATCCCAGATTCGTTAGCTAAGTTCAAGGACAGTTTATTATTAAAAGTCCAAACCAATTAATAATACCTATTGATATATATATGCATGAAAAGATATATTTATTTTTATTTAACATTTACATTAACAATTAACATATTTTTTACTAGTTTCTGATCTTTAGGGTGCATGCCATGGATGCATGGAGCGGCTGCCAAACTAGCGTGAGTTGGCTCAAGGGTGAGGCAAAGATTCTTTGTTTCGCGCTTCGGTTGATTCTTGTTGGTTGGCTGTTTCATGCATTTATGGCATTCACTCTATTGATGATAATTTTAATTTCATGTATATAAAATTAATTATTTAATTTTATCAAATATCTAATTTCAATAATTTTCAAGTAATATATATTTATGCTTCATTTTCAATTTAACCTAAATTATTTTTTCCGATGGCCGAAATTATTATTATTATATTTTTCTTTTGTATTTACATATTGTATTTTCTTTTTCAACTCCTAGTATAGTCTTAACTGTTTTTTTAGGAGTATAACTATTAAAGATTAAAGATTAAAGGTTATAATCGATTTTTTTTTTTCCGAATGTAAATTCCAAAAAGTAACATTAGGAAACATAAAACAGTATACTCGGAAAAAAAGGTATATCAATCTATCGAGCGCTATGCTGTATGTTAGAATCTACTTAATCAAGTTATCCAAGGAATCTAGTTAGTTCTTGTGTGCATAAAATATGTACAGGATCCTGAACAAAGGATGAGCACATCAAAGATGCTGAGAGTACATAAAAATGTCCCTATACCTTCTTTTTATCTCATGACACACCAAGAACAGTATAATTAAGTATCGATATTTAAAAAAAAATAGGCTATCAGCGGGAATCGAACCCGAGTCGCTGCGTTAGTAGTCAAGTGCCCGCAACGAAAGACTAACGTGGCATTGCTAAAGGGAATTGTAATGAAAATTACTTTTAATACTATTGGTATCGTAAACTATCCCAAGCAAAGTCACCATCGGACTGGAGGTTACATTCGGGAAAAGCTTCAGGGTTACATTCGGGAATTTGTTTTACGAGTGTAACCTGCAAAAGGTTACAATCGATAATTTTTTTTCCGGATGTAAATTCAAAAAAGTAACATTAGGAAAAATATAACAGTATACTCGGAAAAAAAGGTATATCAATCTATCGAGCGCTATGCTCTATGTTAGAATCTACTTAATCAAGTTATCCAAGGAATCTAGTTAGTTCTTGTGTGCATAAAATATGTACAGGATCCTGAACATAGCATGAGCACATCAAAGATGCTGAGAGTACATAAAAATGTCCCTATACCTTCTTTTTATGTCATGACACACCAAAAACAGTATAATTAAGTATCGATATTTAAAAAAAAAAAAAAAAAGAAAAAAAAAAGGCTATCAGCGGGAATCGAACCCGGGTCGCTGCGTTAGTAGTCAAGTGCCCGCAACGAAAGACTAACGTGGCATTGCTGAAGGGAATTGTAATGAAAATTACTTTTAATACTATTGGTATCGTAAACTATCCCAAGCAAAGTCACCATCGGACTGGAGGTTACATTCGGGAAAAGCTTCAGGGTTACATTCGGGAATTTGTTTTACGAGTGTAACCTCCAAAAGGTTACAATCGATAATTTGTTTTCCGAATGTAAATTCCAAAAAGTAACATTAGGAAAAATAAAACAGTATACTCGGAAAAAAAGGTATATCAATCTATCGAGCGCTATGCTCTATGTTAGAATCTACTTAATCAAGTTATCCAAGGAATCTAGTTAGTTCTTGTGTGCATAAAATATGTACAGGATCCTGAACAAAGCATGAGCACATCAAAGATGCTGAGAGTACATAAAAATGTCCCTATACCTTCTTTTTATCTCATGACACACCAAGAACAGTATAATTAAGTATCGATATTTAAAAAAAAAATAGGCTATCAGCGGGAATCGAACCCGGGTCGCTGCGTTAGTAGTCAAGTGCCCGCAACAAAAGACTAACGTGGCATTGCTAAAGGGAATTGTAATGAAAATTACTTTTAATACTATTGGTATCGTAAACTATCCCAAGCAAAGTCACCATCGGACTGGAGGTTACATTCGGGAAAAGCTTCAGGGTTACATTCGGGAATTTGTTTTACGAGTGTAACCTGCAAAAGGTTACAATCGATAATTTTTTTTCCGGATGTAAATTCAAAAAAGTAACATTAGGAAAAATATAACAGTATACTCGGAAAAAAAGGTATATCAATCTATCGAGCGCTATGCTCTATGTTAGAATCTACTTAATCAAGTTATCCAAGGAATCTAGTTAGTTCTTGTGTGCATAAAATATGTACAGGATCCTGAACATAGCATGAGCACATCAAAGATGCTGAGAGTACATAAAAATGTCCCTATACCTTCTTTTTATGTCATGACACACCAAAAACAGTATAATTAAGTATCGATATTTAAAAAAAAAAAAAAAAAAAAGAAAAAAAAAAGGCTATCAGCGGGAATCGAACCCGGGTCGCTGCGTTAGTAGTCAAGTGCCCGCAACGAAAGACTAACGTGGCATTGCTGAAGGGAATTGTAATGAAAATTACTTTTAATACTATTGGTATCGTAAACTATCCCAAGCAAAGTCACCATCGGACTGGAGGTTACATTCGGGAAAAGCTTCAGGGTTACATTCGGGAATTTGTTTTACGAGTGTAACCTCCAAAAGGTTACAATCGATAATTTTTTTTTCCGAATGTAAATTCCAAAAAGTCACAAGTCAGTATTAGAATTTCACTGAAGTTCATTGTGTCAGGGCTCTAGAGCTATTCCAAATCTCTTAAACATGACACTCCCCCTTTAAAGGAAAGTAAAAAAAAATCAAATTGTTGGTGGGGGTCTCTGTTGTGTTTGTTTTCTTTTTAGTTTTGTTCTATTATTATTATTATTTTCTTTTTTAGATGGGGAGGGGAATTCAGCTAAAAATAGCCAAGGGTCAATTCAAGCAACTAGTACAAAAGATGTTTTTTGCAGTCCTTTATTCAATATATTCAAGGTTATCATGCAATTCTGTTGTTTGACTGCATATATATATTTTTTTTTCTTTCTTTTCATTACAAGTTCTATATGTGTAAGTGGTGACCATAGCTATGATTACTATTATTTAGAATAATTTTTTACCTACTAAAAGAAAACAACTTGACTGCAAAACACTTACTGTAGGGCACTCGATATTAGGCATTACTTTCATGTGGATGTAAGGTTGAAATGTCAAAACCTTCATTAACCCGTGAACTACGCTTTAGCGTATCACACTTTGCTGTGATCTGATTCTATTGTTCTTTTTTGTGTTTTACTAAATATTACCGTTTAACTATCACACTTTGTTTCACGGGTTAATGAAAACCACTCTAATTACTTACAGTAATTCTTTTTTAATATTATTATTTACTTGTATAATTTAGATGAGCAATACATATTTCTTCTTGGCATTGTAGAGCTCATCTCGTTCCTCATAAATAACAAACAAAATGAAGTTTGTTCTTATTTGGTGCAAAGGAATCTACATTAGTTTTCTAATCAGATAATTGTTTTTTTTTAACCCTCACCTGTTATTTCAACAGCTCTTACTTGAGTTTGCTTGTCTCAGAAATAGACCTTGCTTAATAAACAAAGACATGTTACAAACTTATTTAATAATAGGTAACAACTGCAATATTGTATGAAGAGAGTGCCCCTCTCTTCCCCCTGCTATTGTTGAAATTATGCTCAATAAATTTTTACCTCTTCCCTCTCCACCAGTTCAGCATTCTATGTATGCTTCCCTGTACAAAATGCACCCCTTCAAATAGAACATTAAAGTTCACATACTTGTTTACTTCCTCAAACTCTTTGCTTTGTGTTTTTTGTTAACTTCCTAGGAACAAATTGAATACATATAATCAATAAATCTAGCAAGCTTATTTTGCAAACTCACTTCTTTTTTTATTATTTTTGCGGAAAACCTATCAGGATTAAGGGGGTCCAGCACAAAGAAAAAAAAAACGAATTAAAAAAAAGCCCATTGGCCTGGGATCGAACCCGGTCTGAAGAACAAAACGGAAACCATACATACGGATTACCCAATCGGTATGGCAGCACAAGGCTTTTACGGAAGGCTGTAAAGAACCCGAAGGCCCCAAGCACCGATATTTTCGATCGAATATGCTGTACAACACTCTTGCAAGGTTATCCCAACCCGCGCATTAATGGGGAGGACAATAACCATGATCCCAGGCCTGTAATACGGTTACGCCACGCACAGCTCGCCGAGATTGTGGATGACAAAAAATAGAGGTCTATTTGGGCGCCTTGGGTCCCTTGGGGACTCGCCATGCGCACGGGCGAATCTCTTTTATTGTGTACATGACATCAAATTAGCGAAGAAAAAAGACGCTGTTGTGGTATCATGTGGAAATCATAAAATAAATAGAAATAAAGACGTAAGGGGGGAGAATATTGACATCTTCATATTAGAATATTGACAAAATCCGCAATTTTGTCTACGCTGCCTGAGTAAAGCTGTATTTTACTTTAAAGGGGCAGCAACATAGTACTGCGCATGTCTGGAGTCAGTGATTATTGTAGGCTTTTAAGTGTCTACAAACAGTTGAACTTTTTAAAAGCTGTCAATACCTTATTAAATAATATGCAATATTACATTGAAAACTATGTTAATGGACAGTTTGTGGTCATTGTTTTTGTTTTGTTTAAAGTCTTCCACATGTACCAAAAGCTCATAAGTCAGTATTAGAATTTCACTGAAGTTCATTGTGTCAGGGCTCTAGAGCTATTGCACATCTCTTAAACATGACACTCCCCCTTTAAAGGAAAGTAAAAAAAATCAAAATTGTTGGTGGGGGTCTAGCTGTGTTTGTTTTCTTTTTAGTTTTGTTCTATTATTATTATTATTTTCTTTTTTAGAGGGGGAGGGGAATTCAGCTAAAAATAGCCAAGGGTCAATTCAAGAAACTAGTACAAAAGATGTTTTTTGCAGTCCTTTATTCAATATATTCAAGGTTATCATGCAATCCTGTTGTTTGACTGCATATATATATATTTGTTTTCTTTCTTTTCATTACAAGTTCTATATGTGTAAGTGGTGACCATAGCTATGATTACTATTATTTAGAATAATTTTTTACCTACTAAAAGAAAACAACTTGACTGCAAAACACTTACTGTAGGGCACTCGATATTAGGCATTACTTTCATGTGGATGTAAGGTTGAAATGTCAAAACCTTCATTAACCCGTGAACTACGCTTTAGCGTATTACACTTTGTTGTGATCTGATTCTATTGTTCTTTTTTGTGTTTTACTAACTATTACCGTTTAACTATCACACTTTGTTTCACGGGTTAATGAAAACCACTCTAATTACTTAAAGTAGTTCTTTTTTAATATTATCATTTACTTGTATAATTTAGATGAGCAATACATATTTCTTTATGGCTTTGTATAGATCATCTCGTTCCTCATAAATAACAAACAAAATGAAGTTTGTTCTTATTTTGGTGCAAAGGAATCTACAGTAGTTTTCTAAGCAGATAATTGTTTTTCTTTTAACACTCACCTGTTATTTCAACAGCCTTACTTGAGTTTGCTTGTCTCAGAAATAGACCTTGCTTAATAAACAAAGACATGTTACAAACTTATTTAATAATAGGTAACAACTGCAATATTGTATGAAGAGAGTGCCCCTCTCTTCCCCCTGCTATTGTTGAAATTATGCTCAATAAACTTTTACCTCTTCCCTCTCCACCAGTTAAGCATTCTATGTATGCTTCCCTGTACAAAATGCACCCCTTCAAATAGAAAATTAAAGTTCAAATACTTGTTTACTTCCTCAAACTCTTTGCTTTGTGTTTTTTGTTAACTTCCTAGGAACAAATTGAATACATATAATCAATAAATCTAGCAAGCTTATTTTGCAAACTCACTTTTTTTTATTATTTTTGCGCAAAACCTATCAGGATTAAGGGGGTCCAGCACAAAGAAAAAAAATCGAATTAAAAAAAAAGCCCATTGGCCTGGGATCGAACTCGGTCTGAAGAACAAAACGGAAACCATACATACGGATTAGCCAATCGGTATGGCAGCACAAGGCTTTTACGGAAGGCTGTAAAGAACCAGAAGGCCCCAAGCACCGATATTTCCGAGCGAATATGCTGTACAACACTCTTGCAAGGTTATCCCAACCCGCGCAATAATGGGGAGGACAATAACCAGGATCCCAGGCCTGTAATACGGTAACGCCACGCACAGCTCGCCGAGATTGTGGATGACAAAAAATAGAGGTCTATTTGGGCGTCTTGGGTCCCTTGGTGACTCGCCATGCGCACGGGCGCATCTCTTTTATTGTGTACATGACATCAAATTAGCGAAGAAAAAAGACGCTGTTTTGGTATCATGTGAATAGCATAAAATAAATAGAAATAAAGACGTAAGGGGGGAGAATATTGACATATTCATATTAGAATATTGACCAAATCTGCAATATTGTCTACGCTGACTAAGTAAAGCTGTATTTTACTTTAAAGGGGCAGCAACATAGTACTGCGCATGTCTGGAGTCAGTGATTATTGTAGGCTTTTAAGTGTCTACAAACAGTTGAACTTTTTAAAAGCTGTCAATACCTTATTAAATAATATGCAATATTATATTGAAAACTATGTTAATTGACAGTTTGTGGTCATTTTTTTTGTTTTGTTTAAAGTCTCCCACATGTACCAAAAGCTCATAAGTCAGTATTAGAATTTCACTGAAGTTCATTGTGTCAGGGCTCTAGAGCTATTGCACATCTCTTAAACATGACACTCCCCCTTTAAAGGAAAGTAAAAAAAATCAAAATTGTTGGTTGGGGTCTCTGCTGTGTTTGTTTTCTTTTTAGTTTTGTTCTATTATTATTATTATTTTCTTTTTTAGAGGGGGAGGGGAATTCAGCTAAAAATAGCCAAGGGTCAATTCAAGAAACTAGTACAAAAGATGTTTTTTGCAGTCCTTTATTCAATATATTCAAGGTTATCATGCAATTCTGTTGTTTGACTGCATATATATATATTTGTTTTCTTTCTTTTCATTACAAGTTCTATATGTGTAAGTGGTGACCATAGCTATGATTACTATTATTTAGAATAATTTTTTACCTACTAAAAGAAAACAACTTGACTGCAAAACACTTACTGTAGGGCACTCGATATTAGGCATTACTTTCATGTGGATGTAAGGTTGAAATGTCAAAACCTTCATTAACCCGTGAACTACGCTTTAGTGTATTACACTTTGTTGTGATCTGATTCTATTGTTCTTTTTTGTGTTTTACTAACTATTACCGTTTAACTATCACACTTTGTTTCACGGGTTAATGAAAACCACTCTAATTACTTAAAGTAGTTCTTTTTTAATATTATCATTTACTTGTATAATTTAGATGAGCAATACATATTTCTTTATGGCTTTGTATAGATCATCTCGTTCCTCATAAATAACAAACAAAATGAAGTTTGTTCTTATTTTGGTGCAAAGGAATCTACAGTAGTTTTCTAAGCAGATAATTGTTTTTCTTTTAACACTCACCTGTTATTTCAACAGCCTTACTTGAGTTTGCTTGTCTCAGAAATAGACCTTGCTTAATAAACAAAGACATGTTACAAACTTATTTAATAATAGGTAACAACTGCAATATTGTATGAAGAGAGTGCCCCTCTCTTCCCCCTGCTATTGTTGAAATTATGCTCAATAAACTTTTACCTCTTCCCTCTCCACCAGTTAAGCATTCTATGTATGCTTCCCTGTACAAAATGCACCCCTTCAAATAGAAAATTAAAGTTCAAATACTTGTTTACTTCCTCAAACTCTTTGCTTTGTGTTTTTTGTTAACTTCCTAGGAACAAATTGAATACATATAATCAATAAATCTAGCAAGCTTATTTTGCAAACTCACTTTTTTTTTATTATTTTTGCGCAAAACCTATCAGGATTAAGGGGGTCCAGAACAAAGAAAAAAAATCGAATTAAAAAAAAAGCCCATTGGCCTGGGATCGAACCCGGTCTGAAGAACAAAACGGAAACCATACATACGGATTACCCAATCGGTATGGCAGCACAAGGCTTTTACGGAAAGCTGTAAAGAACCCGAAGGCCCCAAGCACCGATATTTCCGAGCGAATATGCTGTACAACACTCTTGCAAGGTTATCCCAACCCGCGCATTAATGGAGAGGACAATAACCAGGATCCCAGGCCTGTAATACGGTTACGCCACGCACAGCTCGCCGAGATTGTGGATGACAAAAAATAGAGGTCTATTTGGGCGTCTTGGGTCCCTTGGGGACTCGCCATGCGCACGGGCGCATCTCTTTTATTGTGTACATGACATCAAATTAGCGAAGAAAAAAGACGCTGTTTTGGTGTCATGTGAAAACCATAAAATAAATAGAAATAAAGACGTAAGGGGGGAGAATATTGACATCTTCATATTAGAATATTGACAAAATCCGCAATTTTGTCTACGCTGACTAAGTAAAGCTGTATTTTACTTTAAAGGGGCAGCAGCATAGTACTGCGCATGTCTGGAGTCAGTGATTATTGTAGGCTTTTAAGTGTCAACAAACAGTTGAACTTTTTAAAAGCTGTGAATACCTTATTAAATAATATGCAATATTATATTGAAAACTATGTTAATTGACAGTTTGTGGTCATTTTTTTGTTTTGTTTAAACTCTCCCACATGTACCAAAAGCTCATAAGTCAGTATTAGAATTTCACTGAAGTTCATTGTGTCAGGGCTCTAGAGCTATTGCAATTCTCTTAAACATGACACTCCCCCTTTGTTTTATTTTTATTGAAAACTATGTTAATTGACAGTTTGTGGTCATTTTTTTTGTTTTGTTTAAAGTCTCCCACATGTACCAAAAGCTCATAAGTCAGTATTAGAATTTCACTGAAGTTCATTGTGTCAGGGCTCTAGAGCTATTGCAAATCTTTTGTCTACGCTGTCTACTTACAGTAATTCTTTTTCAATATTATTATTTACTTGTATAATTTAGATGAGCAAAACATATTTCTTCTTGGCCTTGTAGAGCTCATCTCGTTCCTCATAAATAACAAACAAAATGAAGTTTGTTCTTATTTGGTGCAAAGGAATCTACATCAGTTTTCTAATCAGATAATTGTTGTTTTTTTAACACTCACCTGTTATTTCAACAGCTCTTACTTGAGTTTGCTTGTCTCAGAAATAAACCTTGCTTAATAAACAAATATATCTTACAAACTTATTTAATAATAGGTAACAACTGCAATATTGTATGAAGAGAGTGCCCCTCTCTTCCCCTTGCTATTGTTGAAATTATGCTCAATAAACTTTTACCTCTTCCCTCTCCACCAGTTAAGCATTCTATGTATGCTTCCCTGTACAAAATGCACCCCTTCAAATAGAACATTAAAGTTCACATACTTGTTTACTTCCTCAAACTCTTTGCTTTGTGTTTTTTGTTAACTTCCTAGGAACAAATTGAATACATATAATCAATAAATCCAGCAAGCTTATTTTGCAAACTCACTTTTTTTATTATTTTTACGCAAAACCTATCAGGATTAGGGGGGTCAAGCACAAAGAAAGAAAACGAATAAAAAAAAAGCCCATTGGCCTGGGATCGAACCCGGTCTGAAGAACAAAACGGAAACCATACATACGGATTACCCAATCGGTATGGCAGCACAAGGCTTTTACGGAAGGCTGTAAAGAACCCGAAGGCCCCAAGCACCGATATTTCCGAGCGAATATGCTGTACAACACTCTTGCAAGGTTATCCCAACCCGCGCATTAATGGGGAGGACAATAACCAGGATCCCAGGCCTGTAATACGGTTACGCCACGCACAGCTCGCCAGGATTGTGGATGACAAAAAATAGAGGTCTATTTGGGCGTCTTGGGTCCCTTGGGAACTCGCCATGCGCACGGGCGCATCTCTTTAATTGTGTACATGACATCAAATTTGCGAAGAAAAAAGACGCTGTTTTGGTATCATGTGAAAAGCATAAAATAAATAGAAATAAAGACGTAAGGGGGGAGAATATTGACATATTCATATTAGAATATTAACAAAATCCGCAATATTGTCTACGCTGACTAAGTAAAGCTGTATTTTACTTTAAAGGGGCAGCAACATAGTACTGCGCATGTCTGGAGTCAGTGCTTATTGTAGGCTTTTAAGTGTCAACAAACAGTTGAACTTTTTAAAAGCTGTCAATACCTTATTAAATAATATGCAATATTATATTGAAAACTATGTTAATTGACAGTTTGTGGTCATTTTTTTTGTTTTGTTAAAAGTCTCCCACATGTACCAAAAGCTCATAAGTCAGTATTAGAATTTCACTGAAGTTCATTGTGTCAGGGCTCTAGAGCTATTGCAAATCTCTTAAACATGACACTCCCCCTTTAAAGGAAAGTAAAAAAAATCAAAATTGTTGGTGGAGGTCTCTGTTGTGTTTGTTATCTTTTTAGTTTTGTTCTATTATTATTATTATTTTCTTTGTTAGAGGGAGAGGGGAATTCAGCTAAAAATAGCCAAGGGTCAATTCAAGCAACTAGTACAAAAGATGTTTTTTTGCAGTCCTTTATTCAATATATTCAAGGTTATTATGCAATTCTGTTGTTTGACTGCATATATATATTTTTTCTTTCTTTTCATTACAAGTGCTATATGTGTAAGTGGTGACCATAGCTATGATTACTATTATTTAGAATAATTTTTTACCTACTAAAAGAAAACAACTTGACTGCAAAACACTTACTGTAGGGCACTCGATATTAGGCATTACTTTCATGTGGATATAAGGTTGAAATGTCAAAACCTTCATTAACCCGTGAACTACGCTTTAGCGTATTACACTTTGTTGTGATCTGATTCTATTGTTCGTTTTTGTGTTTTACTAACTATTACCGTTTAACTATCACACTTTGTTTCACGGGTTAATGAAAACCACTCTAATTACTTACAGTAATTCTTTTTTAATATTATTATTTACTTGTATAATTTAGATGAGCAATACATATTTCTTCTTGGCCTTGTAGAGCTCATCTCGTTCCTCATAAATAACAAACAAAATGAAGTTTGTTCTTATTTGGAGCAAAGGAATCTACATTAGTTTTCTAATCAGATAATTGTTTTTTTTTAACACTCACCTGTTATTTTAACAGCTCTTACTTGAGTTTGCTTGTCTCAGAAATAGACCTTGCTTAATAAACAAAGACATGTTACAAACTTATCTAATAATAGGTAACAACTGCAATATTGTATGAAGAGAGTGCCCCTCTCTTCCCCCTGCTATTGTTGAAATTATGCTCAATAAACTTTTACCTCTTCCCTCTCCACCTGTTAAGCATTCTATGTATGCTTCCCTGTACAAAATGCACCCTTTCAAATAGAACATTAAAGTTCACATACTTGTTTACTTCATCAAACTCTTTGCTTTGTGTTTTTTGTTAACTTCCTAGGAACAAATTGAATACATATAATCAATAAATCCAGCAAGCTTATTTTGCAAACTCACTTTTTTTTATTATTTTTGCGCAAAACCAATCAGGATTAGTGGGGTCAAGCACAAAGCAAGAAAACGAATAAAAAAAAAGCCCATTGGCCTGGGATCGAACCCGGTCTGAAGAACAAAACGGAAACCATACATACGGATTACCCAATCGGTATGGCAGCACAAGGCTTTTACGGAAGGCTGTAAAGAACCCGAAGGCCCCAAGCACCGATATTTCCGAGCGAATATGCTGTACAACACTCTTGCAAGGTTATCCCAACCCGCGCATTAATGGGGAGGACAATAACCAGGATCCCAGGCCTGTAATACGGTTACGCCACGCACAGCTCGCCGAGATTGTGGATGACAAAAAATAGAGGTCTATTTGGGCGTCTTGGGTCCCTTGGGGACTCGCTATGCGCACGGGCGCATCTCTTTTATTGTGTACATGACATCAAATTAGCGAAGAAAAAAGACGCTGTTTTGGTATCATGTGAAAATCATAAAATAAATAGAAATAAAGACTTAAGGGGGGAGAATATTGACATCTTCATATTAGAATATTGACAAAATCCGCAATTTTGTCTACGCTGACTAAGTAAAGCTGTATTTTACTTTAAAGGGGCAGCAACATAGTACTGCGCATGTCTGGAGTCAGTGATTATTGTAGGCTTTTAAGTGTCAACAAACAGTTGAACTTTTTAAAAGCTGTCAATACCTTATTAAATAATATGCAATATTATATTGAAAACTATGTTAATTGACAGTTTGTGGTCATTTTTTTTGTTTTGTTTAAAGTCTCCCACATGTACCAAAAGCTCATAAGTCAGTATTAGAATTTCACTGAAGTTCATTGTGTCAGGGCTCTAGAGCTATTGCAAATCTCTTAAACATGACACTCCCCCTTTAAAGGAAAGTAAAAAAAATCAAAATTGTTGGTGGAGGTCTCTGTTGTGTTTGTTTTCTTTTTAGTTTTGTTCTATTATTATTATTATTTTCTTTTTTAGAGGGGGAGGGGAATTCAGCTAAAAATAGCCAAGGGTCAATTCAAGCAACTAGTACAAAAGATGTTTTTTTGCAGTCCTTTATTCAATATATTCAAGGTTATCATGCAATTCTGTTGTTTGACTGCATATATATATTTTTTCTTTTTTTTCATTACAAGTGCTATATGTGTAAGTGGTGACCATAGCTATGATTACTATTATTTAGAATAATTTTTTACCTACTAAAAGAAAACAACTTGACTGCAAAACACTTACTGTAGGGCACTCGATATTAGGCATTACTTTTATGTGGATGTAAGGTTGAAATGTCAAAACCTTCATTAACCCGTGAACTACGCTTTAGCGTACTACACTTTGTTGTGATCTGATTCTATTGTTCTTTTTTGTGTTTTATTAACTATTACCGTTTAACTATCACACTTTGTTTCACGGGTTAATGAAAACCACTCTAATTACTTACAGTAATTCTTTTTTAATATTATTATTTACTTGTATAATTTAGATGAGCAATACATATTTCTTCTTGGCCTTGTAGAGCTCATCTCGTTCCTCATAAATAACAAACAAAATGAAGTTTGTTCTTATTTGGTGCAAAGGAATCTACATTAGTTTTCTAATCAGATAATTGTTTTTTTTAACACTCACCTGTTATTTTAACAGCTCTTACTTGAGTTTGCTTGTCTCAGAAATAGACCTTGCTTAATAAACAAAGACATGTTACAAACTTATTTAATAATAGGTAACAACTGCAATATTGTATGAAGAGAGTGCCCCTCCCTTCCCCCTGCTATTGTTGACATTATGCTCAATAAACTGTTACCTCTCCCCTCTCCACCAGTTAAGCATTCTATGTATGCTTCCCTGTACAAAATGCGCCCCTTCAAATAGAACATTAAAGTTCACATACTTGTTTACTTCCTCAAACTCTTTGCTTTGTGTTTTTTGTTAACTTCCTAGGAACAAATTGAATACATATAATCAATAAATCCAGCAAGCTTATTTTGCAAACTCACTTTTTTTTATTATTTTTGCGCAAAACCAATCAGGATTAGGGGGGTCAAGCACAAAGAAAGAAAACGAATAAAAAAAAGCCCATTGGCCTGGGATCGAACCCGGTCTGAAGAACAAAACGGAAACCATACATACGGATTACCCAATCGGTATGGCAGCACAAGGTTTTTACGGAAGGCTGTAAAGAACCCGAAGGCCCCAAGCACCGATATTTCCGATCGAATATGCTGTACAACACTCTTGCAAGGTTATCCCAACCCGCGCATTAATGGGGAGGACAATAACCAGGATCCCAGGCCTGTAATACGGTTACGCCACGCACAGCTCGCCGAGATTGTGGATGACAAAAAATAGAGGTCTATTTGGGCGTCTTGGGTCCCTTGGGGACTCGCCATGCGCACGGGCGCATCTCTTTTATTGTGTACATGACATCAAATTAGCGAAGAAAAAAGACGCTGTTTTGGTATCATGTGAAAATCATAAAATAAATAGAAATAAAGACGTAAGGGGGGAGAATATTGACATCTTCATATTAGAATATTGACAAAATCTGCAATTTTGTCTACGCTGACTAAGTAAAGCTGTATTTTACTTTAAAGGGGCAGCAGCATAGTACTGCGCATGTCTGGAGTCAGTGATTATTGTAGGCTTTTAAGTGTCAACAAACAGTTGAACTTTTTAAAAGCTGTCAATACCTTATTAAATAATATGCAATATTATATTGAAAACTATGTTAATTGACAGTTTGTGGTCATTTTTTTTGTTTTGTTTAAAGTCTCCCACATGTACCAAAAGCTCATAAGTCAGTATTAGACTTTCACTGAAGTTCATTGTGTCAGGGCTCTAGAGCTATTGCAATTCTCTTAAACATGACACTCCCCCTTTGTTTTATTTTTATTGAAAACTATGTTAATTGACAGTTTGTGGTCATTTTTTTTGTTTTGTTTAAAGTCTCCCACATGTACCAAAAGCTCATAAGTCAGTATTAGAATTTCACTGAAGTTCATTGTGTCAGGGCTCTAGAGCTATTGCAAATCTTTTGTCTACGCTGTCTACTTACAGTAATTCTTTTTTAATATTATTATTTACTTGTATAATTTAGATGAGCAAAACATATTTCTTCTTGGCCTTGTAGAGCTCATCTCGTTCCTCATAAATAACAAACAAAATGAAGTTTGTTCTTATTTGGTGCAAAGGAATCTACATTAGTTTTCTAATCAGATAATTGTTGTTTTTTTAACACTCACCTGTTATTTCAACAGCTCTTACTTGAGTTTGCTTGTCTCAGAAATAAACCTTGCTTAATAAACAAATATATCTTACAAACTTATTTAATAATAGGTAACAACTGCAATATTGTATGAAGAGAGTGCCCCTCTCTTCCCCTTGCTATTGTTGAAATTATGCTCAATAAACTTTTA
Source organism: Nematostella vectensis (assembly GCF_932526225.1). Lineage (NCBI taxonomy): Eukaryota > Metazoa > Cnidaria > Anthozoa > Actiniaria > Edwardsiidae > Nematostella > Nematostella vectensis. The sequence goes on along the minus strand of NC_064035.1, from coordinate 161,726 downwards.
CCTCTTCCCTCTCCACCAGTTAAGCATTCTATGTATGCTTCCCTGTACAAAATGCACCCCTTCAAATAGAACATTAAAATTCACATACTTGTTTACTTCCTCAAACTCTTTGCTTTGTGTTTTTTGTTAACTTCCTAGGAACAAATTGAATACATATAATCAATAAATCTAGCAAGCTTATTTTGCAAACTCACTTTTTTTTATTATTTTTACGCAAAACCTATCAGGATTAGGGGGGTCAAGCACAAAGAAAGAAAACGAATAAAAAAAAAGCCCATTGGCCTGGGATCGAACCCGGTCTGAAGAACAAAACGGAAACCATACATACGGATTACCCAATCGGTATGGCAGCACAAGGCTTTTACGGAAGGCTGTAAAGAACCCGAAGGCCCCAAGCACCGATATTTCCGAGCGAATATGCTGTACAACACTCTTGCAAGGTTATCCCAACCCGCGCATTAATGGGGAGGACAATAACCAGGATCCCAGGCCTGTAATACGGTTACGCCACGCACAGCTCGCCGGGATTGTGGATGACAAAAAATAGAGGTCTATTTGGGCGTCTTGGGTCCCTTGGGGACTCGCCATGCGCACGGGCGCATCTCTTTAATTGTGTACATGACATCAAATTTGCGAGGAAAAAAGACGCTGTTTTGGTATCATGTGAAAAGCATAAAATAAATAGAAATAAAGACGTAAGGGGGGAGAATATTGACATATTCATATTAGAATATTGACAAAATCCGCAATATTGTCTACGCTGACTAAGTAAAGCTGTATTTTATTTTAAAGGGGCAGCAACATAGTACTGCGCATGTCTGGAGTCAGTGCTTATTGTAGGCTTTTAAGTGTCAACAAACAGTTGAACTTTTTAAAAGCTGTCAATACCTTATTAAATAATATGCAATATTATATTGAAAACTATGTTAATTGACAGTTTGTGGTCATTTTTTTTGTTTTGTTAAAAGTCTCCCACATGTACCAAAAGCTCATAAGTCAGTATTAGAATTTCACTGAAGTTCATTGTGTCAGGGCTCTAGAGCTATTGCAAATCTCTTAAACATGACACTCCCCCTTTAAAGGAAAGTAAAAAAAATCAAAATTGTTGGTGGAGGTCTCTGTTGTGTTTGTTTTCTTTTTAGTTTTGTTCTATTATTATTATTATTTTCTTTGTTAGAGGGGGAGGGGAATTCAGCTAAAAATAGCCAAGGGTCAATTCAAGCAACTAGTACAAAAGATGTTTTTTTGCAGTCCTTTATTCAATATATTCAAGGTTATCATGCAATTCTGTTGTTTGACTGCATATATATATTTTTTCTTTCTTTTCATTACAAGTTCTATATGTGTAAGTGGTGACCATAGCTATGATTACTATTATTTAGAATAATTTTGTACCTACTAAAAGAAAACAACTTGACTGCAAAACACTTACTGTAGGGCACTCGATATTAGGCATTACTTTCATGTGGATGTAAGGTTGAAATGTCAAAACCTTCATTAACCCGTGAACTACGCTTTAGCGTATTACACTTTGTTGTGATCTGATTCTATTGTTCTTTTTTGTGTTTTACTAACTATTACCGTTTAACTATCACACTTTGTTTCACGGGTTAATGAAAACCACTCTAATTACTTAAAGTAGTTCTTTTTTAATATTATCATTTACTTGTATAATTTAGATGAGCAATACATATTTCTTTATGGCTTTGTATAGATCATCTCGTTCCTCATAAATAACAAACAAAATGAAGTTTGTTCTTATTTTGGTGCAAAGGAATCTACAGTAGTTTTCTAAGCAGATAATTGTTTTTCTTTTAACACTCACCTGTTATTTCAACAGCCTTACTTGAGTTTGCTTGTCTCAGAAATAGACCTTGCTTAATAAACAAAGACATGTTACAAACTTATTTAATAATAGGTAACAACTGCAATATTGTATGAAGAGAGTGCCCCTCTCTTCCCCTTGCTATTGTTGAAATTATGCTCAATAAACTTTTACCTCTTCCCTCTCCACCAGTTAAGCATTCTATGTATGCTTCCCTGTACAAAATGCACCCCTTCAAATAGAAAATTAAAGTTCAAATACTTGTTTACTTCCTCAAACTCTTTGCTTTGTGTTTTTTGTTAACTTCCTAGGAACAAATTGAATACATATAATCAATAAATCTAGCAAGCTTATTTTGCAAACTCACTTTTTTTATTATTTTTGCGCAAAACCTATCAGGATTAAGGGGGTCCAGCACAAAGAAAAAAAATCGAATTAAAAAAAAAAGCCCATTGGCCTGGGATCGAACCCGGTCTGAAGAACAAAACGGAAACCATACATACGGATTACCCAATCGGTATGGCAGCACAAGGCTTTTACGGAAGGCTGTAAAGAACCCGAAGGCCCCAAGCACCGATATTTCCGAGCGAATATGCTGTACAACACTCTTGCAAGGTTATCCCAACCCGCGCATTAATGGGGAGGACAATAACCAGGATCCCAGGCCTGTAATACGGTTACGCCACGCACAGCTCGCCGAGATTGTGGATGACAAAAAATAGAGGTCTATTTGGGCGTCTTGGGTCCCTTGGGGACTCGCTATGCGCACGGGCGCATCTCTTTTATTGTGTACATGACATCAAATTAGCGAAGAAAAAAGACGCTGTTTTGGTATCATGTGAAAATCATAAAATAAATAGAAATAAAGACTTAAGGGGGGAGAATATTGACATCTTCATATTAGAATATTGACAAAATCCGCAATTTTGTCTACGCTGACTAAGTAAAGCTGTATTTTACTTTAAAGGGGCAGCAACATAGTACTGCGCATGTCTGGAGTCAGTGATTATTGTAGACTTTTAAGTGTCTACAAACAGTTGAACTTTTTAAAAGCTGTGAATACCTTATTAAATAATATGCAATATTATATTGAAAACTATGTTAATTGACAGTTTGTGGTCATTTTTTTTGTTTTGTTTAAAGTCTCCCACATGTACCAAAAGCTCATAAGTCAGTATTAGATTTTCACTGAAGTTCATTGTGTCATGGCTCTAGAGCTATTGCACATCTTTTAAACATGACACTCCCCCTTTAAAGGAAAGTAAAAAAAAATCAAAATTGTTGGTGGGGGTCTCTGCTGTGTTTGTTTTCTTTTTAGTTTTGTTCTATTATTATTATTATTTTCTTTTTTAGAGGGGGAGGGGAATTCAGCTAAAAATAGCCAAGGGTCAATTCAAGCAACTAGTACAAAAGATGTTTTTTGCAGTCCTTTATTCAATATATTCAAGGTTCTCATGCAATTCTGTTGTTTGACTGCATATATATATATTTTTTTTCTTTCTTTTCATTACAAGTTCTATATGTGTAAGTGGTGACCATAGCTATGATTACTATTATTTAGAATAATTTTGTACCTACTAAAAGAAAACAACTTGACTGCAAAACACTTACTGTAGGGCACTCGATATTAGGCATTACTTTCATGTGGATGTAAGGTTAAAATGTCAAAACCTTCATTAACCCGTGAACTACGCTTTAGCGTATTACACTTTGTTGTGATCTGATTCTATTGTTCTTTTTTGTGTTTTACTAACTATTACCGTTTAACTATCACACTTTGTTTCACGGGTTAATGAAAACCACTCTAATTACTTACAGTAATTCTTTTTTAATATTATTATTTACTTGTATAATTTAGATGAGCAATACATATTTCTTCTTGGCCTTGTAGAGCTCATCTCGTTCCTCATAAATAACAAACAAAATGAAGTTTGTTCTTATTTTGGTGCAAAGGAATCTACAGTAGTTTTCTAATCAGATAATTGTTTTTCTTTTAACACTCACCTGTTATTTCAACAGCCTTACTTGAGTTTGCTTGTCTCAGAAATAGACCTTGCTTAATAAACAAAGACATGTTACAAACTTATTTAATAATAGGTAACAACTGCAATATTGTATGAAGAGAGTGCCCCTCTCTTCCCCCTGCTATTGTTGAAATTATGCTCAATAAACTTTTACCTCTTCCCTCTCCACCAGTTAAGCATTCTATGTATGCTTCCCTGTACAAAATGCACCCCTTCAAATACAACATTAAAGTTCACATACTTGTTTACTTCCTCAAACTCTTTGCTTTGTGTTTTTTGTTAACTTCCTAGGAACAAATGGAATACAAATAATCAATAAATCTAGCAAGCTTATTTTGCAAACTCACTTTTTTTTTATTATTTTTGCGCAAAACCTATCAGGATTAAGGGGGTCCAGCACTAAGAAAAAAAACGAATTAAAAAAAAAAGCCCATTGGCCTGGGATTGAACCCAGTCTGAAGAACAAAACGGAAACCATACATACGGATTACCCAATCGGTATGGCAGCACAAGGCTTTTACGGAAGGCTGTAAAGAACCCGAAGGCCCCAAGCACCGATATTTCCGAGCGAATATGCTGTACAACACTCTTGCAAGGTTATCCCAACCCGCGCATTAATGGGGAGGACAATAACCAGGATCCCAGGCCTGTAATACGGTTACGCCACGCACAGCTCGCCGAGATTGTGGATGACAAAAAATAGAGGTCTATTTGGGCGTCTTAGGTCCCTTGGGGACTCGCCATGCGCACGGGCGCATCTCTTTTATTGTGTACATGACATCAAATTAGCGAAGAAAAAAGACGCTGTTTTGGTGTCATGTGAAAACCATAAAATAAATAGAAATAAAGACGTAAGGGGGGAGAATATTGACATCTTCATATTAGAATATTGACAAAATCCGCAATTTTGTCTACGCTGACTAAGTAAAACTGTATTTTACTTTAAAGGGGCAGCAACATAGTACTACGCATGTCTGGAGTCAGTGATTATTGTAGACTTTTAAGTGTCTACAAACAGTTGAACTTTTTAAAAGCTGTAAATACCTTATTAAATAATATGCAATATTATATTGAAAACTATGTTAATTGACAGTTTGTGGTCATTTTTTTTGTTTTGTTTAAAGTCTCCCACATGTACCAAAAGCTCATAAGTCAGTATTAGAATTTCACTGAAGTTCATTGTGTCATGGCTCTAGAGCTATTGCACATCTTTTAAACATGACACTCCCCCTTTAAAGGAAAGTAAAAAAAAATCAAAATTGTTGGTGGGGGTCTCTGCTGTGTTTGTTTTCTTTTTAGTTTTGTTCTATTATTATTATTATTTTCTTTTTTAGAGGGGGAGGGGAATTCAGCTAAAAATAGCCAAGGGTCAATTCAAGCAACTAGTACAAAAGATGTTTTTTGCAGTCCTTTATTCAATATATTCAAGGTTCTCATGCAATTCTGTTGTTTGACTGCATATATATATATTTTTTTTCTTTCTTTTCATTACAAGTTCTATATGTGTAAGTGGTGACCATAGCTATGATTACTATTATTTAGAATAATTTTGTACCTACTAAAAGAAAACAACTTGACTGCAAAACACTTACTGTAGGGCACTCGATATTAGGCATTACTTTCATGTGGATGTAAGGTTAAAATGTCAAAACCTTCATTAACCCGTGAACTACGCTTTAGCGTATTACACTTTGTTGTGATCTGATTCTATTGTTCTTTTTTGTGTTTTACTAACTATTACCGTTTAACTATCACACTTTGTTTCACGGGTTAATGAAAACCACTCTAATTACTTACAGTAATTCTTTTTTAATATTATTATTTACTTGTATAATTTAGATGAGCAATACATATTTCTTCTTGGCCTTGTAGAGCTCATCTCGTTCCTCATAAATAACAAACAAAATGAAGTTTGTTCTTATTTTGGTGCAAAGGAATCTACAGTTGTTTTCTAATCAGATAATTGTTTTTCTTTTAACACTCACCTGTTATTTCAACAGCCTTACTTGAGTTTGCTTGTCTCAGAAATAGACCTTGCTTAATAAACAAAGACATGTTACAAACTTATTTAATAATAGGTAACAACTGCAATATTGTATGAAGAGAGTGCCCCTCTCTTCCCCCTGCTATTGTTGAAATTATGCTCAATAAACTTTTACCTCTTCCCTCTCCACCAGTTAAGCATTCTATGTATGCTTCCCTGTACAAAATGCACCCCTTCAAATACAACATTAAAGTTCACATACTTGTTTACTTCCTCAAACTCTTTGCTTTGTGTTTTTTGTTAACTTCCTAGGAACAAATTGAATACATATAATCAATAAATCTAGCAAGCTTATTTTGCAAACTCACTTTTTTTTTATTATTTTTGCGCAAAACCTATCAGGATTAAGGGGGTCAAGCACAAAGAAAAAAAACGAATTAAACAAAAAAGCCCATTGGCCTGGGATCGAACCCAGTCTGAAGAACAAAACGGAAACCATACATACGGATTACCCAATCGGTATGGCAGCACAAGGCTTTTACGGAAGGCTGTAAAGAACCCGAAGGCCCCAAGCACCGATATTTCCGAGCGAATATGCTGTACAACACTCTTGCAAGGTTATCCCAACCCGCGCATTAATGGGGAGGACAATAACCAGGATCCCAGGCCTGTAATACGGTTACGCCACGCACAGCTCGCCGAGATTGTGGATGACAAAAAATAGAGGTCTATTTGGGCGTCTTGGGTCCCTTGGGGACTCGCCATGCGCACGGGCGCATCTGTTTTATTGTGTACATGACATCAAATTAGCGAAGAAAAAAACGCTGTTTTGGTATCATGTGAAAATCATAAAATAAATAGAAATAAAGACGTAAGGGGGGAGAATATTGACATCTTCATATTAGAATATTGACAAAATCCGCAATTTTGTCTACGCTGACTAAGTAAAGCTGTATTTTACTTTAAAGGGGCAGCAACATAGTACTGCGCATGTCTGGAGTCAGTGATTATTGTAGGATTTTAAGTGTCTACAAACAGTTGAACTTTTTAAAAGCTGTCAATACCTTATTAAATAATATGCAATATTATATTGAAAACTATGTTAATTGACAGTTTGTGGTCATTTTTTTGTTTTGTTTAAACTCTCCCACATGTACCAAAAGCTCATAAGTCAGTATTAGAATTTCACTGAAGTTCATTGTGTCAGGGCTCTAGAGCTATTGCAATTCTCTTAAACATGACACTCCCCCTTTGTTTTATTTTTATTGAAAACTATGTTAATTGAAGGTTTGTGGTCATTTTTTTTGTTTTGTTTAAAGTCTCCCACATGTACCAAAAGCTCATAAGTCAGTATTAGAATTTCACTGAAGTTCATTGTGTCAGGGCTCTAGAGCTATTGCAAATCTTTTGTCTACGCTGTCTACTTACAGTAATTCTTTTTTAATATTATTATTTACTTGTATAATTTAGATGAGCAAAACATATTTCTTCTTGGCCTTGTAGAGCTCATCTCGTTCCTCATAAATAACAAACAAAATGAAGTTTGTTCTTATTTGGTGCAAAGGAATCTACATTAGTTTTCTAATCAGATAATTGTTGTTTTTTTAACACTCACCTGTTATTTCAACAGCTCTTACTTGAGTTTGCTTGTCTCCGAAATAAACCTTGCTTAATAAACAAATATATCTTACAAACTTATTTAATAATAGGTAACAACTGCAATATTGTATGAAGAGAGTGCCCCTCTCTTCCCCTTGCTATTGTTGAAATTATGCTCAATAAACTTTTACCTCTTCCCTCTCCACCAGTTAAGCATTCTATGTATGCTTCCCTGTACAAAATGCACCCCTTCAAATAGAACATTAAAGTTCACATACTTGTTTACTTCCTCAAACTCTTTGCTTTGTGTTTTTTGTTAACTTCCTAGGAACAAATTGAATACATATTTTCAATAAATCTAGCAAGCTTATTTTGCAAACTCACTTTTTTTTATTATTTTTGCGCAAAACCTATCAGGATTAAGGGGGTCCAGCACAAAGAAAAAAAACGATTTAAAAAAAAAGCCCATTAGCCTGGGATCGAACCCGGTCTGAAGAACAAAACGGAAACCATACATACGGATTACCCAATCGGTATGGCAGCACAAGGCTTTTACGGAAGGCTGTAAAGAACCCGAATGCCCCAAGCACCGATATTTCCGAGCGAATATGCTGTACAGCACTCTTGCAAGGTTATCCCAACCCGCGCATTAATGGGGAGGACAATAACCAGGATCCCAGGCCTGTAATACGGTTACGCCACGCACAGCTCGCCGAGATTGTGGATGACAAAAAATAGAGGTCTATTTGGGCGTCTTGGGTCACTTGGGGACTCGCCATGCGCACGGGCGCATCTCTTTTATTGTGTACATGACATCAAATTAGCGAAGAAAAAAGACGCTGTTTTGGTATCATGTGAATAGCATAAAATAAATAGAAATAAAGACGTAAGCGGGGAGAATATTGACATATTCATATTAGAATATTGACAAAATCCGCAATATTGTCTACGCTGACTAAGTAAAGCTGTATTTTACTTTAAAGGGGCAGCAACATAGTACTGCGCATGTCTGGAGTCAGTGATTATTGTAGGCTTTTAAGTGTCTACAAACAGTTGAACTTTTTAAAAGCTGTCAATACCTTATTAAATAATATGCAATATTATATTGAAAACTATGTTAATTGACAGTTTGTGGTCATTTTTTTTTTGTTTTGTTTAAAGTCTCCCACATGTACCAAAAGCTCATAAGTCAGTATTAGAATTTCACTGAAGTTCATTGTGTCAGGGCTCTAGAGCTATTGCACATCTCTTAAACATGACACTCCCCCTTTAAAGGAAAGTAAAAAAAAAAAATCAAAATTGTTGGTGGGGGTCTCTGCTGTGTTTGTTTTCTTTTTAGTTTTGTTCTATTATTATTATTATTTTCTTTTTTAGAGGGGGAGGGGAATTCAGCTAAAAATAGCCAAGGGTCAATTCAAGCAACTAGTACAAAAGATGTTTTTTTGCAGTCCTTTATTCAATATATTCAAGGTTATCATGCAATTCTGTAGTTTGACTGCATATATATATTTTTTTTCTTTCTTTTCATTACAAGTTCTATATGTGTAAGTGGTGACCATAGCTATGATTACTATTATTTAGAATAATTTTTTACCTACTAAAAGAAAACAACTTGACTGCAAAACACTTACTGTTGGGCACTCGATATTAGGCATTACTTTCATGTGGATGTAAGGTTGAAATGTCAAAACCTTCATTAACCCGTGAACTACGCTTTAGCGTATTACACTTTGTTGTGATCTGATTCTATTGTTCTTTTTTGTGTTTTACTAACTATTACCGTTTAACTATCACACTTTGTTTCACGGGTTAATGAAAACCACTCTAATTACTTACAGTAATTCTTTTTTAATATTATTATTTACTTATATAATTTAGATGAGCAATACATATTTCTTCTTAGCCTTGTAGAGCTCATCTCGTTCCTCATAAATAACAAACAAAATGAAGTTTGTTCTTATTTGGTGCAAAGGAATCTACATTAGTTTTCTAATCAGATAATTGTTTTTTTTAACACTCACCTGTTATTTCAACAGCTCTTACTTGAGTTTGCTTGTCTCAGAAATAGACCTTGCTTAATAAACAAATATATCTTACAAACTTATTTAATAATAGGTAACAACTGCAATATTGTATGAAAAGAGTGCCCCTCCCTTCCCCTGCTATTGTTGACATTATGCTCAATAAACTGTTACCTCTCCCCTCTCCACCAGTTAAGCATTCTATGTATGCTTCCCTGTACAAAATGCGCCCCTTCAAATAGAACATTAAAGTTCACATACTTGTTTACTTCCTCAAACTCTTTGCTTTGTGTTTTTTGTTAACTTCCTAGGATCAAATTGAATACATATAATCAATAAATCCAGCAAGCTTATTTTGCAAACTCACTTTTTTTTATTATTTTTGCGCAAAACCTATCAGGATTAGGGGGGTCAAGCACAAAGAAAGAAAACGAATAAAAAAAAAAGCCCATTGACCTGGGATCGAACCCGGTCTGAAGAACAAAACGGAAACCATACATACGGATTACCCAATCGGTATGGCAGCACAAGGCTTTTACGGAAGGCTGTAAAGAACCCGAAGGCCCCAAGCACCGATATTTCCGAGCGAATATGCTGTACAACACTCTTGCAAGGTTATCCCAACCCGCGCATTAATGGGGAGGACAATAACCAGGATCCCAGGCCTGTAATACGGTTACGCCACGCACAGCTCGCCGAGATTGTAGATGACAAAAAATAGAGGTCTATTTGGGCGTCTTGGTCCCTTGGGGACTCGCCATGCGCACGGGCGCATCTCTTTAATTGTATGCATGACATCAAATTTGCGAAGAAAAAAGACGCTGTTTTGGTATCATGTGAAAAGCATAAAATAAATAGAAATAAAGACGTAAGGGGGAAGAATATTGACATATTCATATTAGAATATTGACAAAATCCGCAATATTGTCTACGCTGACTAAGTAAAGCTGTATTTTACTTTAAAGGGGCAGCAACATAGTACTGCGCATGTCTGGAGTCAGTGCTTATTGTAGGCTTTTAAGTGTCAACAAACAGTTGAACTTTTTAAAAGCTGTCAATACCTTATTAAATAATATGCAATATTATATTGAAAACTATGTTAATTGACAGTTTGTGGTCATTTTTTTTGTTTTGTTTAAAGTCTCCCACATGTACCAAAAGCTCATAAGTCAGTATTAGAATTTCACTGAAGTTCATTGTGTCAGGGCTCTAGAGCTATTGCACATCTCTTAAACATGACACTCCCCCTTTAAAGGAAAGTAAAAAAAATCAAAATTGCTGGTGGGGGTCTCTGCTGTGTTTGTTTTCTTTTTAGTTTTGTTCTATTATTATTATTATTTTCTTTTTTAGAGGGGGAGGGGAATTCAGCTAAAAATAGCCAAGGGTCAATTCAAGAAACTAGTACAAAAGATGTTTTTTGCAGTCCTTTATTCAATATATTCAAGGTTATCATGCAATTCTGTTGTTTGACTGCATATATATATTTGTTTTCTTTCTTTTCATTACAAGTTCTATATGTGTAAGTGGTGACCATAGCTATGATTACTATTATTTAGAATAATTTTTTACCTACTAAAAGAAAACAACTTGACTGCAAAACACTTACTGTAGGGCACTCGATATTAGGCATTACTTTCATGTGGATGTAAGGTTGAAATGTCAAAACCTTCATTAACCCGTGAACTACGCTTTAGCGTATTACACTTTGTTGTGATCTGATTCTATTGTTCTTTTTTGTGTTTTACTAACTATTACCGTTTAACTATCACACTTTGTTTCACGGGTTAATGAAAACCACTCTAATTACTTAAAGTAGTTCTTTTTTAATATTATCATTTACTTGTATAATTTAGATGAGCAATACATATTTCTTTATGGCTTTGTATAGATCATCTCGTTCCTCATAAATAACAAACAAAATGAAGTTTGTTCTTATTTTGGTGCAAAGGAATCTACAGTAGTTTTCTAAGCAGATAATTGTTTTTCTTTTAACACTCACCTGTTATTTCAACAGCCTTACTTGAGTTTGCTTGTCTCAGAAATAGACCTTGCTTAATAAACAAAGACATGTTACAAACTTATTTAATAATAGGTAACAACTGCAATATTGTATGAAGAGAGTGCCCCTCTCTTCCCCCTGCTATTGTTGAAATTATGCTCAATAAACTTTTACCTCTTCCCTCTCCACCAGTTAAGCATTCTATGTATGCTTCCCTGTACAAAATGCACCCCTTCAAATAGAAAATTAAAGTTCAAATACTTGTTTACTTCCTCAAACTCTTTGCTTTGTGTTTTTTGTTAACTTCCTAGGAACAAATTGAATACATATAATCAATAAATCTAGCAAGCTTATTTTGCAAACTCACTTTTTTTATTATTTTTGCGCAAAACCTATCAGGATTAAGGGGGTCCAGCACAAAGAAAAAAAATCGAATTAAAAAAAAAAGCCCATTGGCCTGGGATCGAACCCGGTCTGAAGAACAAAACGGAAACCATACATACGGATTACCCAATCGGTATGGCAGCACAAGGCTTTTACGGAAGGCTGTAAAGAACCCGAAGGCCCCAAGCACCGATATTTCCGAGCGAATATGCTGTACAACACTCTTGCAAGGTTATCCCAACCCGCGCATTAATGGGGAGGACAATAACCAGGATCCCAGGCCTGTAATACGGTTACGCCACGCACAGCTCGCCGAGATTGTAGATGACAAAAAATAGAGGTCTATTTGGGCGTCTTGGTCCCTTGGGGACTCGCCATGCGCACGGGCGCATCTCTTTTATTGTGTACATGACATCAAATTAGCGAAGAAAAAAGACGCTGTTTTGGTGTCATGTGAAAAGCATAAAATAAATAGAAATAAAGACGTAAGGGGGGAGAATATTGACATCTTCATATTAGAATATTGACAAAATCCGCAATTTTGTCTACGCTGACTAAGTAAAACTGTATTTTACTTTAAAGGGGCAGCAACATAGTACTGCGCATGTCTGGAGTCAGTGATTATTGTAGACTTTTAAGTGTCTACAAACAGTTGAACTTTTTAAAAGCTGTGAATACCTTATTAAATAATATGCAATATTATATTGAAAACTATGTTAATTGACAGTTTGTGGTCATTTTTTTTTGTTTTGTTTAAAGTCTCCCACATGTACCAAAAGCTCATAAGTCAGTATTAGAATTTCACTGAAGTTCATTGTGTCATGGCTCTAGAGCTATTGCACATCTTTTAAACATGACACTCCCCCTTTAAAGGAAAGTAAAAAAAAATCAAAATTGTTGGTGGGGGTCTCTGCTGTGTTTGTTTTCTTTTTAGTTTTGTTCTATTATTATTATTATTTTCTTTTTTAGAGGGGGAGGGGAATTCAGCTAAAAATAGCCAAGGGTCAATTCAAGCAACTAGTACAAAAGATGTTTTTTGCAGTCCTTTATTCAATATATTCAAGGTTATCATGCAATTCTGTTGTTTGACTGCATATATATATTTGTTTTCTTTCTTTTCATTACAAGTTCTATATGTGTAAGTGGTGACCATAGCTATGATTACTATTATTTAGAATAATTTTTTACCTACTAAAAGAAAACAACTTGACTGCAAAACACTTACTGTAGGGCACTCGATATTAGGCATTACTTTCATGTGGATGTAAGGTTGAAATGTCAAAACCTTCATTAACCCGTGAACTACGCTTTAGCGTATTACACTTTGTTGTGATCTGATTCTATTGTTCTTTTTTGTGTTTTACTAACTATTACCGTTTAACTATCACACTTTGTTTCACGGGTTAATGAAAACCACTCTAATTACTTAAAGTAGTTCTTTTTTAATATTATCATTTACTTGTATAATTTAGATGAGCAATACATATTTCTTTATGGCTTTGTATAGATCATCTCGTTCCTCATAAATAACAAACAAAATGAAGTTTGTTCTTATTTTGGTGCAAAGGAATCTACAGTAGTTTTCTAAGCAGATAATTGTTTTTCTTTTAACACTCACCTGTTATTTCAACAGCCTTACTTGAGTTTGCTTGTCTCAGAAATAGACCTTGCTTAATAAACAAAGACATGTTACAAACTTATTTAATAATAGGTAACAACTGCAATATTGTATGAAGAGAGTGCCCCTCTCTTCCCCCTGCTATTGTTGAAATTATGCTCAATAAACTTTTACCTCTTCCCTCTCCACCAGTTAAGCATTCTATGTATGCTTCCCTGTACAAAATGCACCCCTTCAAATAGAAAATTAAAGTTCAAATACTTGTTTACTTCCTCAAACTCTTTGCTTTGTGTTTTTTGTTAACTTCCTAGGAACAAATTGAATACATATAATCAATAAATCTAGCAAGCTTATTTTGCAAACTCACTTTTTTTATTATTTTTGCGCAAAACCTATCAGGATTAAGGGGGTCCAGCACAAAGAAAAAAAATCGAATTAAAAAAAAAAGCCCATTGGCCTGGGATCGAACCCGGTCTGAAGAACAAAACGGAAACCATACATACGGATTACCCAATCGGTATGGCAGCACAAGGCTTTTACGGAAGGCTGTAAAGAACCCGAAGGCCCCAAGCACCGATATTTCCGAGCGAATATGCTGTACAACACTCTTGCAAGGTTATCCCAACCCGCGCATTAATGGGGAGGACAATAACCAGGATCCCAGGCCTGTAATACGGTTACGCCACGCACAGCTCGCCGAGATTGTAGATGACAAAAAATAGAGGTCTATTTGGGCGTCTTGGTCCCTTGGGGACTCGCCATGCGCACGGGCGCATCTCTTTAATTGTATGCATGACATCAAATTTGCGAAGAAAAAAGACGCTGTTTTGGTATCATGTGAAAAGCATAAAATAAATAGAAATAAAGACGTAAGGGGGGAGAATATTGACATATTCATATTAGAATATTGACAAAATCCGCAATATTGTCTACGCTGACTAAGTAAAGCTGTATTTTACTTTAAAGGGGCAGCAACATAGTACTGCGCATGTCTGGAGTCAGTGCTTATTGTAGGCTTTTAAGTGTCAACAAACAGTTGAACTTTTTAAAAGCTGTCAATACCTTATTAAATAATATGCAATATTATATTGAAAACTATGTTAATTGACAGTTTGTGGTCATTTTTTTTGTTTTGTTTAAAGTCTCCCACATGTACCAAAAGCTCATAAGTCAGTATTAGAATTTCACTGAAGTTCATTGTGTCAGGGCTCTAGAGCTATTGCACATCTCTTAAACATGAAACTCCCCCTTTAAAGGAAAGTAAAAAAAATCAAAATTGCTGGTGGGGGTCTCTGCTGTGTTTGTTTTCTTTTTAGTTTTGTTCTATTATTATTATTATTTTCTTTTTTAGAGGGGGAGGGGAATTCAGCTAAAAATAGCCAAGGGTCAATTCAAGAAACTAGTACAAAAGATGTTTTTTGCAGTCCTTTATTCAATATATTCAAGGTTATCATGCAATTCTGTTGTTTGACTGCATATATATATTTGTTTTCTTTCTTTTCATTACAAGTTCTATATGTGTAAGTGGTGACCATAGCTATGATTACTATTATTTAGAATAATTTTTTACCTACTAAAAGAAAACAACTTGACTGCAAAACACTTACTGTAGGGCACTCGATATTAGGCATTACTTTCATGTGGATGTAAGGTTGAAATGTCAAAACCTTCATTAACCCGTGAACTACGCTTTAGCGTATTACACTTTGTTGTGATCTGATTCTATTGTTCTTTTTTGTGTTTTACTAACTATTACCGTTTAACTATCACACTTTGTTTCACGGGTTAATGAAAACCACTCTAATTACTTAAAGTAGTTCTTTTTTAATATTATCATTTACTTGTATAATTTAGATGAGCAATACATATTTCTTTATGGCTTTGTATAGATCATCTCGTTCCTCATAAATAACAAACAAAATGAAGTTTGTTCTTATTTTGGTGCAAAGGAATCTACAGTAGTTTTCTAAGCAGATAATTGTTTTTCTTTTAACACTCACCTGTTATTTCAACAGCCTTACTTGAGTTTGCTTGTCTCAGAAATAGACCTTGCTTAATAAACAAAGACATGTTACAAACTTATTTAATAATAGGTAACAACTGCAATATTGTATGAAGAGAGTGCCCCTCTCTTCCCCCTGCTATTGTTGAAATTATGCTCAATAAACTTTTACCTCTTCCCTCTCCACCAGTTAAGCATTCTATGTATGCTTCCCTGTACAAAATGCACCCCTTCAAATAGAAAATTAAAGTTCAAATACTTGTTTACTTCCTCAAACTCTTTGCTTTGTGTTTTTTGTTAACTTCCTAGGAACAAATTGAATACATATAATCAATAAATCTAGCAAGCTTATTTTGCAAACTCACTTTTTTTATTATTTTTGCGCAAAACCTATCAGGATTAAGGGGGTCCAGCACAAAGAAAAAAAATCGAATTAAAAAAAAAAGCCCATTGGCCTGGGATCGAACCCGGTCTGAAGAACAAAACGGAAACCATACATACGGATTACCCAATCGGTATGGCAGCACAAGGCTTTTACGGAAGGCTGTAAAGAACCCGAAGGCCCCAAGCACCGATATTTCCGAGCGAATATGCTGTACAACACTCTTGCAAGGTTATCCCAACCCGCGCATTAATGGGGAGGACAATAACCAGGATCCCAGGCCTGTAATACGGTTACGCCACGCACAGCTCGCCGAGATTGTGGATGACAAAAAATAGAGGTCTATTTGGGCGTCTTGGGTCCCTTGGTGACTCGCCATGCGCACGGGCGCATCTCTTTTATTGTGTACATGACATCAAATTAGCGAAGAAAAAAGACGCTGTTTTGGTATCATGTGAATAGCATAAAATAAATAGAAATAAAGACGTAAGGGGGGAGAATATTGACATATTCATATTAGAATATTGACCAAATCTGCAATATTGTCTACGCTGACTAAGTAAAGCTGTATTTTACTTTAAAGGGGCAGCAACATAGTACTGCGCATGTCTGGAGTCAGTGATTATTGTAGGCTTTTAAGTGTCTACAAACAGTTGAACTTTTTAAAAGCTGTCAATACCTTATTAAATAATATGCAATATTATATTAAAAACTATGTTAATTGACAGTTTGTGGTCATTTTTTTTGTTTTGTTAAAAGTCTCCCACATGTACCAAAAGCTCATAAGTCAGTATTAGAATTTCACTGAAGTTCATTGTGTCAGGGCTCTAGAGCTATTGCAAATCTCTTAAACATGACACTCCCCCTTTAAAGGAAAGTAAAAAAAATCAAAATTGTTGGTGGAGGTCTCTGTTGTGTTTGTTTTCTTTTTAGTTTTGTTCTATTATGATTATTATTTTCCTTTTTAGAGGGGGAGGGGAATTCAGCTAAAAATAGCCAAGGGTCAATTCAAGAAACTAGTACAAAAGATGTTTTTTTGCAGTCCTTTATTCAATATATTCAAGGTTATCATGCAATTCTGTTGTTTGACTGCTTATATATATTTTTTCTTTCTTTTCATTACAAGTGCTATATGTGTAAGTGGTGACCATAGCTATGATTACTATTATTTAGAATAATTTTTTACCTACTAAAAGAAAACAACTTGACTGCAAAACACTTACTGTAGGGCACTCGATATTAGGCATTACTTTCATGTGGATGTAAGTTTGAAATGTCAAAACCTTCATTAACCCGTGAACTACGCTTTAGCGTATTACACTTTGTTGTGATCTGATTCTATTGTTCTTTTTTGTGTTTTACTAACTATTACCGTTTAACTATCACACTTTGTTTCACGTGTTAATGAAAACCACTCTAATTACTTACAGTAGTTCTTTTTTAATATTATCATTTACTTGTATAATTTAGATGAGCAATACATATTTCTTTATGGCTTTGTATAGATCATCTCGTTCCTCATAAATAACAAACAAAATGAAGTCTGTTCTTATTTTGGTGCAAAGGAATCTACAGTAGTTTTCTAATCAGATAATTGTTTTTCTTTTAACACTCACCTGTTATTTCAACAGCCTTACTTGAGTTTGCTTGTCTCAGAAATAGACCTTGCTTAATAAACAAAGACATGTTACAAACTTATTTAATAATAGGTAACAACTGCAATATTGTATGAAGAGAGTGCCCCTCTCTTCCCCCTGCTATTGTTGAAATTATGCTCAATAAACTTTTACCTCTTCCCTCTCCACCAGTTAAGCATTCTATGTATGCTTCCCTGTACAAAATGCACCCTTTCAAATAGAACATTAAAGTTCACATACTTGTTTACTTCCTCAAACTCTTTGCTTTGTGTTTTTTGTTAACTTCCTAGGAACAAATGGAATACATATAATCAATAAATCTAGCAAGCTTATTTTGCAAACTCACTTTTTTTTTATTATTTTTGCGCAAAACCTATCAGGATTAAGGGGGTCCAGCACAAAGAAAAAAAACGAATTAAAAAAAAAAGCCCATTGGCCTGGGATCGAACCCAGTCTGAAGAACAAAACGGAAACCATACATACGGATTACCCAATCGGTATGGCAGCACAAGGCTTTTACGGAAGGCTGTAAAGAACCCGAAGGCCCCAAGCACCGATATTTCCGAGCGAATATGCTGTACAACACTCTTGCAAGGTTATCCCAACCCGCGCATTAATGGGGAGGACAATAACCAGGATCCCAGGCCTGTAATACGGTTACGCCACGCACAGCTCGCCGAGATTGTGGATGACAAAAACTAGAGGTCTATTTGGGCGTCTTAGGTCCCTTGGGGACTCGCCATGCGCACGGGCGCATCTCTTTTATTGTGTACATGACATCAAATTAGCGAAGAAAAAAGACGCTGTTTTGGTGTCATGTGAAAACCATAAAATAAAAAGAAATAAAGACGTAAGGGGGGAGAATATTGACATCTTCATATTAGAATATTGACAAAATCCGCAATTTTGTCTACGCTGACTAAGTAAAACTGTATTTTACTTTAAAGGGGCAGCAACATAGTACTGCGCATGTCTGGAGTCAGTGATTATTGTAGACTTTTAAGTGTCTACAAACAGTTGAACTTTTTAAAAGCTGTGAATACCTTATTAAATAATATGCAATATTATATTGAAAACTATGTTAATTGACAGTTTGTGGTCATTTTTTTTGTTTTGTTTAAAGTCTCCCACATGTACCAAAAGCTCATAAGTCAGTATTAGAATTTCACTGAAGTTCATTGTGTCATGGCTCTAGAGCTATTGCACATCTTTTAAACATGACACTCCCCCTTTAAAGGAAAGTAAAAAAAAATCAAAATTGTTGGTGGGGGTCTCTGCTGTGTTTGTTTTCTTTTTAGTTTTGTTCTATTATTATTATTATTTTCTTTTTTAGAGGGGGAGGGGAATTCAGCTAAAAATAGCCAAGGGTCAATTCAAGCAACTAGTACAAAAGATGTTTTTTGCAGTCCTTTATTCAATATATTCAAGGTTCTCATGCAATTCTGTTGTTTGACTGCATATATATATATTTTTTTTCTTTCTTTTCATTACAAGTTCTATATGTGTAAGTGGTGACCATAGCTATGATTACTATTATTTAGAATAATTTTGTACCTACTAAAAGAAAACAACTTGACTGCAAAACACTTACTGTAGGGCACTCGATATTAGGCATTACTTTCATGTGGATGTAAGGTTAAAATGTCAAAACCTTCATTAACCCGTGAACTACGCTTTAGCGTATTACACTTTGTTGTGATCTGATTCTATTGTTCTTTTTTGTGTTTTACTAACTATTACCGTTTAACTATCACACTTTGTTTCACGGGTTAATGAAAACCACTCTAATTACTTACAGTAATTCTTTTTTAATATTATTATTTACTTGTATAATTTAGATGAGCAATACATATTTCTTCTTGGCCTTGTAGAGCTCATCTCGTTCCTCATAAATAACAAACAAAATGAAGTTTGTTCTTATTTTGGTGCAAAGGAATCTACAGTAGTTTTCTAATCAGATAATTGTTTTTCTTTTAACACTCACCTGTTATTTCAACAGCCTTACTTGAGTTTGCTTGTCTCAGAAATAGACCTTGCTTAATAAACAAAGACATGTTACAAACTTATTTAATAATAGGTAACAACTGCAATATTGTATGAAGAGAGTGCCCCTCTCTTCCCCCTGCTATTGTTGAAATTATGCTCAATAAACTTTTACCTCTTCCCTCTCCACCAGTTAAGCATTCTATGTATGCTTCCCTGTACAAAATGCACCCCTTCAAATACAACATTAAAGTTCACATACTTGTTTACTTCCTCAAACTCTTTGCTTTGTGTTTTTTGTTAACTTCCTAGGAACAAATTGAATACATATAATCAATAAATCTAGCAAGCTTATTTTGCAAACTCACTTTTTTTTTATTATTTTTGCGCAAAACCTATCAGGATTAAGGGGGTCAAGCACAAAGAAAAAAAACGAATTAAACAAAAAAGCCCATTGGCCTGGGATCGAACCCAGTCTGAAGAACAAAACGGAAACCATACATACGGATTACCCAATCGGTATGGCAGCACAAGGCTTTTACGGAAGGCTGTAAAGAACCCGAAGGCCCCAAGCACCGATATTTCCGAGCGAATATGCTGTACAACACTCTTGCAAGGTTATCCCAACCCGCGCATTAATGGGGAGGACAATAACCAGGATCCCAGGCCTGTAATACGGTTACGCCACGCACAGCTCGCCGAGATTGTGGATGACAAAAAATAGAGGTCTATTTGGGCGTCTTGGGTCCCTTGGGGACTCGCCATGCGCACGGGCGCATCTGTTTTATTGTGTACATGACATCAAATTAGCGAAGAAAAAAACGCTGTTTTGGTATCATGTGAAAATCATAAAATAAATAGAAATAAAGACGTAAGGGGGGAGAATATTGACATCTTCATATTAGAATATTGACAAAATCCGCAATTTTGTCTACGCTGACTAAGTAAAGCTGTATTTTACTTTAAAGGGGCAGCAACATAGTACTGCGCATGTCTGGAGTCAGTGATTATTGTAGGATTTTAAGTGTCTACAAACAGTTGAACTTTTTAAAAGCTGTCAATACCTTATTAAATAATATGCAATATTATATTGAAAACTATGTTAATTGACAGTTTGTGGTCATTTTTTTGTTTTGTTTAAACTCTCCCACATGTACCAAAAGCTCATAAGTCAGTATTAGAATTTCACTGAAGTTCATTGTGTCAGGGCTCTAGAGCTATTGCAATTCTCTTAAACATGACACTCCCCCTTTGTTTTATTTTTATTGAAAACTATGTTAATTGAAGGTTTGTGGTCATTTTTTTTGTTTTGTTTAAAGTCTCCCACATGTACCAAAAGCTCATAAGTCAGTATTAGAATTTCACTGAAGTTCATTGTGTCAGGGCTCTAGAGCTATTGCAAATCTTTTGTCTACGCTGTCTACTTACAGTAATTCTTTTTTAATATTATTATTTACTTGTATAATTTAGATGAGCAAAACATATTTCTTCTTGGCCTTGTAGAGCTCATCTCGTTCCTCATAAATAACAAACAAAATGAAGTTTGTTCTTATTTGGTGCAAAGGAATCTACATTAGTTTTCTAATCAGATAATTGTTGTTTTTTTAACACTCACCTGTTATTTCAACAGCTCTTACTTGAGTTTGCTTGTCTCCGAAATAAACCTTGCTTAATAAACAAATATATCTTACAAACTTATTTAATAATAGGTAACAACTGCAATATTGTATGAAGAGAGTGCCCCTCTCTTCCCCTTGCTATTGTTGAAATTATGCTCAATAAACTTTTACCTCTTCCCTCTCCACCAGTTAAGCATTCTATGTATGCTTCCCTGTACAAAATGCACCCCTTCAAATAGAACATTAAAGTTCACATACTTGTTTACTTCCTCAAACTCTTTGCTTTGTGTTTTTTGTTAACTTCCTAGGAACAAATTGAATACATATTTTCAATAAATCTAGCAAGCTTATTTTGCAAACTCACTTTTTTTTATTATTTTTGCGCAAAACCTATCAGGATTAAGGGGGTCCAGCACAAAGAAAAAAAACGATTTAAAAAAAAAGCCCATTAGCCTGGGATCGAACCCGGTCTGAAGAACAAAACGGAAACCATACATACGGATTACCCAATCGGTATGGCAGCACAAGGCTTTTACGGAAGGCTGTAAAGAACCCGAATGCCCCAAGCACCGATATTTCCGAGCGAATATGCTGTACAGCACTCTTGCAAGGTTATCCCAACCCGCGCATTAACGGGGAGGACAATAACCAGGATCCCAGGCCTGTAATACGGTTACGCCACGCACAGCTCGCCGAGATTGTGGATGACAAAAAATAGAGGTCTATTTGGGCGTCTTGGGTCACTTGGGGACTCGCCATGCGCACGGGCGCATCTCTTTTATTGTGTACATGACATCAAATTAGCGAAGAAAAAAGACGCTGTTTTGGTATCATGTGAATAGCATAAAATAAATAGAAATAAAGACGTAAGGGGGGAGAATATTGACATATTCATATTAGAATATTGACAAAATCCGCAATATTGTCTACGCTGACTAAGTAAAGCTGTATTTTACTTTAAAGGGGCAGCAACATAGTACTGCGCATGTCTGGAGTCAGTGATTATTGTAGGCTTTTAAGTGTCTACAAACAGTTGAACTTTTTAAAAGCTGTGAATACCTTATTAAATAATATGCAATATTATATTGAAAACTATGTTAATTGACAGTTTGTGGTCATTTTTTTTTTGTTTTGTTTAAAGTCTCCCACATGTACCAAAAGCTCATAAGTCAGTATTAGAATTTCACTGAAGTTCATTGGGTCAGGGCTCTAGAGCTATTGCACATCTCTTAAACATGACACTCCCCCTTTAAAGGAAAGTAAAAAAAAAAATCAAAATTGTTGGTGGGGGTCTCTGCTGTGTTTGTTTTCTTTTTAGTTTTGTTCTATTATTATTATTATTTTCTTTTTTAGAGGGGGAGGGGAATTCAGCTAAAAATAGCCAAGGGTCAATTCAAGCAACTAGTACAAAAGATGTTTTTTTGCAGTCCTTTATTCAATATATTCAAGGTTATCATGCAATTCTGTAGTTTGACTGCATATATATATTTTTTTTCTTTCTTTTCATTACAAGTTCTATATGTGTAAGTGGTGACCATAGCTATGATTACTATTATTTAGAATAATTTTTTACCTACTAAAAGAAAACAACTTGACTGCAAAACACTTACTGTTGGGCACTCGATATTAGGCATTACTTTCATGTGGATGTAAGGTTGAAATGTCAAAACCTTCATTAACCCGTGAACTACGCTTTAGCGTATTACACTTTGTTGTGATCTGATTCTATTGTTCTTTTTTGTGTTTTACTAACTATTACCGTTTAACTATCACACCTTGTTTCACGGGTTAATGAAAACCACTCTAATTACTTACAGTAATTCTTTTTTAATATTATTATTTACTTATATAATTTAGATGAGCAATACATATTTCTTCTTAGCCTTGTAGAGCTCATCTCGTTCCTCATAAATAACAAACAAAATGAAGTTTGTTCTTATTTGGTGCAAAGGAATCTACATTAGTTTTCTAATCAGATAATTGTTTTTTTTAACACTCACCTGTTATTTCAACAGCTCTTACTTGAGTTTGCTTGTCTCAGAAATAGACCTTGCTTAATAAACAAATATATCTTACAAACTTATTTAATAATAGGTAACAACTGCAATATTGTATGAAAAGAGTGCCCCTCCCTTCCCCTGCTATTGTTGACATTATGCTCAATAAACTGTTACCTCTCCCCTCTCCACCAGTTAAGCATTCTATGTATGCTTCCCTGTACAAAATGCGCCCCTTCAAATAGAACATTAAAGTTCACATACTTGTTTACTTCCTCAAACTCTTTGCTTTGTGTTTTTTGTTAACTTCCTAGGATCAAATTGAATACATATAATCAATAAATCCAGCAAGCTTATTTTGCAAACTCACTTTTTTTTATTATTTTTGCGCAAAACCTATCAGGATTAGGGGGGTCAAGCACAAAGAAAGAAAACGAATAAAAAAAAAAGCCCATTGACCTGGGATCGAACCCGGTCTGAAGAACAAAACGGAAACCATACATACGGATTACCCAATCGGTATGGCAGCACAAGGCTTTTACGGAAGGCTGTAAAGAACCCGAAGGCCCCAAGCACCGATATTTCCGAGCGAATATGCTGTACAACACTCTTGCAAGGTTATCCCAACCCGCGCATTAATGGGGAGGACAATAACCAGGATCCCAGGCCTGTAATACGGTTACGCCACGCACAGCTCGCCGAGATTGTAGATGACAAAAAATAGAGGTCTATTTGGGCGTCTTGGTCCCTTGGGGACTCGCCATGCGCACGGGCGCATCTCTTTAATTGTATGCATGACATCAAATTTGCGAAGAAAAAAGACGCTGTTTTGGTATCATGTGAAAAGCATAAAATAAATAGAAATAAAGACGTAAGGGGGGAGAATATTGACATATTCATATTAGAATATTGACAAAATCCGCAATATTGTCTACGCTGACTAAGTAAAGCTGTATTTTACTTTAAAGGGGCAGCAACATAGTACTGCGCATGTCTGGAGTCAGTGCTTATTGTAGGCTTTTAAGTGTCAACAAACAGTTGAACTTTTTAAAAGCTGTCAATACCTTATTAAATAATATGCAATATTATATTGAAAACTATGTTAATTGACAGTTTGTGGTCATTTTTTTTGTTTTGTTTAAAGTCTCCCACATGTACCAAAAGCTCATAAGTCAGTATTAGAATTTCACTGAAGTTCATTGTGTCAGGGCTCTAGAGCTATTGCACATCTCTTAAACATGACACTCCCCCTTTAAAGGAAAGTAAAAAAAATCAAAATTGCTGGTGGGGGTCTCTGCTGTGTTTGTTTTCTTTTTAGTTTTGTTCTATTATTATTATTATTTTCTTTTTTAGAGGGGGAGGGGAATTCAGCTAAAAATAGCCAAGGGTCAATTCAAGAAACTAGTACAAAAGATGTTTTTTGCAGTCCTTTATTCAATATATTCAAGGTTATCATGCAATTCTGTTGTTTGACTGCATATATATATTTGTTTTCTTTCTTTTCATTACAAGTTCTATATGTGTAAGTGGTGACCATAGCTATGATTACTATTATTTAGAATAATTTTTTACCTACTAAAAGAAAACAACTTGACTGCAAAACACTTACTGTAGGGCACTCGATATTAGGCATTACTTTCATGTGGATGTAAGGTTGAAATGTCAAAACCTTCATTAACCCGTGAACTACGCTTTAGCGTATTACACTTTGTTGTGATCTGATTCTATTGTTCTTTTTTGTGTTTTACTAACTATTACCGTTTAACTATCACACTTTGTTTCACGGGTTAATGAAAACCACTCTAATTACTTAAAGTAGTTCTTTTTTAATATTATCATTTACTTGTATAATTTAGATGAGCAATACATATTTCTTTATGGCTTTGTATAGATCATCTCGTTCCTCATAAATAACAAACAAAATGAAGTTTGTTCTTATTTTGGTGCAAAGGAATCTACAGTAGTTTTCTAATCAGATAATTGTTTTTCTTTTAACACTCACCTGTTATTTCAACAGCCTTACTTGAGTTTGCTTGTCTCAGAAATAGACCTTGCTTAATAAACAAAGACATGTTACAAACTTATTTAATAATAGGTAACAACTGCAATATTGTATGAAGAGAGTGCCCCTCTCTTCCCCCTGCTATTGTTGAAATTATGCTCAATAAACTTTTACCTCTTCCCTCTCCACCAGTTAAGCATTCTATGTATGCTTCCCTGTACAAAATGCACCCCTTCAAATAGAAAATTAAAGTTCAAATACTTGTTTACTTCCTCAAACTCTTTGCTTTGTGTTTTTTGTTAACTTCCTAGGAACAAATTGAATACATATAATCAATAAATCTAGCAAGCTTATTTTGCAAACTCACTTTTTTTATTATTTTTGCGCAAAACCTATCAGGATTAAGGGGGTCCAGCACAAAGAAAAAAAATCGAATTAAAAAAAAAAGCCCATTGGCCTGGGATCGAACCCGGTCTGAAGAACAAAACGGAAACCATACATACGGATTACCCAATCGGTATGGCAGCACAAGGCTTTTACGGAAGGCTGTAAAGAACCCGAAGGCCCCAAGCACCGATATTTCCGAGCGAATATGCTGTACAGCACTCTTGCAAGGTTATCCCAACCCGCGCATTAATGGGGAGGACAATAACCAGGATCCCAGGCCTGTAATACGGTTACGCCACGCACAGCTCGCCGAGATTGTAGATGACAAAAAATAGAGGTCTATTTGGGCGTCTTGGTCCCTTGGGGACTCGCCATGCGCACGGGCGCATCTCTTTAATTGTATGCATGACATCAAATTTGCGAAGAAAAAAGACGCTGTTTTGGTATCATGTGAAAAGCATAAAATAAATAGAAATAAAGACGTAAGGGGGGAGAATATTGACATATTCATATTAGAATATTGACAAAATCCGCAATATTGTCTACGCTGACTAAGTAAAGCTGTATTTTACTTTAAAGGGGCAGCAACATAGTACTGCGCATGTCTGGAGTCAGTGCTTATTGTAGGCTTTTAAGTGTCAACAAACAGTTGAACTTTTTAAAAGCTGTCAATACCTTATTAAATAATATGCAATATTATATTGAAAACTATGTTAATTGACAGTTTGTGGTCATTTTTTTTGTTTTGTTTAAAGTCTCCCACATGTACCAAAAGCTCATAAGTCAGTATTAGAATTTCACTGAAGTTCATTGTGTCAGGGCTCTAGAGCTATTGCACATCTCTTAAACATGACACTCCCCCTTTAAAGGAAAGTAAAAAAAATCAAAATTGCTGGTGGGGGTCTCTGCTGTGTTTGTTTTCTTTTTAGTTTTGTTCTATTATTATTATTATTTTCTTTTTTAGAGGGGGAGGGGAATTCAGCTAAAAATAGCCAAGGGTCAATTCAAGAAACTAGTACAAAAGATGTTTTTTGCAGTCCTTTATTCAATATATTCAAGGTTATCATGCAATTCTGTTGTTTGACTGCATATATATATTTGTTTTCTTTCTTTTCATTACAAGTTCTATATGTGTAAGTGGTGACCATAGCTATGATTACTATTATTTAGAATAATTTTTTACCTACTAAAAGAAAACAACTTGACTGCAAAACACTTACTGTAGGGCACTCGATATTAGGCATTACTTTCATGTGGATGTAAGGTTGAAATGTCAAAACCTTCATTAACCCGTGAACTACGCTTTAGCGTATTACACTTTGTTGTGATCTGATTCTATTGTTCTTTTTTGTGTTTTACTAACTATTACCGTTTAACTATCACACTTTGTTTCACGGGTTAATGAAAACCACTCTAATTACTTAAAGTAGTTCTTTTTTAATATTATCATTTACTTGTATAATTTAGATGAGCAATACATATTTCTTTATGGCTTTGTATAGATCATCTCGTTCCTCATAAATAACAAACAAAATGAAGTTTGTTCTTATTTTGGTGCAAAGGAATCTACAGTAGTTTTCTAATCAGATAATTGTTTTTCTTTTAACACTCACCTGTTATTTCAACAGCCTTACTTGAGTTTGCTTGTCTCAGAAATAGACCTTGCTTAATAAACAAAGACATGTTACAAACTTATTTAATAATAGGTAACAACTGCAATATTGTATGAAGAGAGTGCCCCTCTCTTCCCCCTGCTATTGTTGAAATTATGCTCAATAAACTTTTACCTCTTCCCTCTCCACCAGTTAAGCATTCTATGTATGCTTCCCTGTACAAAATGCACCCCTTCAAATAGAAAATTAAAGTTCAAATACTTGTTTACTTCCTCAAACTCTTTGCTTTGTGTTTTTTGTTAACTTCCTAGGAACAAATTGAATACATATAATCAATAAATCTAGCAAGCTTATTTTGCAAACTCACTTTTTTTATTATTTTTGCGCAAAACCTATCAGGATTAAGGGGGTCCAGCACAAAGAAAAAAAATCGAATTAAAAAAAAAAGCCCATTGGCCTGGGATCGAACCCGGTCTGAAGAACAAAACGGAAACCATACATACGGATTACCCAATCGGTATGGCAGCACAAGGCTTTTACGGAAGGCTGTAAAGAACCCGAAGGCCCCAAGCACCGATATTTCCGAGCGAATATGCTGTACAGCACTCTTGCAAGGTTATCCCAACCCGCGCATTAATGGGGAGGACAATAACCAGGATCCCAGGCCTGTAATACGGTTACGCCACGCACAGCTCGCCGAGATTGTAGATGACAAAAAATAGAGGTCTATTTGGGCGTCTTGGTCCCTTGGGGACTCGCCATGCGCACGGGCGCATCTCTTTAATTGTATGCATGACATCAAATTTGCGAAGAAAAAAGACGCTGTTTTGGTATCATGTGAAAAGCATAAAATAAATAGAAATAAAGACGTAAGGGGGGAGAATATTGACATATTCATATTAGAATATTGACAAAATCCGCAATATTGTCTACGCTGACTAAGTAAAGCTGTATTTTACTTTAAAGGGGCAGCAACATAGTACTGCGCATGTCTGGAGTCAGTGCTTATTGTAGGCTTTTAAGTGTCAACAAACAGTTGAACTTTTTAAAAGCTGTCAATACCTTATTAAATAATATGCAATATTATATTGAAAACTATGTTAATTGACAGTTTGTGGTCATTTTTTTTGTTTTGTTTAAAGTCTCCCACATGTACCAAAAGCTCATAAGTCAGTATTAGAATTTCACTGAAGTTCATTGTGTCAGGGCTCTAGAGCTATTGCACATCTCTTAAACATGACACTCCCCCTTTAAAGGAAAGTAAAAAAAATCAAAATTGCTGGTGGGGGTCTCTGCTGTGTTTGTTTTCTTTTTAGTTTTGTTCTATTATTATTATTATTTTCTTTTTTAGAGGGGGAGGGAAATTCAGCTAAAAATAGCCAAGGGTCAATTCAAGAAACTAGTACAAAAGATGTTTTTTGCAGTCCTTTATTCAATATATTCAAGGTTATCATGCAATTCTGTTGTTTGACTGCATATATATATTTGTTTTCTTTCTTTTCATTACAAGTTCTATATGTGTAAGTGGTGACCATAGCTATGATTACTATTATTTAGAATAATTTTTTACCTACTAAAAGAAAACAACTTGACTGCAAAACACTTACTGTAGGGCACTCGATATTAGGCATTACTTTCATGTGGATGTAAGGTTGAAATGTCAAAACCTTCATTAACCCGTGAACTACGCTTTAGCGTATTACACTTTGTTGTGATCTGATTCTATTGTTCTTTTTTGTGTTTTACTAACTATTACCGTTTAACTATCACACTTTGTTTCACGGGTTAATGAAAACCACTCTAATTACTTAAAGTAGTTCTTTTTTAATATTATCATTTACTTGTATAATTTAGATGAGCAATACATATTTCTTTATGGCTTTGTATAGATCATCTCGTTCCTCATAAATAACAAACAAAATGAAGTTTGTTCTTATTTTGGTGCAAAGGAATCTACAGTAGTTTTCTAAGCAGATAATTGTTTTTCTTTGAACACTCACCTGTTATTTCAACAGCCTTACTTGAGTTTGCTTGTCTCAGAAATAGACCTTGCTTAATAAACAAAGACATGTTACAAACTTATTTAATAATAGGTAACAACTGCAATATTGTATGAAGAGAGTGCCCCTCTCTTCCCCCTGCTATTGTTGAAATTATGCTCAATAAACTTTTACCTCTTCCCTCTCCACCAGTTAAGCATTCTATGTATGCTTCCCTGTACAAAATGCACCCCTTCAAATAGAAAATTAAAGTTCAAATACTTGTTTACTTCCTCAAACTCTTTGCTTTGTGTTTTTTGTTAACTTCCTAGGAACAAATTGAATACATATAATCAATAAATCTAGCAAGCTTATTTTGCAAACTCACTTTTTTTATTATTTTTGCGCAAAACCTATCAGGATTAAGGGGGTCCAGCACAAAGAAAAAAAATCGAATTAAAAAAAAAAGCCCATTGGCCTGGGATCGAACCCGGTCTGAAGAACAAAACGGAAACCATACATACGGATTACCCAATCGGTATGGCAGCACAAGGCTTTTACGGAAGGCTGTAAAGAACCCGAAGGCCCCAAGCACCGATATTTCCGAGCGAATATGCTGTACAACACTCTTGCAAGGTTATCCCAACCCGCGCATTAATGGGGAGGACAATAACCAGGATCCCAGGCCTGTAATACGGTTACGCCACGCACAGCTCGCCGAGATTGTGGATGACAAAAAATAGAGGTCTATTTGGGCGTCTTGGGTCCCTTGGTGACTCGCCATGCGCACGGGCGCATCTCTTTTATTGTGTACATGACATCAAATTAGCGAAGAAAAAAGACGCTGTTTTGGTATCATGTGAATAGCATAAAATAAATAGAAATAAAGACGTAAGGGGGGAGAATATTGACATATTCATATTAGAATATTGACCAAATCTGCAATATTGTCTACGCTGACTAAGTAAAGCTGTATTTTACTTTAAAGGGGCAGCAACATAGTACTGCGCATGTCTGGAGTCAGTGATTATTGTAGGCTTTTAAGTGTCTACAAACAGTTGAACTTTTTAAAAGCTGTCAATACCTTATTAAATAATATGCAATATTATATTAAAAACTATGTTAATTGACAGTTTGTGGTCATTTTTTTTGTTTTGTTAAAAGTCTCCCACATGTACCAAAAGCTCATAAGTCAGTATTAGAATTTCACTGAAGTTCATTGTGTCAGGGCTCTAGAGCTATTGCAAATCTCTTAAACATGACACTCCCCCTTTAAAGGAAAGTAAAAAAAATCAAAATTGTTGGTGGAGGTCTCTGTTGTGTTTGTTTTCTTTTTAGTTTTGTTCTATTATGATTATTATTTTCCTTTTTAGAGGGGGAGGGGAATTCAGCTAAAAATAGCCAAGGGTCAATTCAAGAAACTAGTACAAAAGATGTTTTTTTGCAGTCCTTTATTCAATATATTCAAGGTTATCATGCAATTCTGTTGTTTGACTGCTTATATATATTTTTTCTTTCTTTTCATTACAAGTGCTATATGTGTAAGTGGTGACCATAGCTATGATTACTATTATTTAGAATAATTTTTTACCTACTAAAAGAAAACAACTTGACTGCAAAACACTTACTGTAGGGCACTCGATATTAGGCATTACTTTCATGTGGATGTAAGTTTGAAATGTCAAAACCTTCATTAACCCGTGAACTACGCTTTAGCGTATTACACTTTGTTGTGATCTGATTCTATTGTTCTTTTTTGTGTTTTACTAACTATTACCGTTTAACTATCACACTTTGTTTCACGGGTTAATGAAAACCACTCTAATTACTTACAGTAGTTCTTTTTTAATATTATCATTTACTTGTATAATTTAGATGAGCAATACATATTTCTTTATGGCTTTGTATAGATCATCTCGTTCCTCATAAATAACAAACAAAATGAAGTTTGTTCTTATTTTGGTGCAAAGGAATCTACAGTAGTTTTCTAATCAGATAATTGTTTTTCTTTTAACACTCACCTGTTATTTCAACAGCCTTACTTGAGTTTGCTTGTCTCAGAAATAGACCTTGCTTAATAAACAAAGACATGTTACAAACTTATTTAATAATAGGTAACAACTGCAATATTGTATGAAGAGAGTGCCCCTCTCTTCCCCCTGCTATTGTTGAAATTATGCTCAATAAACTTTTACCTCTTCCCTCTCCACCAGTTAAGCATTCTATGTATGCTTCCCTGTACAAAATGCACCCCTTCAAATAGAACATTAAAGTTCACATACTTGTTTACTTCCTCAAACTCTTTGCTTTGTGTTTTTTGTTAACTTCCTAGGAACAAATGGAATACATATAATCAATAAATCTAGCAAGCTTATTTTGCAAACTCACTTTTTTTTTATTATTTTTGCGCAAAACCTATCAGGATTAAGGGGGTCCAGCACAAAGAAAAAAAACGAATTAAAAAAAAAAGCCCATTGGCCTGGGATCGAACCCAGTCTGAAGAACAAAACGGAAACCATACATACGGATTACCCAATCGGTATGGCAGCACAAGGCTTTTACGGAAGGCTGTAAAGAACCCGAAGGCCCCAAGCACCGATATTTCCGAGCGAATATGCTGTACAACACTCTTGCAAGGTTATCCCAACCCGCGCATTAATGGGGAGGACAATAACCAGGATCCCAGGCCTGTAATACGGTTACGCCACGCACAGCTCGCCGAGATTGTGGATGACAAAAACTAGAGGTCTATTTGGGCGTCTTAGGTCCCTTGGGGACTCGCCATGCGCACGGGCGCATCTCTTTTATTGTGTACATGACATCAAATTAGCGAAGAAAAAAGACGCTGTTTTGGTGTCATGTGAAAACCATAAAATAAATAGAAATAAAGACGTAAGGGGGGAGAATATTGACATCTTCATATTAGAATATTGACAAAATCCGCAATTTTGTCTACGCTGACTAAGTAAAACTGTATTTTACTTTAAAGGGGCAGCAACATAGTACTGCGCATGTCTGGAGTCAGTGATTATTGTAGACTTTTAAGTGTCTACAAACAGTTGAACTTTTTAAAAGCTGTCAATACCTTATTAAATAATATGCAATATTATATTGAAAACTATGTTAATTGACAGTTTGTGGTCATTTTTTTTGTTTTGTTTAAAGTCTCCCACATGTACCAAAAGCTCATAAGTCAGTATTAGATTTTCACTGAAGTTCATTGTGTCATGGCTCTAGAGCTATTGCACATCTTTTAAACATGACACTCCCCCTTTAAAGGAAAGTAAAAAAAAATCAAAATTGTTGGTGGGGGTCTCTGCTGTGTTTGTTTTCTTTTTAGTTTTGTTCTATTATTATTATTATTTTCTTTTTTAGAGGGGAAGGGGAATTCAGCTAAAAATAGCCAAGGGTCAATTCAAGCAACTAGTACAAAAGATGTTTTTTGCAGTCCTTTATTCAATATATTCAAGGTTCTCATGCAATTCTGTTGTTTGACTGCATATATATATATTTTTTTTCTTTCTTTTCATTACAAGTTCTATATGTGTAAGTGGTGACCATAGCTATGATTACTATTATTTAGAATAATTTTGTACCTACTAAA
Source organism: Nematostella vectensis (assembly GCF_932526225.1). Classification (NCBI taxonomy): domain Eukaryota; kingdom Metazoa; phylum Cnidaria; class Anthozoa; order Actiniaria; family Edwardsiidae; genus Nematostella; species Nematostella vectensis. The sequence goes on along the minus strand of NC_064035.1, from coordinate 129,067 downwards.
AGAAAACAACTTGACTGCAAAACACTTACTGTAGGGCACTCGATATTAGGCATTACTTTCATGTGGATGTAAGGTTAAAATGTCAAAACCTTCATTAACCCGTGAACTACGCTTTAGCGTATTACACTTTGTTGTGATCTGATTCTATTGTTCTTTTTTGTGTTTTACTAACTATTACCGTTTAACTATCACACTTTGTTTCACGGGTTAATGAAAACCACTCTAATTACTTACAGTAATTCTTTTTTAATATTATTATTTACTTGTATAATTTAGATGAGCAATACATATTTCTTTTTGGCCTTGTAGAGCTCATCTCGTTCCTCATAAATAACAAACAAAATGAAGTTTGTTCTTATTTGGAGCAAAGGAATCTACAGTAGTTTTCTAATCAGATAATTGTTTTTCTTTTAACACTCACCTGTTATTTCAACAGCCTTACTTGAGTTTGCTTGTCTCAGAAATAGACCTTGCTTAATAAACAAAGACATGTTACAAACTTATTTAATAATAGGTAACAACTGCAATATTGTATGAAGAGAGTGCCCCTCTCTTCCCCCTGCTATTGTTGAAATTATGCTCAATAAACTTTTACCTCTTCCCTCTCCACCAGTTAAGCATTCTATGTATGCTTCCCTGTACAAAATGCACCCCTTCAAATACAACATTAAAGTTCACATACTTGTTTACTTCCTCAAACTCTTTGCTTTGTGTTTTTTGTTAACTTCCTAGGAACAAATTGAATACATATAATCAATAAATCTAGCAAGCTTATTTTGCAAACTCACTTTTTTTTTATTATTTTTGCGCAAAACCTATCAGGATTAAGGGGGTCAAGCACAAAGAAAAAAAACGAATTAAAAAAAAAAAGCCCATTGGCCTGGGATCGAACCCAGTCTGAAGAACAAAACGGAAACCATACATACGGATTACCCAATCGGTATGGCAGCACAAGGCTTTTACGGAAGGCTGTAAAGAACCCGAAGGCCCCAAGCACCGATATTTCCGAGCGAATATGCTGTACAACACTCTTGCAAGGTTATCCCAACCCGCGCATTAATGGGGAGGACAATAACCAGGATCCCAGGCCTGTAATACGGTTACGCCACGCACAGCTCGCCGAGATTGTGGATGACAAAAAATAGAGGTCTATTTGGGCGTCTTGGGTCCCTTGGGGACTCGCCATGTGCACGGGCGCATCTGTTTTATTGTGTACATGACATCAAATTAGCGAAGAAAAAAACGCTGTTTTGGTATCATGTGAAAATCATAAAATAAATAGAAATAAAGACGTAAGGGGGGAGAATATTGACATCTTCATATTAGAATATTGACAAAATCCGCAATTTTGTCTACGCTGACTAAGTAAAGCTGTATTTTACTTTAAAGGGGCAGCAACATAGTACTGCGCATGTCTGGAGTCAGTGATTATTGTAGGATTTTAAGTGTCTACAAACAGTTGAACTTTTTAAAAGCTGTCAATACCTTATTAAATAATATGCAATATTATATTGAAAACTATGTTAATTGACAGTTTGTGGTCATTTTTTTGTTTTGTTTAAGACCAGCGGTCTGAGTTCGTCGAGATTTCTCGGAAAAATGATGTTTGGGCGCCCTAGCTCAAAACTAAACTGGTAATAGGGATGGTTGACCTCAGTATACTGTGAAAGTTTGAAGCAATTTGGATGAATATTTTTGGCGATAGAAGCCGAAAAGTAATTTTTCGTCCCCCGCACCCGAATTTGAGACAAATTCGTGGTTGTTAGAAAAAGACTAAAAACCGGTTCGCAACGCGTGATAAAACATTTGAAGCTTATATAAACCTAAAGAATAGATAATAAGGATTTACCAGGCTGAAAGATAAGCTGTTCTGTCACCACCTTATTATTTTACGCGATTTTATTTTATTTTATGTTTTTAGATGACTTTGAAAAGCCTTGAAATGATCGTGTAATATCGCCGATGAGATGTGGATTTGGCAAAAATGATTGCATTCATCGAAATGAACATCATTTCTACTTTTGATATGTGAAATAAAATTTAGGGGCAAATAAAATCCGACTTTTTTACAAGCCGAAATATGACCCCCACTTGACCCTAATTATAAACAAATGCCGACTACTGTATCGGGTTTTCCGCATTCAAACAACGCCTTCAAATCTCCAGAAAAACAAGAAAGAGCGCTCAAATCAAAAGAAATATACTGTCGGCAATACTAAAATTTAATGGTAATAATTTCATAGCATTTATTGCATTAAATTGCGATTTTTAGGCTCGCGTGATACTATTTTGTTTGCTGCCATGCATACGTAATTAAAGCGTGACAAACAAAGCGACAAGCATAAAATACCTCACCATGACTGCAATAAGACTTTTCTGATAATTACTTATTAAAAAGAAAAACGTCCAAAAGAAGAAAATGAGAGTTTTGCATGTTTTTATTTAATTAACAAGCGATACTGACATAATTTTGTACAGTTTTAAATTGTAATTAAACAAAAAGCTTGATGAAATTGTCAAAATTTGCTTATTTTCAAAGCCTTTGTTCAACTACAAATTTGATCAAATAAAAATACAAATTATGCAAGAACGCTGAGACATTTGCGATATTGAGGCCTCTCACCGTAAGCTGTTTTCCTTTTTAGTAAAAGAGAGTATTGAAGTGTAAAAACTTACTCTGGTCTTCACAACAGAACACAGGATTACCTACTCAGAAATCTATTTCATGTAACCATGAAAAAAATATAATCGGGACCCAAGAAATCGTGGATTTATTTTGCGCAACTACATCTTCGAATAACATCCACGAGCGTGGCTACAAAAGAAGCTTTGCGTCGGGTTGCTCTGGGCACTTGAAGCTCCAGCTCTTTGCAGATAGTGGGAAGGGTGGCCACTGAAAGAAAGGTGAGCCTGGACCTGGAGTACAAGTGGCACAAGTCGATGCCGTTCGCTTCTATTGGGTGATTTAGTTGGCATTCATCTAGGATGGCAGCTCTCGTACGAAAGTAGGCGGCTGCCTCCTCCGCAGCCTCTACTGCCTCCACACCCTGTGTTATTTTCGGAAATAATACACCTGTACATGGCCCGGTAATAGGAACTCGCGTTCCCCTGTATAGAGATGCAGCTTGTTGATTCTATCACTTCATTCCCAATTAATGGTACGCCCCCCTCCTCCCCCCGACTACTTTTTGGTGGTAGCCAAGCTTGCCGGGAAGGGGGACTCCGATAAAAACAGACGGGGGTGATCGTCGGCAAAATTGATTGTAACCCGTTAGGGATGGCACTTTAGGCGTGGTCAACAGAAATTATTTCCTCTAAGAGATGGAAAATTGGGTGAGGTCGAAGGAATTTTTGCCCCTAAGGGATAGCAGAATCGAAAAAAAAAAAAACCTTAGGAATACCAATTAATCGAAGTTTATACCCTAAGAGATAACAGAATGAAAAAAAAAAAACGTTTAACACCCACTTAGGAATAGCAGATGGACGAATTTTACACCCTAAGAGATAGCAAAATCTGAAAAATCCTCCAACACCTCCTAAGAGATGGCAGTTGGTAGAAATTTTATACCCTAAAAGATATGACGATTACCCCCGTCTACATTTTTAGAGAGTACCCCCCCTTCCCCCCCCCCCCCCCCCCCCCCGGGCAAAGATATGCATTCCCCTTCTTTGTCAAACTCGCATTTGCCGTATAGTGTGTGCCGGTCTAACCAAGCCAAGCGTGTATAGCCTTTCACGCACTGGACAGCTGAATAGCTTTGTGGTAGGCTCTTCCTCGTTGCTGACTGCGGGTTCTGGCTCAGCGGCGTTCGCCCTGCGCTCGACAGCACGCTTGATGTCATCGAATTCACCGTCACTAAACGAGCCCGGAAACGTTGAAATCGATTGGTCAGGATGCGGCTTGAAGGCTCTCTCTCCTCTTCCCCTCCCACTCCCCTCGTTTTTCTTTTTTGCTCAAATCCAAGATGGTGGCTATAATACACCGTGTAAACGCCCCCCCCCCCCCCCCTTATTGAAGGCTTTTCAAATATTATTCTTTTTCCATATGGTACCTATGGTTGAGCAAGCCACACCTCCCCCCCTCCTCAGTCCTCTGGTCCTATGATCTCCTGCCTGAGACTTTGTCAAAGTAAAGAAGCGCTTATAGATAGTAATTACCTGCTTGCAATAAGCGTTTACTGCACCTTACGCGCAATGATAGAATCCTGCGTTGTCTTGCTTGTAGTATGCCGGTAAAGTGAATAGTGAAAGCGATTTTTTTACTGGTTAACAAGCCAATCGATTGGCTAGGACAAAATTTGGACGGCTGTTTATCCCGGCCAGACAAATTTTGTCCTCCTAGTGCGATTAGGCCCTAAGTTAACGCGCGAAAAAATGAAAACAGAAAAGTAACCTCAAAATTTACCTAGGGAGCTTTTTTGGACATATGCTCCCTGACAAGAATGGAATTTTTTTGGTAGTATTGAAAACAATAGTAAAAGCATCAACTGTTATTTTTTCTTACTTTCTTTTTATAACTCAATTTACCTGGGGAATGGAAATTGGTTGGTTATATCATAAACAATAGTAGAAAAGCTTCAACTGTTATTTTTTCTTGATTTCTTTGTATGAACGCTTGTTGAATAAATTAACTCCTCGAATTTGCATAACAACACGACAGCAGAAGATGGTACGCGTTTCTAGTCGACGAAAGTAGGGAACGAAAGAAAATATTATAATGCTTATAGAACGAGGGATGGATAGAAATAAATATAGGACGATTTAAGAATAATTTTCGTGGGAAAAAGTTTTGTGATGCTCATGAAGCGGAAGAATAAAGAACCGGAAGTTTTTAGTGCCGTTTTTAAATAACCTTGCATGGGGATTGTACTTTTTAAAATGTTATGAAAATATGATCTTGAAAAGTATATAAACATCAGAGAGACAAGAATATTTGATCAAATACCAGTATTTTCAAGAATTATATTGCATCCTTTTTTTTGGGAGTTTTAATTGTTATTTATAAGTTTTTGGTAGCGAGGCATTAAAAAGTGAGTGTCGGCATTTGTTTATAATTAGGGTCAAGTGGGGGTCACATTTCGGCTTGTAAAAAAGTCGGATTTTATTTGCCCCTAAATTTTATTTCACATATCAAAAGTAGAAATGATGCTCTTTTCGATGAATGCAAACATTTTTGCCAAATCCACATCTCATCGGCGATATTACACGATTATTTCAAGGCTTTTCAAAGTAATCTAAAAACATAAAATAAAATAAAATCGCGTAAAATAATAAGGTGCTGACAGAACAGCTTATCCTTCAGCCTGGGAGTTCCTTATTATCCATTCTTTAGGTTTATATAAGCTGCAGTTGTTTTATCACGCGTTGCGAACCGGTTTTTAGTCTTTTTCTAACAACCACGAAATTGTCTCAAATCCGGGTGCGGGAGACGAAAAATTACTTTTCGGCTTCTATCGCCAAAAATATTTATCCAAATTGCTTCAAACTTTCACAGGATATCATGGTCACCCATACCTATTACCAGTTTAATTTTGAGCTAGGGCACCCAAACTTCATTTTTCCGAGAAATCTCGACGAACTCAGACCGCTGGTCTTAAACTCTCCCACATGTACCAAAAGCTCATAAGTCAGTATTAGAATTTCACTGAAGTTCATTGTGTCAGGGCTCTAGAGCTATTGCAATTCTCTTAAACATGACACTCCCCCTTTGTTTTATTTTTATTGAAAACTATTTTAATTGACAGTTTGTGGTCATTTTTTTTGTTTTGTTTAAAGTCTCCCACATGTACCAAAAGCTCATAAGTCAGTATTAGAATTTCACTGAAGTTCATTGTGTCAGGGCTCTAGAGCTATTGCAAATCTTTTGTCTACGCTGTCTACTTACAGTAATTCTTTTTTAATATTATTATTTACTTGTATAATTTAGATGAGCAAAACATATTTCTTCTTGGCCTTGTAGAGCTCATCTCGTTCCTCATAAATAACAAACAAAATGAAGTTTGTTCTTATTTGGTGCAAAGGAATCTACATTAGTTTTCTAATCAGATAATTGTTGTTTTATTAACACTCACCTGTTATTTCAACAGCTCTTACTTGAGTTTGCTTGTCTCCGAAATAAACCTTGCTTAATAAACAAATATATCTTACAAACTTATTTAATAATAGGTAACAACTGCAATATTGTATGAAGAGAGTGCCCCTCTCTTCCCCTTGCTATTGTTGAAATTATGCTCAATAAACTTTTACCTCTTCCCTCTCCACCAGTTAAGCATTCTATGTATGCTTCCCTGTACAAAATGCACCCCTTCAAATAGAACATTAAAGTTCACATACTTGTTTACTTCCTCAAACTCTTTGCTTTGTGTTTTTTGTTAACTTCCTAGGAACAAATTGAATACATATTTTCAATAAATCTAGCAAGCTTATTTTGCAAACTCACTTTTTTTTATTATTTTTGCGCAAAACCTATCAGGATTAAGGGGGTCCAGCACAAAGAAAAAAAACGATTTAAAAAAAAAGCCCATTAGCCTGGGATCGAACCCGGTCTGAAGAACAAAACGGAAACCATACATACGGATTACCCAATCGGTATGGCAGCACAAGGCTTTTACGGAAGGCTGTAAAGAACCCGAATGCCCCAAGCACCGATATTTCCGAGCGAATATGCTGTACAGCACTCTTGCAAGGTTATCCCAACCCGCGCATTAATGGGGAGGACAATAACCAGGATCCCAGGCCTGTAATACGGTTACGCCACGCACAGCTCGCCGAGATTGTGGATGACAAAAAATAGAGGTCTTTTTGGGCGTCTTGGGTCACTTGGGGACTCGCCATGCGCACGGGCGCATCTCTTTTATTGTGTACATGACATCAAATTAGCGAAGAAAAAAGACGCTGTTTTGGTATCATGTGAATAGCATAAAATAAATAGAAATAAAGACGTAAGGGGGGAGAATATTGACATATTCATATTAGAATATTGACAAAATCCGCAATATTGTCTACGCTGACTAAGTAAAGCTGTATTTTACTTTAAAGGGGCAGCAACATAGTACTGCGCATGTCTGGAGTCAGTGATTATTGTAGGCTTTTAAGTGTCTACAAACAGTTGAACTTTTTAAAAGCTGTCAATACCTTATTAAATAATATGCAATATTATATTGAAAACTATGTTAATTGACAGTTTGTGGTCATTTTTTTTTGTTTTGTTTAAAGTCTCCCACATGTACCAAAAGCTCATAAGTCAGTATTAGAATTTCACTGAAGTTCATTGTGTCAGGGCTCTAGAGCTATTGCACATCTCTTAAACATGACACTCCCCCTTTAAAGGAAAGTAAAAAAAAAATCAAAATTGTTGGTGGGGGTCTCTGCTGTGTTTGTTTTCTTTTTAGTTTTGTTCTATTATTATTATTATTTTCTTTTTTAGAGGGGGAGCGGAATTCAGCTAAAAATAGCCAAGGGTCAATTCAAGCAACTAGTACAAAAGATGTTTTTTTGCAGTCCTTTATTCAATATATTCAAGGTTATCATGCAATTCTGTAGTTTGACTGCATATATATATTTTTTTTCTTTCTTTTCATTACAAGTTCTATATGTGTAAGTGGTGACCATAGCTATGATTACTATTATTTAGAATAATTTTTTACCTACTAAAAGAAAACAACTTGACTGCAAAACACTTACTGTAGGGCACTCGATATTAGGCATTACTTTCATGTGGATGTAAGGTTGAAATGTCAAAACCTTCATTAACCCGTGAACTACGCTTTAGCGTATTACACTTTGTTGTGATCTGATTCTATTGTTCTTTTTTGTGTTTTACTAACTATTACCGTTTAACTATCACACTTTGTTTCACGGGTTAATGAAAACCACTCTAATTACTTACAGTAATTCTTTTTTAATATTATTATTTACTTATATAATTTAGATGAGCAATACATATTTCTTCTTAGCCTTGTAGAGCTCATCTCGTTCCTCATAAATAACAAACAAAATGAAGTTTGTTCTTATTTGGTGCAAAGGAATCTACATTAGTTTTCTAATCAGATAATTGTTTTTTTTAACACTCACCTGTTATTTCAACAGCTCTTACTTGAGTTTGCTTGTCTCAGAAATAGACCTTGCTTAATAAACAAATATATCTTACAAACTTATTTAATAATAGGTAACAACTGCAATATTGTATGAAAAGAGTGCCCCTCCCTTCCCCTGCTATTGTTGACATTATGCTCAATAAACTGTTACCTCTCCCCTCTCCACCAGTTAAGCATTCTATGTATGCTTCCCTGTACAAAATGCACCCCTTCAAATAGAACATTAAAGTTCACATACTTGTTTACTTCCTCAAACTCTTTGCTTTGTGTTTTTTGTTAACTTCCTAGGAACAAATTGAATACATATAATCAATAAATCCAGCAAGCTTATTTTGCAAACTCACTTTTTTTTATTATTTTTGCGCAAAACCTATCAGGATTAGGGGGGTCAAGCACAAAGAAAGAAAACGAATTAAAAAAAAAAAGCCCATTGGCCTGGGATCGAACCCGGTCTGAAGAACAAAACGGAAACCATACATACGGATTACCCAATCGGTATGGCAGCACAAGGCTTTTACGGAAGGCTGTAAAGAACCCGAAGGCCCCAAGCACCGATATTTCCGAGCGAATATGCTGTACAACACTCTTGCAAGGTTATCCCAACCCGCGCATTAATGGGGAGGACAATAACCAGGATCCCAGGCCTGTAATACGGTTACGCCACGCACAGCTCGCCGAGATTGTGGATGACAAAAAATAGAGGTCTATTTGGGCGTCTTGGGTCCCTTGGGGACTCGCCATGCGCACGGGCGCATCTCTTTAATTGTGTACATGACATCAAATTTGCGAAGAAAAAAGACGCTGTTTTGGTATCATGTGAAAATCATAAAATAAATAGAAATAAAGACGTAAGGGGGGAGAATATTGACATCTTCATATTAGAATATTGACAAAATCCGCAATTTTGTCTACGCTGACTAAGTAAAGCTGTATTTTACTTTAAAGGGGCAGCAACATAGTACTGCGCATGTCTGGAGTCAGTGATTATTGTAGGATTTTAAGTGTCTACAAACAGTTGAACTTTTTAAAAGCTGTCAATACCTTATTAAATAATATGCAATATTATATTGAAAACTATGTTAATTGACAGTTTGTGGTCATTTTTTTTGTTTTGTTAAGAGTCTCCCACATGTACCAAAAGCTCATAAGTCAGTATTAGAATTTCACTGAAGTTCATTGTGTCAGGGCTCTAGAGCTATTGCAATTCTCTTAAACATGACACTCCCCCTTTGTTTTATTTTTATTGAAAACTATGTTAATTGACAGTTTGTGGTCATTTTATTTGTTTTGTTTAAAGTCTCCCACATGTACCAAAAGCTCATAAGTCAGTATTAGAATTTCACTGAAGTTCATTGTGTCAGGGCTCTAGAGCTATTGCAAATCTTTTGTCTACGCTGTCTACTTACAGTAATTCTTTTTTAATCTTATTATTTACTTGTATAATTTAGATGAGCAAAACATATTTCTTCTTGGCCTTGTAGAGCTCATCTCGTTCCTCATAAATAACAAACAAAATGAAGTTTGTTCTTATTTGGTGCAAAGGAATCTACATTAGTTTTCTAATCAGATAATTGTTGTTTTTTTAACACTCACCTGTTATTTCAACAGCTCTTACTTGAGTTTGCTTGTCTCCGAAATAAACCTTGCTTAATAAACAAATATATCTTACAAACTTATTTAATAATAGGTAACAACTGCAATATTGTATGAAGAGAGTGCCCCTCTCTTCCCCTTGCTATTGTTGAAATTATGCTCAATAAACTTTTACCTCTTCCCTCTCCACCAGTTAAGCATTCTATGTATGCTTCCCTGTACAAAATGCACCCCTTCAAATAGAACATTAAAGTTCACATACTTGTTTACTTCCTCAAACTCTTTGCTTTGTGTTTTTTGTTAACTTCCTAGGAACAAATTGAATACATATTTTCAATAAATCTAGCAAGCTTATTTTGCAAACTCACTTTTTTTTATTATTTTTGCGCAAAACCTATCAGGATTAAGGGGGTCCAGCACAAAGAAAAAAAACGATTTAAAAAAAAAGCCCATTAGCCTGGGATCGAACCCGGTCTGAAGAACAAAACGGAAACCATACATACGGATTACCCAATCGGTATGGCAGCACAAGGCTTTTACGGAAGGCTGTAAAGAACCCGAATGCCCCAAGCACCGATATTTCCGAGCGAATATGCTGTACAGCACTCTTGCAAGGTTATCCCAACCCGCGCATTAATGGGGAGGACAATAACCAGGATCCCAGGCCTGTAATACGGTTACGCCACGCACAGCTCGCCGAGATTGTGGATGACAAAAAATAGAGGTCTATTTGGGCGTCTTGGGTCACTTGGGGACTCGCCATGCGCACGGGCGCATCTCTTTTATTGTGTACATGACATCAAATTAGCGAAGAAAAAAGACGCTGTTTTGGTATCATGTGAATAGCATAAAATAAATAGAAATAAAGACGTAAGGGGGGAGAATATTGACATATTCATATTAGAATATTGACAAAATCCGCAATATTGTCTACGCTGACTAAGTAAAGCTGTATTTTACTTTAAAGGGGCAGCAACATAGTACTGCGCATGTCTGGAGTCAGTGATTATTGTAGGCTTTTAAGTGTCTACAAACAGTTGAACTTTTTAAAAGCTGTCAATACCTTATTAAATAATATGCAATATTATATTGAAAACTATGTTAATTGACAGTTTGTGGTCATTTTTTTTTGTTTTGTTTAAAGTCTCCCACATGTACCAAAAGCTCATAAGTCAGTATTAGAATTTCACTGAAGTTCATTGTGTCAGGGCTCTAGAGCTATTGCACATCTCTTAAACATGACACTCCCCCTTTAAAGGAAAGTAAAAAAAAAAAATCAAAATTGTTGGTGGGGGTCTCTGCTGTGTTTGTTTTCTTTTTAGTTTTGTTCTATTATTATTATTATTTTCTTTTTTAGAGGGGGAGTGGAATTCAGCTAAAAATAGCCAAGGGTCAATTCAAGCAACTAGTACAAAAGATGTTTTTTTGCAGTCCTTTATTCAATATATTCAAGGTTATCATGCAATTCTGTAGTTTGACTGCATATATATATTTTTTTTCTTTCTTTTCATTACAAGTTCTATATGTGTAAGTGGTGACCATAGCTATGATTACTATTATTTAGAATAATTTTTTACCTACTAAAAGAAAACAACTTGACTGCAAAACACTTACTGTAGGGCACTCGATATTAGGCATTACTTTCATGTGGATGTAAGGTTGAAATGTCAAAACCTTCATTAACCCGTGAACTACGCTTTAGCGTATTACACTTTGTTGTGATCTGATTCTATTGTTCTTTTTTGTGTTTTACTAACTATTACCGTTTAACTATCACACTTTGTTTCACGGGTTAATGAAAACCACTCTAATTACTTACAGTAATTCTTTTTTAATATTATTATTTACTTATATAATTTAGATGAGCAATACATATTTCTTCTTAGCCTTGTAGAGCTCATCTCGTTCCTCATAAATAACAAACAAACTGAAGTTTGTTCTTATTTGGTGCAAAGGAATCTACATTAGTTTTCTAATCAGATAATTGTTTTTTTTAACACTCACCTGTTATTTCAACAGCTCTTACTTGAGTTTGCTTGTCTCAGAAATAGACCTTGCTTAATAAACAAATATATCTTACAAACTTATTTAATAATAGGTAACAACTGCAATATTGTATGAAAAGAGTGCCCCTCCCTTCCCCTGCTATTGTTGACATTATGCTCAATAAACTGTTACCTCTCCCCTCTCCACCAGTTAAGCATTCTATGTATGCTTCCCTGTACAAAATGCGCCCCTTCAAATAGAACATTAAAGTTCACATACTTGTTTACTTCCTCAAACTCTTTGCTTTGTGTTTTTTGTTAACTTCCTAGGAACAAATTGAATACATATAATCAATAAATCCAGCAAGCTTATTTTGCAAACTCACTTTTTTTTATTATTTTTGCGCAAAACCTATCAGGATTAGGGGGGTCAAGCACAAAAAAAGAAAACGAATAAAAAAAAAAGCCCATTGGCCTGGGATCGAACCCGGTCTGAAGAACAAAACGGAAACCATACATACGGATTACCCAATCGGTATGGCAGCACAAGGCTTTTACGGAAGGCTGTAAAGAACCCGAAGGCCCCAAGCACCGATATTTCCGAGCGAATATGCTGTACAACACTCTTGCAAGGTTATCCCAACCCGCGCATTAATGGGGAGGACAATAACCAGGATCCCAGGCCTGTAATACGGTTACGCCACGCACAGCTCGCCGAGATTGTGGATGACAAAAAATAGAGGTCTATTTGGGCGTCTTGGTCCCTTGGGGACTCGCCATGCGCACGGGCGCATCTCTTTAATTGTGTACAGGACATCAAATTTGCGAAGAAAAAAGACGCTGTTTGTATATCATGTGAAAAGCATAAAATAAATAGAAATAAAGACGTAAGGGGGGAGAATATTGACATATTCATATTAGAATATTGACAAAATCCGCAATATTGTCTACGCTGACTAAGTAAAGCTGTATTTTACTTTAAAGGGGCAGCAACATAGTACTGCGCATGTCTGGAGTCAGTGCTTATTGTAGGCTTTTAAGTGTCAACAAACAGTTGAACTTTTTAAAAGCTGTCAATACCTTATTAAATAATATGCAATATTATATTGAAAACTATGTTAATTGACAGTTTGTGGTCATTTTTTTTGTTTTGTTAAAAGTCTCCCACATGTACCAAAAGCTCATAAGTCAGTATTAGAATTTCACTGAAGTTCATTGTGTCAGGGCTCTAGAGCTATTGCACATCTCTTAAACATGACACTCCCCCTTTAAATGAAAGTAAAAAAAAAATCAAAATTGTTGGTGGGGGTCTCTGCTGTGTTTGTTTTCTTAATAGTTTTGTTCTATTATTATTATTATTTTCTTTTTTAGAGGGGGAGGGGAATTCAGCTAAAAATAACCAAGGGTCAATTCAAGCAACTAGTACAAAAGATGTTTTTTTGCAGTCCTTTATTCAATATATTCAAGGTTATCATGCAATTCTGTTGTTTGACTGCATATATATATATTTTTTTTCTTTCTTTTCATTACAAGTTCTATATGTGTAAGTGGTGACCATAGCTATGATTACTATTATTTAGAATAATTTTGTACCTACTAAAAGAAAACAACTTGACTGCAAAACACTTACTGTAGGGCACTCGATATTAGGCATTACTTTCATGTGGATGTAAGGTTGAAATGTCAAAACCTTCATTAACCCGTGAACTACGCTTTAGCGTATTACACTTTGTTGTGATCTGATTCTATTGTTCTTTTTTGTGTTTTACTAACTATTACCGTTTAACTATCACACTTTGTTTCACGGGTTAATGAAAACCACTCTAATTACTTACAGTAGTTCTTTTTTAATATTATCATTTACTTGTATAATTTAGATGAGCAATACATATTTCTTTATGGCTTTGTATAGATCATCTCGTTCCTCATAAATAACAAACAAAATGAAGTTTGTTCTTATTTTGGTGCAAAGGAATCTACAGTAGTTTTCTAATCAGATAATTGTTTTTCTTTTAACACTCACCTGTTATTTCAACAGCCTTACTTGAGTTTGCTTGTCTCAGAAATAGACCTTGCTTAATAAACAAAGACATGTTACAAACTTATTTAATAATAGGTAACAACTGCAATATTGTATGAAGAGAGTGCCCCTCTCTTCCCCCTGCTATTGTTGAAATTATGCTCAATAAACTTTTACCTCTTCCCTCTCCACCAGTTAAGCATTCTATGTATGCTTCCCTGTACAAAATGCACCCCTTCAAATACAACATTAAAGTTCACATACTTGTTTACTTCCTCAAACTCTTTGCTTTGTGTTTTTTGTTAACTTCCTAGGAACAAATTGAATACATATAATCAATAAATCTAGCAAGCTTATTTTGCAAACTCACTTTTTTTTTATTATTTTTGCGCAAAACCTATCAGGATTAAGGGGGTCCAGCACAAAGAAAAAAAACGAATTAAAAAAAAAAGCCCATTGGCCTGGGATCGAACCCAGTCTGAAGAACAAAACGGAAACCATACATACGGATTACCCAATCGGTATGGCAGCACAAGGCTTTTACGGAAGGCTGTAAAGAACCCGAAGGCCCCAAGCACCGATATTTCCGAGCGAATATGCTGTACAACACTCTTGCAAGGTTATCCCAACCCGCGCATTAATGGGGAGGACAATAACCAGGATCCCAGGCCTGTAATACGGTTACGCCACGCACAGCTCGCCGAGATTGTGGATGACAAAAAATAGAGGTCTATTTGGGCGTCTTGGGTCCCTTGGGGACTCGCCATGCGCACGGGCGCATCTGTTTTATTGTGTACATGACATCAAATTAGCGAAGAAAAAAACGCTGTTTTGGTATCATGTGAAAATCATAAAATAAATAGAAATAAAGACGTAAGGGGGGAGAATATTGACATCTTCATATTAGAATATTGACAAAATCCGCAATTTTGTCTACGCTGACTAAGTAAAGCTGTATTTTACTTTAAAGGGGCAGCAACATAGTACTGCGCATGTCTGGAGTCAGTGATTATTGTAGGATTTTAAGTGTCAACAAACAGTTGAACTTTTTAAAAGCTGTCAATACCTTATTAAATAATATGCAATATTATATTGAAAACTATGTTAATTGACAGTTTGTGGTCATTTTTTTTGTTTTGTTTAAAGTCTCCCACATGTACCAAAAGCTCATAAGTCAGTGTTAGAATTTCACTGAAGTTCATTGTGTCAGGGCTCTAGAGCTATTGCAAATCTCTTAAACATGACACTGCCCCTTTAAAGGAAAGTAAAAAAAATCAAAATTGTTGGTGGAGGTCTCTGTTGTGTTTGTTTTCTTTTTAGTTTTGTTCTATTATGATTATTATTTTCCTTTTTAGAGGGGGAGGGGACTTCAGCTAAAAATAGCCAAGGGTCAATTCAAGCAACTAGTACAAAAGATGTTTTTTTGCAGTCCTTTATTCAATATATTCAAGGTTATCATGCAATTCTGTTGTTTGACTGCATATATATATTTTTTCTTTCTTTTCATTACAAGTGCTATATGTGTAAGTGGTGACCATAGCTATGATTACTATTATTTAGAATAATTTTTTACCTACTAAAAGAAAACAACTTGACTGCAAAACACTTACTGTAGGGCACTCGATATTAGGCATTACTTTCATGTGGATGTAAGGTTGAAATGTCAAAACCTTCATTAACCCGTGAACTACGCTTTAGCGTACTACACTTTGTTGTGATCTGATTCTATTGTTCTTTTTTGTGTTTTACTAACTATTACCGTTTAACTATCACACTTTGTTTCACGGGTTAATGAAAACCACTCTAATTACTTACAGTAATTCTTTTTTAATATTATTATTTACTTGTATAATTTAGATGAGCAATACATATTTCTTCTTGGCCTTGTAGAGCTAATCTCGTTCCTCATAAATAACAAACAAAATGAAGTTTGTTCTTACTTGGAGCAAAGGAATCTACATTAGTTTTCTAATCAGATAATTGTTTTTTTAACACTCACCTGTTATTTTAACAGCTCTTACTTGAGTTTGCTTGTCTCAGAAATAGACCTTGCTTAATAAACAAAGACATGTTACAAACTTATTTAATAATAGGTAACAACTGCAATATTGTATGAAGAGAGTGCCCCTCTCTTCCCCCTGCTATTGTTGAAATTATGCTCAATAAACTTTTACCTCTTCCCTCTCCACCAGTTAAGCATTCTATGTATGCTTCCCTGTACAAAATGCACCCCTTCAAATACAACATTAAAGTTCACATACTTGTTTACTTCCTCAAACTCTTTGCTTTGTGTTTTTTGTTAACTTCCTAGGAACAAATTGAATACATATAATCAATAAATCTAGCAAGCTTATTTTGCAAACTCACTTTTTTTTTATTATTTTTGCGCAAAACCTATCAGGATTAAGGGGGTCAAGCACAAAGAAAAAAAACGAATTAAAAAAAAAAGCCCATTGGCCTGGGATCGAACCCAGTCTGAAGAACAAAACGGAAACCATACATACGGATTACCCAATCGGTATGGCAGCACAAGGCTTTTACGGAAGGCTGTAAAGAACCCGAAGGCCCCAAGCACCGATATTTCCGAGCGAATATGCTGTACAACACTCTTGCAAGGTTATCCCAACCCGCGCATTAATGGGGAGGACAATAACCAGGATCCCAGGCCTGTAATACGGTTACGCCACGCACAGCTCGCCGAGATTGTGGATGACAAAAAATAGAGGTCTATTTGGGCGTCTTGGGTCCCTTGGGGACTCGCCATGCGCACGGGCGCATCTGTTTTATTGTGTACATGACATCAAATTAGCGAAGAAAAAAACGCTGTTTTGGTATCATGTGAAAATCATAAAATAAATAGAAATAAAGACGTAAGGGGGGAGAATATTGACATCTTCATATTAGAATATTGACAAAATCCGCAATTTTGTCTACGCTGACTAAGTAAAGCTGTATTTTACTTTAAAGGGGCAGCAACATAGTACTGCGCATGTCTGGAGTCAGTGATTATTGTAGGATTTTAAGTGTCTACAAACAGTTGAACTTTTTAAAAGCTGTCAATACCTTATTAAATAATATGCAATATTATATTGAAAACTATGTTAATTGACAGTTTGTGGTCATTTTTTTGTTTTGTTTAAACTCTCCCACATGTACCAAAAGCTCATAAGTCAGTATTAGAATTTCACTGAAGTTCATTGTGTCAGGGCTCTAGAGCTATTGCAATTCTCTTAAACATGACACTCCCCCTTTGTTTTATTTTTATTGAAAACTATGTTAATTGACAGTTTGTGGTCATTTTTTTTGTTTTGTTTAAAGTCTCCCACATGTACCAAAAGCTCATAAGTCAGTATTAGAATTTCACTGAAGTTCATTGTGTCAGGGCTCTAGAGCTATTGCAAATCTTTTGTCTACGCTGTCTACTTACAGTAATTCTTTTTTAATATTATTATTTACTTGTATAATTTAGATGAGCAAAACATATTTCTTCTTGGCCTTGTAGAGCTCATCTCGTTCCTCATAAATAACAAACAAAATGAAGTTTGTTCTTATTTGGTGCAAAGGAATCTACATTAGTTTTCTAATCAGATAATTGTTGTTTTTTTAACACTCACCTGTTATTTCAACAGCTCTTACTTGAGTTTGCTTGTCTCCGAAATAAACCTTGCTTAATAAACAAATATATCTTACAAACTTATTTAATAATAGGTAACAACTGCAATATTGTATGAAGAGAGTGCCCCTCTCTTCCCCTTGCTATTGTTGAAATTATGCTCAATAAACTTTTACCTCTTCCCTCTCCACCAGTTAAGCATTCTATGTATGCTTCCCTGTACAAAATGCACCCCTTCAAATAGAACATTAAAGTTCACATACTTGTTTACTTCCTCAAACTCTTTGCTTTGTGTTTTTTGTTAACTTCCTAGGAACAAATTGAATACATATTTTCAATAAATCTAGCAAGCTTATTTTGCAAACTCATTTTTTTTTATTATTTTTGCGCAAAACCTATCAGGATTAAGGGGGTCCAGCACAAAGAAAAAAAACGATTTAAAAAAAAAGCCCATTAGCCTGGGATCGAACCCGGTCTGAAGAACAAAACGGAAACCATACATACGGATTACCCAATCGGTATGGCAGCACAAGGCTTTTACGGAAGGCTGTAAAGAACCCGAATGCCCCAAGCACCGATATTTCCGAGCGAATATGCTGTACAGCACTCTTGCAAGGTTATCCCAACCCGCGCATTAATGGGGAGGACAATAACCAGGATCCCAGGCCTGTAATACGGTTACGCCACGCACAGCTCGCCGAGATTGTGGATGACAAAAAATAGAGGTCTATTTGGGCGTCTTGGGTCACTTGGGGACTCGCCATGCGCACGGGCGCATCTCTTTTATTGTGTACATGACATCAAATTAGCGAAGAAAAAAGACGCTGTTTTGGTATCATGTGAATAGCATAAAATAAATAGAAATAAAGACGTAAGGGGGGAGAATATTGACATATTCATATTAGAATATTGACAAAATCCGCAATATTGTCTACGCTGACTAAGTAAAGCTGTATTTTACTTTAAAGGGGCAGCAACATAGTACTGCGCATGTCTGGAGTCAGTGATTATTGTAGGCTTTTAAGTGTCTACAAACAGTTGAACTTTTTAAAAGCTGTCAATACCTTATTAAATAATATGCAATATTATATTGAAAACTATGTTAATTGACAGTTTGTGGTCATTTTTTTTTTGTTTTGTTTAAAGTCTCCCACATGTACCAAAAGCTCATAAGTCAGTATTAGAATTTCACTGAAGTTCATTGTGTCAGGGCTCTAGAGCTATTGCACATCTCTTAAACATGACACTCCCCCTTTAAAGGAAAGTAAAAAAAAAAAATCAAAATTGTTGGTGGGGGTCTCTGCTGTGTTTGTTTTCTTTTTAGTTTTGTTCTATTATTATTATTATTTTCTTTTTTAGAGGGGGAGGGGAATTCAGCTAAAAATAGCCAAGGGTCAATTCAAGCAACTAGTACAAAAGATGTTTTTTTGCAGTCCTTTATTCAATATATTCAAGGTTATCATGCAATTCTGTAGTTTGACTGCATATATATATTTTTTTTCTTTCTTTTCATTACAAGTTCTATATGTGTAAGTGGTGACCATAGCTATGATTACTATTATTTAGAATAATTTTTTACCTACTAAAAGAAAACAACTTGACTGCAAAACACTTACTGTAGGGCACTCGATATTAGGCATTACTTTCATGTGGATGTAAGGTTGAAATGTCAAAACCTTCATTAACCCGTGAACTACGCTTTAGCGTATTACACTTTGTTGTGATCTGATTCTATTGTTCTTTTTTGTGTTTTACTAACTATTACCGTTTAACTATCACACTTTGTTTCACGGGTTAATGAAAACCACTCTAATTACTTACAGTAATTCTTTTTTAATATTATTATTTACTTATATAATTTAGATGAGCAATACATATTTCTTCTTAGCCTTGTAGAGCTCATCTCGTTCCTCATAAATAACAAACAAAATGAAGTTTGTTCTTATTTGGTGCAAAGGAATCTACATTAGTTTTCTAATCAGATAATTGTTTTTTTTAACACTCACCTGTTATTTCAACAGCATTTACTTGAGTTTGCTTGTCTCAGAAATAGACCTTGCTTAATAAACAAATATATCTTACAAACTTATTTAATAATAGGTAACAACTGCAATATTGTATGAAAAGAGTGCCCCTCCCTTCCCCTGCTATTGTTGACATTATGCTCAATAAACTGTTACCACTCCCCTCTCCACCAGTTAAGCATTCTATGTATGCTTCCCTGTACAAAATGCGCCCCTTCAAATAGAACATTAAAGTTCACATACTTGTTTACTTCCTCAAACTCTTTGCTTTGTGTTTTTTGTTAACTTCCTAGGAACAAATTGAATACATATAATCAATAAATCCAGCAAGCTTATTTTGCAAACTCACTTTTTTTTATTATTTTTGCGCAAAACCTATCAGGATTAGGGGGGTCAAGCACAAAGAAAGAAAACGAATAAAAAAAAAAGCCCATTGGCCTGGGATCGAACCCGGTCTGAAGAACAAAACGGAAACCATACATACGGATTACCCAATCGGTATGGCAGCACAAGGCTTTTACGGAAGGCTGTAAAGAACCCGAAGGCCCCAAGCACCGATATTTCCGAGCGAATATGCTGTACAACACTCTTGCAAGGTTATCCCAACCCGCGCATTAATGGGGAGGACAATAACCAGGATCCCAGGCCTGTAATACGGTTACGCCACGCACAGCTCGCCGAGATTGTGGATGACAAAAAATAGAGGTCTATTTGGGCGTCTTGGGTCCCTTGGGGACTCGCCATGCGCACGGGCGCATCTCTTTAATTGTGTACATGACATCAAATTTGCGAAGAAAAAAGACGCTGTTTTGATATCATGTGAAAAGCATAAAATAAATAGAAATAAAGACGTAAGGGGGGAGAATATTGACATATTCATATTAGAATATTGACAAAATCCGCAATATTGTCTACGCTGACTAAGTAAAGCTGTATTTTACTTTAAAGGGGCAGCAACATAGTACTGCGCATGTCTGGAGTCAGTGCTTATTGTAGGCTTTTAAGTGTCAACAAACAGTTGAACTTTTTAAAAGCTGTCAATACCTTATTAAATAATATGCAATATTATATTGAAAACTATGTTAATTGACAGTTTGTGGTCATTTTTTTTGTTTTGTTAAAAGTCTCCCACATGTACCAAAAGCTCATAAGTCAGTGTTAGAATTTCACTGAAGTTCATTGTGTCAGGGCTCTAGAGCTATTGCAAATCTCTTAAACATGACACTGCCCCTTTAAAGGAAAGTAAAAAAAATCAAAATTGTTGGTGGAGGTCTCTGTTGTGTTTGTTTTCTTTTTAGTTTTGTTCTATTATGATTATTATTTTCCTTTTTAGAGGGGGAGGGGAATTCAGCTAAAAATAGCCAAGGGTCAATTCAAGCAACTAGTACAAAAGATGTTTTTTTGCAGTCCTTTATTCAATATATTCAAGGTTATCATGCAATTCTGTTGTTTGACTGCATATATATATATTTTTTTTCTTTCTTTTCATTACAAGTTCTATATGTGTAAGTGGTGACCATAGCTATGATTACTATTATTTAGAATAATTTTGTACCTACTAAAAGAAAACAACTTGACTGCAAAACACTTACTGTAGGGCACTCGATATTAGGCATTACTTTCATGTGGATGTAAGGTTGAAATGTCAAAACCTTCATTAACCCGTGAACTACGCTTTAGCGTACTACACTTTGTTGTGATCTGATTCTATTGTTCTTTTTTGTGTTTTACTAACTATTACCGTTTAACTATCACACTTTGTTTCACGGGTTAATGAAAACCACTCTAATTACTTACAGTAATTCTTTTTTAATATTATTATTTACTTGTATAATTTAGATGAGCAATACATATTTCTTCTTGGCCTTGTAGAGCTCATCTCGTTCCTCATAAATAACAAACAAAATAAAGTTTGTTCTTATTTGGAGCAAAGGAATCTACATTAGTTTTCTAATCAGATAATTGTTTTTTTAACACTCACCTGTTATTTTAACAGCTCTTACTTGAGTTTGCTTGTCTCAGAAATAGACCTTGCTTAATAAACAAAGACATGTTACAAACTTATTTAATAATAGGTAACAACTGCAATATTGTATGAAGAGAGTGCCCCTCTCTTCCCCCTGCTATTGTTGAAATTATGCTCAATAAACTTTTACCTCTTCCCTCTCCACCAGTTAAGCATTCTATGTATGCTTCCCTGTACAAAATGCACCCCTTCAAATAGAACATTAAACTTCACATACTTGTTTACTTCATCAAACTCTTTGCTTTGTGTTTTTTGTTAACTTCCTATGAACAAATTGAATACATATAATCAATAAATCCAGCAAGCTTGTTTTGCAAACTCACTTTTTTTTTTTTATTTTTGCGCAAAACCTATCAGGATTAGGGGGGTCAAGCACAAAGAAAGAAAACGAATAAAAAAAACGCCCATTGGCCTGGGATCGAACCCGGTCTGAAGAACAAAACGGAAACCATACATACGGATTACCCAATCGGTATGGCAGCACAAGGCTTTTACGGAAGGCTGTGAAGAACCCGAAGGCCCCAAGCACCGATATTTCCGAGCGAATATGCTGTACAACACTCTTGCAAGGTTATCCCAACCCGCGCATTAATGGGGAGGACAATAACCAGGATCCCAGGCCTGTAATACGGTTACGCCACGCACAGCTCGCCGAGATTGTGGATGACAAAAAATAGAGGTCTATTTGGGCGTCTTGGGTCCCTTGGGGACTCGCCATGCGCACGTGCGCATCTCTTTAATTGTGTACATGACATCAAATTTGCGAAGAAAAAAGACGCTGTTTTGGTATCATGTGAAAAGCATAAAATAAATAGAAATAAAGACGTAAGGGGGGAGAATGTTGACATATTCATATTAGAATATTGACAAAATCCGCAATATTGTCTACGCTGACTAAGTAAAGCTGTATTTTACTTTAAAGGGGCAGCAACATAGTACTGCGCATGTCTGGAGTCAGTGCTTATTGTAGGCTTTTAAGTGTCAACAAACAGTTGAACTTTTTAAAAGCTGTCAATACCTTATTAAATAATATGCAATATTATATTGAAAACTATGTTAATTGACAGTTTGTGGTCATTTTTTTTGTTTTGTTAAAAGTCTCCCACATGTACCAAAAGCTCATAAGTCAGTATTAGAATTTCACTGAAGTTCATTGTGTCAGGGCTCTAGAGCTATTGCAAATCTCTTAAACATGACACTCCCCCTTTAAAGGAAAGTAAAAAAAAATCAAAATTGTTGGTAGAGGTCTCTGTTGTGTTTGTTTCCTTTTTAGTTTTGTTCTATTATGATTATTATTTTCCTTTTTAGAGGGGGAGGGGAATTCAGCTAAAAATAGCCAAGGGTCAATTCAAGCAACTAGTACAAAAGATGTTTTTTTGCAGTCCTTTATTCAATATATTCAAGGTTATCATGCAATTCTGTTGTTTGACTGCATATATATATTTTTTCTTTCTTTTCATTACAAGTGCTATATGTGTAAGTGGTGACCATAGCTATGATTACTATTATTTAGAATAATTTTGTACCTACTAAAAGAAAACAACTTGACTGCAAAACACTTACTGTAGGGCACTCGATATTAGGCATTACTTTCATGTGGATGTAAGGTTGAAATGTCAAAACCTTCATTAACCCGTGAACTACGCTTTAGCGTACTACACTTTGTTGTGATCTGATTCTATTGTTCTTTTTTGTGTTTTACTAACTATTACCGTTTAACTATCACACTTTGTTTCACGGGTTAATGAAAACCACTCTAATTACTTACAGTAATTCTTTTTTAATATTATTATTTACTTGTATAATTTAGATGAGCAATACATATTTCTTTATGGCTTTGTATAGATCATCTCGTTCCTCATAAATAACAAACAAAATGAAGTTTGTTCTTATTTTGGTGCAAAGGAATCTACAGTAGTTTTCTAATCAGATAATTGTTTTTCTTTTAACACTCACCTGTTATTTCAACAGCCTTACTTGAGTTTGCTTGTCTCAGAAATAGACCTTGCTTAATAAACAAAGACATGTTACAAACTTATTTAATAATAGGTAACAACTGCAATATTGTATGAAGAGAGTGCCCCTCTCTTCCCCCTGCTATTGTTGAAATTATGCTCAATAAACTTTTACCTCTTCCCTCTCCACCAGTTAAGCATTCTATGTATGCTTCCCTGTACAAAATGCACCCCTTCAAATAGAACATTAAACTTCACATACTTGTTTACTTCCTCAAACTCTTTGCTTTGTGTTTTTTGTTAACTTCCTAGGAACAAATTGAATACATATAATCAATAAATCTAGCAAGCTTATTTTGCAAACTCACTTTTTTTTTATTATTTTTGCGCAAAACCTATCAGGATTGAGGGGGTCCAGCACAAAGAAAAAAAACGAATTAAAAAAAAAAGCCCATTGGCCTGGGATCGAACCCAGTCTGAAGAACAAAACGGAAACCATACATACGGATTACCCAATCGGTATGGCAGCACAAGGCTTTTACGGAAGGCTGTAAAGAACCCGAAGGCCCCAAGCACCGATATTTCCGAGCGAATATGCTGTACAACACTCTTGCAAGGTTATCCCAACCCGCGCATTAATGGGAAGGACAATAACCAGGATCCCAGGCCTGTAATACGGTTACGCCACGCACAGCTCGCCGAGATTGTGGATGACAAAAAATAGAGGTCTATTTGGGCGTCTTGGGTCCCTTGGGGACTCGCCATGCGCACGGGCGCATCTCTTTAATTGTGTACATGACATCAAATTTGCGAAGAAAAAAGACGCTGTTTTGGTATCATGTGAAAAGCATAAAATAAATAGAAATAAAGACGTAAGGGGGGAGAATATTGACATCTTCATATTAGAATATTGACAAAATCCGCAATTTTGTCTACGCTGACTAAGTAAAGCTGTATTTTACTTTAAAGGGGCAGCAACATAGTACTGCGCATGTCTGGAGTCAGTGATTATTGTAGGCTTTTAAGTGTCAACAAACAGTTGAACTTTTTAAAAGCTGTCAATACCTTATTAAATAATATGCAATATTATATTGAAAACTATGTTAATTGACAGTTTGTGGTCATTTTTTTTGTTTTGTTAAAAGTCTCCCACATGTACCAAAAGCTCATAAGTCAGTATTAGAATTTCACTGAAGTTCATTGTGTCATGGCTCTAGAGCTATTGCACATCTCTTAAACATGACACTCCCCCTTTAAAGGAAAGTAAAAAAAATCAAAATTGTTGATGGGGGTCTCTGCTGTGTTTGTTTTCTTTTTAGTTTTGTTCTATTATTATTATTATTATTTTCTTTTTTAGAGGGGGAGGGGAATTCAGCTAAAAATAGCCAAGGGTCAATTCAAGCAACTAGTACAAAAGATGTTTTTTGCAGTCCTTTATTCAATATATTCAAGGTTATCATGCAATTCTGTTGTTTGACTGCACATATATATATTTTTTTTCTTTCTTTTCATTACAAGTTCTATATGTGTAAGTGGTGACCATAGCTATGATTACTATTATTTAGAATAATTTTGTACCTACTAAAAGAAAACAACTTGACTGCAAAACACTTACTGTAGGGCACTCGATATTAGGCATTACTTTCATGTGGATGTAAGGTTGAAATGTCAAAACCTTCATTAACCCGTGAACTACGCTTTAGCGTACTACACTTTGTTGTGATCTGATTCTATTGTTCTTTTTTGTGTTTTACTAACTATTACCGTTTAACTATCACACTTTGTTTCACGGGTTAATGAAAACCACTCTAATTACTTACAGTAATTCTTTTTTAATATTATTATTTACTTGTATAATTTAGATGAGCAATACATATTTCTTCTTGGCCTTGTAGAGCTCATCTCGTTCCTCATAAATAACAAACAAAATGAAGTTTGTTCTTATTTGGAGCAAAGGAATCTACATTAGTTTTCTAATCAGATAATTGTTTTTTTAACACTCACCTGTTATTTTAACAGCTCTTACTTGAGTGTGCTTGTCTCAGAAATAGACCTTGCTTAATAAACAAAGACATGTTACAAACTTATTTAATAATAGGTAACAACTGCAATATTGTATGAAGAGAGTGCCCCTCTCTTCCCCCTGCTATTGTTGAAATTATGCTCAATAAACTTTTACCTCTTCCCTCTCCACCAGTTAAGCATTCTATGTATGCTTCCCTGTACAAAATGCACCCCTTCAAATAGAACATTAAACTTCACATACTTGTTTACTTCATCAAACTCTTTGCTTTGTGTTTTTTGTTAACTTCCTATGAACAAATTGAATACATATAATCAATAAATCCAGCAAGCTTATTTTGCAAACTCACTTTTTTTTATTATTTTTGCGCAAAACCTATCAGGATTAGGGGGGTCAAGCACAAAGAAAGAAAACGAATAAAAAAAACGCCCATTGGCCTGGGATCGAACCCGGTCTGAAGAACAAAACGGAAACCATACATACGGATTACCCAATCGGTATGGCAGCACAAGGCTTTTACGGAAGGCTGTGAAGAACCCGAAGGCCCCAAGCACCGATATTTCCGAGCGAATATGCTGTACAACACTCTTGCAAGGTTATCCCAACCCGCGCATTAATGGGGAGGACAATAACCAGGATCCCAGGCCTGTAATACGGTTACGCCACGCACAGCTCGCCGAGATTGTGGATGACAAAAAATAGAGGTCTATTTGGGCGTCTTGGGTCCCTTGGGGACTCGCCATGCGCACGTGCGCATCTCTTTAATTGTGTACATGACATCAAATTTGCGAAGAAAAAAGACGCTGTTTTGGTATCATGTGAAAAGCATAAAATAAATAGAAATAAAGACGTAAGGGGGGAGAATATTGACATATTCATATTAGAATATTGACAAAATCCGCAATATTGTCTACGCTGACTAAGTAAAGCTGTATTTTACTTTAAAGGGGCAGCAACATAGTACTGCGCATGTCTGGAGTCAGTGATTATTGTAGGCTTTTAAGTGTCAACAAACAGTTGAACTTTTTAAAAGCTGTCAATACCTTATTAAATAATATGCAATATTATATTGAAAACTATGTTAATTGACAGTTTGTGGTCATTTTTTTTGTTTTGTTAAAAGTCTCCCACATGTACCAAAAGCTCATAAGTCAGTATTAGAATTTCACTGAAGTTCATTGTGTCATGGCTCTAGAGCTATTGCACATCTCTTAAACATGACACTCCCCCTTTAAAGGAAAGTAAAAAAAATCAAAATTGTTGATGGGGGTCTCTGCTGTGTTTGTTTTATTTTTAGTTTTGTTCTATTATTATTATTATTATTTTCTTTTTTAGAGGGGGAGGGGAATTCAGCTAAAAATAGCCAAGGGTCAATTCAAGCAACTAGTACAAAAGATGTTTTTTGCAGTCCTTTATTCAATATATTCAAGGTTATCATGCAATTCTGTTGTTTGACTGCACACATATATATTTTTTTTCTTTCTTTTCATTACAAGTTCTATATGTGTAAGTGGTGACCATAGCTATGATTACTATTATTTAGAATAATTTTGTACCTACTAAAAGAAAACAACTTGACTGCAAAACACTTACTGTAGGGCACTCGATATTAGGCATTACTTTCATGTGGATGTAAGGTTGAAATGTCAAAACCTTCATTAACCCGTGAACTACGCTTTAGCGTACTACACTTTGTTGTGATCTGATTCTATTGTTCTTTTTTGTGTTTTACTAACTATTACCGTTTAACTATCACACTTTGTTTCACGGGTTAATGAAAACCACTCTAATTACTTACAGTAATTCTTTTTTAATATTATTATTTACTTGTATAATTTAGATGAGCAATACATATTTCTTCTTGGCCTTGTAGAGCTCATCTCGTTCCTCATAAATAACAAACAAAATGAAGTTTGTTCTTATTTGGAGCAAAGGAATCTACATTAGTTTTCTAATCAGATAATTGTTTTTTTAACACTCACCTGTTATTTTAACAGCTCTTACTTGAGTGTGCTTGTCTCAGAAATAGACCTTGCTTAATAAACAAAGACATGTTACAAACTTATTTAATAATAGGTAACAACTGCAATATTGTATGAAGAGAGTGCCCCTCTCTTCCCCCTGCTATTGTTGAAATTATGCTCAATAAACTTTTACCTCTTCCCTCTCCACCAGTTAAGCATTCTATGTATGCTTCCCTGTACAAAATGCACCCCTTCAAATAGAACATTAAACTTCACATACTTGTTTACTTCATCAAACTCTTTGCTTTGTGTTTTTTGTTAACTTCCTATGAACAAATTGAATACATATAATCAATAAATCCAGCAAGCTTATTTTGCAAACTCACTTTTTTTTATTATTTTTGCGCAAAACCTATCAGGATTAGGGGGGTCAAGCACAAAGAAAGAAAACGAATAAAAAAAACGCCCATTGGCCTGGGATCGAACCCGGTCTGAAGAACAAAACGGAAACCATACATACGGATTACCCAATCGGTATGGCAGCACAAGGCTTTTACGGAAGGCTGTGAAGAACCCGAAGGCCCCAAGCACCGATATTTCCGAGCGAATATGCTGTACAACACTCTTGCAAGGTTATCCCAACCCGCGCATTAATGGGGAGGACAATAACCAGGATCCCAGGCCTGTAATACGGTTACGCCACGCACAGCTCGCCGAGATTGTGGATGACAAAAAATAGAGGTCTATTTGGGCGTCTTGGGTCCCTTGGGGACTCGCCATGCGCACGTGCGCATCTCTTTAATTGTGTACATGACATCAAATTTGCGAAGAAAAAAGACGCTGTTTTGGTATCATGTGAAAAGCATAAAATAAATAGAAATAAAGACGTAAGGGGGGAGAATATTGACATATTCATATTAGAATATTGACAAAATCCGCAATATTGTCTACGCTGACTAAGTAAAGCTGTATTTTACTTTAAAGGGGCAGCAACATAGTACTGCGCATGTCTGGAGTCAGTGCTTATTGTAGGCTTTTAAGTGTCAACAAACAGTTGAACTTTTTAAAAGCTGTCAATACCTTATAAAATAATATGCAATATTATATTGAAAACTATGTTAATTGACAGTTTGTGGTCATTTTTTTTGTTTTGTTAAAAGTCTCCCACATGTACCAAAAGCTCATAAGTCAGTATTAGAATTTCACTGAAGTTCATTGTGTCAGGGCTCTAGAGCTATTGCAAATCTCTTAAACATGACACTCCCCCTTTAAAGGAAAGTAAAAAAAAATCAAAATTGTTGGTAGAGGTCTCTGTTGTGTTTGTTTCCTTTTTAGTTTTGTTCTATTATGATTATTATTTTCCTTTTTAGAGGGGGAGGGGAATTCAGCTAAAAATAGCCAAGGGTCAATTCAAGCAACTAGTACAAAAGATGTTTTTTTGCAGTCCGTTATTCAATATATTCAAGGTTATCATGCAATTCTGTTGTTTGACTGCATATATATATTTTTTCTTTCTTTTCATTACAAGTGCTATATGTGTAACTGGTGACCATAGCTATGATTACTATTATTTAGAATAATTTTTTACCTACTAAAAGAAAACAACTTGACTGCAAAACACTTACTGTAGGGCACTCGATATTAGGCATTACTTTCATGTGGATGTAAGGTTGAAATGTCAAAACCTTCATTAACCCGTGAACTACGCTTTAGCGTATTACACTTTGTTGTGATCTGATTCTATTGTTCTTTTTTGTGTTTTACTAACTATTACCGTTTAACTATCACACTTTGTTTCACGGGTTAATGAAAACCACTCTAATTACTTACAGTAGTTCTTTTTTAATATTATCATTTACTTGTATAATTTAGATGAGCAATACATATTTCTTTATGGCTTTGTATAGATCATCTCGTTCCTCATAAATAACAAACAAAATGAAGTTTGTTCTTATTTTGGTGCAAAGGAATCTACAGTAGTTTTCTAATCAGATAATTGTTTTTCTTTTAACACTCACCTGTTATTTCAACAGCCTTACTTGAGTTTGCTTGTCTCAGAAATAGACCTTGCTTAATAAACAAAGACATGTTACAAACTTATTTAATAATAGGTAACAACTGCAATATTGTATGAAGAGAGTGCCCCTCTCTTCCCCCTGCTATTGTTGAAATTATGCTCAATAAACTTTTACCTCTTCCCTCTCCACCAGTTAAGCATTCTATGTATGCTTCCCTGTACAAAATGCACCCCTTCAAATAGAACATTAAACTTCACATACTTGTTTACTTCCTCAAACTCTTTGCTTTGTGTTTTTTGTTAACTTCCTAGGAACAAATTGAATACATATAATCAATAAATCTAGCAAGCTTATTTTGCAAACTCACTTTTTTTTTATTATTTTTGCGCAAAACCTATCAGGATTGAGGGGGTCCAGCACAAAGAAAAAAAACGAATTAAAAAAAAAAGCCCATTGGCCTGGGATCGAACCCAGTCTGAAGAACAAAACGGAAACCATACATACGGATTACCCAATCGGTATGGCAGCACAAGGCTTTTACGGAAGGCTGTAAAGAACCCGAAGGCCCCAAGCACCGATATTTCCGAGCGAATATGCTGTACAACACTCTTGCAAGGTTATCCCAACCCGCGCATTAATGGGAAGGACAATAACCAGGATCCCAGGCCTGTAATACGGTTACGCCACGCACAGCTCGCCGAGATTGTGGATGACAAAAAATAGAGGTCTATTTGGGCGTCTTGGGTCCCTTGGGGACTCGCCATGCGCACGGGCGCATCTCTTTAATTGTGTACATGACATCAAATTTGCGAAGAAAAAAGACGCTGTTTTGGTATCATGTGAAAAGCATAAAATAAATAGAAATAAAGACGTAAGGGGGGAGAATATTGACATCTTCATATTAGAATATTGACAAAATCCGCAATTTTGTCTACGCTGACTAAGTAAAGCTGTATTTTACTTTAAAGGGGCAGCAACATAGTACTGCGCATGTCTGGAGTCAGTGATTATTGTAGGCTTTTAAGTGTCAACAAACAGTTGAACTTTTTAAAAGCTGTCAATACCTTATTAAATAATATGCAATATTATATTGAAAACTATGTTAATTGACAGTTTGTGGTCATTTTTTTTGTTTTGTTAAAAGTCTCCCACATGTACCAAAAGCTCATAAGTCAGTATTAGAATTTCACTGAAGTTCATTGTGTCATGGCTCTAGAGCTATTGCACATCTCTTAAACATGACACTCCCCCTTTAAAGGAAAGTAAAAAAAATCAAAATTGTTGATGGGGGTCTCTGCTGTGTTTGTTTTCTTTTTAGTTTTGTTCTATTATTATTATTATTATTTTCTTTTTTAGAGGGGGAGGGGAATTCAGCTAAAAATAGCCAAGGGTCAATTCAAGCAACTAGTACAAAAGATGTTTTTTGCAGTCCTTTATTCAATATATTCAAGGTTATCATGCAATTCTGTTGTTTGACTGCACATATATATATTTTTTTTCTTTCTTTTCATTACAAGTTCTATATGTGTAAGTGGTGACCATAGCTATGATTACTATTATTTAGAATAATTTTGTACCTACTAAAAGAAAACAACTTGACTGCAAAACACTTACTGTAGGGCACTCGATATTAGGCATTACTTTCATGTGGATGTAAGGTTGAAATGTCAAAACCTTCATTAACCCGTGAACTACGCTTTAGCGTACTACACTTTGTTGTGATCTGATTCTATTGTTCTTTTTTGTGTTTTACTAACTATTACCGTTTAACTATCACACTTTGTTTCACGGGTTAATGAAAACCACTCTAATTACTTACAGTAATTCTTTTTTAATATTATTATTTACTTGTATAATTTAGATGAGCAATACATATTTCTTCTTGGCCTTGTAGAGCTCATCTCGTTCCTCATAAATAACAAACAAAATGAAGTTTGTTCTTATTTGGAGCAAAGGAATCTACATTAGTTTTCTAATCAGATAATTGTTTTTTTAACACTCACCTGTTATTTTAACAGCTCTTACTTGAGTGTGCTTGTCTCAGAAATAGACCTTGCTTAATAAACAAAGACATGTTACAAACTTATTTAATAATAGGTAACAACTGCAATATTGTATGAAGAGAGTGCCCCTCTCTTCCCCCTGCTATTGTTGAAATTATGCTCAATAAACTTTTACCTCTTCCCTCTCCACCAGTTAAGCATTCTATGTATGCTTCCCTGTACAAAATGCACCCCTTCAAATAGAACATTAAACTTCACATACTTGTTTACTTCATCAAACTCTTTGCTTTGTGTTTTTTGTTAACTTCCTATGGACAAATTGAATACATATAATCAATAAATCCAGCAAGCTTATTTTGCAAACTCACTTTTTTTTTATTATTTTTGCGCAAAACCTATCAGGATTAGGGGGGTCAAGCACAAAGAAAGAAAACGAATAAAAAAAACGCCCATTGGCCTGGGATCGAACCCGGTCTGAAGAACAAAACGGAAACCATACATACGGATTACCCAATCGGTATGGCAGCACAAGGCTTTTACGGAAGGCTGTAAAGAACCCGAAGGCCCCAAGCACCGATATTTCCGAGCGAATATGCTGTACAACACTCTTGCAAGGTTATCCCAACCCGCGCATTAATGGGGAGGACAATAACCAGGATCCCAGGCCTGTAATACGGTTACGCCACGCACAGCTCGCCGAGATTGTGGATGACAAAAAATAGAGGTCTATTTGGGCGTCTTGGGTCCCTTGGGGACTCGCCATGCGCACGGGCGCATCTCTTTTATTGTGTACATGACATCAAATTAGCGAAGAAAAAAGACGCTGTTTTGGTGTCATAAGAAAACCATAAAAGAAATAGAAATAAAGACGTAAGGGGGGAGAATATTGACATCTTCATATAAGAATATTGACAAAATCCGCAATTTTGTCTACGCTGACTAAGTAAAGCTGTATTTTACTTTAAAGGGGCAGCAACATAGTACTGCGCATGTCTGGAGTCAGTGATTATTGTAGGCTTTCAAGTGTCTACAAACAGTTGAACTTTTTAAAAGCTGTGAATACCTTATTAAATAATATGCAATATTATATTGAAAACTATGTTAATTGACAGTTTGTGGTCATTTTTTTTGTTTTGTTTAAAGTCTCCCACATGTACCAAAAGCTCATAAGTCAGTATTAGAATTTCACTGAAGTTCATTGTGTCATGGCTCTAGAGCTATTGCACATCTCTTAAACATGACACTCCCCCTTTAAAGGAAAGTAAAAAAAAATCAAAATTGTTGGTGGGGGTCTCTGCTGTGTTTGTTTTCTTTTTAGTTTTGTTCTATTATTATTATTATTATTTTCTTTTTTAGAGGGGGAGGGGAATTCAGCTAAAAATAGCCAAGGGTCAATTCAAGCAACTAGTACAAAAGATGTTTTTTGCAGTCCTTTATTCAATATATTCAAGGTTATCATGCAATTCTGTTGTTTGACTGCATATATATATATTTTTTTTCTTTCTTTTCATTACAAGTTCTATATGTGTAAGTGGTGACCATAGCTATGATTACTATTATTTAGAATAATTTTGTACCTACTAAAAGAAAACAACTTGACTGCAAAACACTTACTGTAGGGCACTCGATATTAGGCATTACTTTCATGTGGATGTAAGGTTGAAATGTCAAAACCTTCATTAACCCGTGAACTACGCTTTAGCGTACTACACTTTGTTGTGATCTGATTCTATTGTTCTTTTTTGTGTTTTACTAACTATTACCGTTTAACTATCACACTTTGTTTCACGGGTTAATGAAAACCACTCTAATTACTTACAGTAATTCTTTTTTAATATTATTATTTACTTGTATAATTTAGATGAGCAATACATATTTCTTCTTGGCCTTGTAGAGCTCATCTCGTTCCACATAAATAATAAACAAAATGACGTTTGTTCTTATTTGGAGCAAAGGAATCTACATTAGTTTTCTAATCAGATAATTGTTTTTTTTTAACACTCACCTGTTATTTTAACAGCTCTTACTTGAGTTTGCTTGTCTCAGAAATAGACCTTGCTTAATAAACAAAGACATGTTACAAACTTATTTAATAATAGGTAACAACTGCAATATTGTATGAAGAGAGTGCCCCTCTCTTCCCCCTGCTATTGTTGAAATTATGCTCAATAAACTTTTACCTCTTCCCTCTCCACCAGTTAAGCATTCTATGTATGCTTCCCTGTACAAAATGCACCCCTTCAAATAGAACATTAAAGTTCACATACTTGTTTACTTCATCAAACTCTTTGCTTTGTGTTTTTTGTTAACTTCCTATGAACAAATTGAATACATATAATCAATAAATCCAGCAAGCTTATTTTGCAAACTCACTTTTTTTATTATTTTTGCGCAAAACCTATCAGGATTAGGGGGGTCAAGCACAAAGAAAGAAAACGAATAAAAAAAACGCCTATTGGCCTGGGATCGAACCCGGTCTGAAGAACAAAACGGAAACCATACATACGGATTACCCAATCGGTATGGCAGCACAAGGCTTTTACGGAAGGCTGTGAAGAACCCGAAGGCCCCAAGCACCGATATTTCCGAGCGAATATGCTGTACAACACTCTTGCAAGGTTATCCCAACCCGCGCATTAATGGGGAGGACAATAACCAGGATCCCAGGCCTGTAATACGGTTACGCCACGCACAGCTCGCCGAGATTGTGGATGACAAAAAATAGAGGTCTATTTGGGCGTCTTGGGTCCCTTGGGGACTCGCCATGCGCACGGGCGCATCTCTTTAATTGTGTACATGACATCAAATTTGCGAAGAAAAAAGACGCTGTTTTGGTATCATGTGAAAAGCATAAAATAAATAGAAATAAAGACGTAAGGGGGGAGAATATTGACATCTTCATATTAGAATATTGACAAAATCCGCAATTTTGTCTACGCTGACTAAGTAAAGCTGTATTTTACTTTAAAGGGGCAGCAACATAGTACTGCGCATGTCTGGAGTCAGTTCTTATTGTAGGCTTTTAAGTGTCAACAAACAGTTGAACTTTTTAAAAGCTGTCAATACCTTATTAAATAATATGCAATATTATATTGAAAACTATGTTAATTGACAGTTTGTGGTCATTTTTTTTGTTTTGTTAAAAGTCTCCCACATGTACCAAAAGCTCATAAGTCAGTATTAGAATTTCACTGAAGTTCATTGTGTCAGGGCTCTATAGCTATTGCAAATCTCTTAAACATGACACTCCCCCTTTAAAGGAAAGTAAAAAAAAATCAAAATTGTTGGTGGAGGTCTCTGTTGTGTTTGTTTTCTTTTTAGTTTTGTTCTATTATGATTATTATTTTCCTTTTTAGAGGGGGAGGGGAATTCAGCTAAAAATAGCCAAGGGTCAATTCAAGCAACTAGTACAAAAGATGTTTTTTTGCAGTCCTTTATTCAATATATTCAAGGTTATCATGCAATTCTGTTGTTTGACTGCATATATATATTTTTTCTTTCTTTTCATTACAAGTGCTATATGTGTAACTGGTGACCATAGCTATGATTACTATTATTTAGAATAATTTTTTACCTACTAAAAGAAAACAACTTGACTGCAAAACACTTACTGTAGGGCACTCGATATTAGACATTACTTTCATGTGGATGTAAGGTTGAAATGTCAAAACCTTCATTAACCCGTGAACTACGCTTTAGCGTATTACACTTTGTTGTGATCTGATTCTAGTGTTCTTTTTTGTGTTTTACTAACTATTACCGTTTAACTATCACACTGTGTTTCACGGGTTAATGAAAACCACTCTAATTACTTACAGTAGTTCGTTTTTAATATTATCATTTACTTGTATAATTTAGATGAGCAATACATATTTCTTTATGGCTTTGTATAGATCATCTCGTTCCTCATAAATAACAAACAAAATGAAGTTTGTTCTTATTTTGGTGCAAAGGAATCTACAGTAGTTTTCTAATCAGATAATTGTTTTTCTTTTAACACTCACCTGTTATTTCAACAGCCTTACTTGAGTTTGCTTGTCTCAGAAATAGACCTTGCTTAATAAACAAAGACATGTTACAAACTTATTTAATAATAGGTAACAACTGCAATATTGTATGAAGAGAGTGCCCCTCTCTTCCCCCTGCTATTGTTGAAATTATGCTCAATAAACTTTTACCTCTTCCCTCTCCACCAGTTAAGCATTCTATGTATGCTTCCCTGTACAAAATGCACCCCTTCAAATAGAACATTAAACTTCACATACTTGTTTACTTCATCAAACTCTTTGCTTTGTGTTTTTTGTTAACTTCCTATGAACAAATTGAATACATATAATCAATAAATCCAGCAAGCTTATTTTGCAAACTCACTTTTTTTATTATTTTTGCGCAAAACCTATCAGGATTAGGGGGGTCAAGCACAAAGAAAGAAAACGAATAAAAAAAACGCCCATTGGCCTAGGATCGAACCCGGTCTGAAGAACAAAACGGAAACCATACATACGGATTACCCAATCGGTATGGCAGCACAAGGCTTTTACGGAAGGCTGTGAAGAACCCGAAGGCCCCAAGCACCGATATTTCCGAGCGAATATGCTGTACAACACTCTTGCAAGGTTATCCCAACCCGCGCATTAATGGGGAGGACAATAACCAGGATCCCAGGCCTGTAATACGGTTACGCCACGCACAGCTCGCCGAGATTGTGGATGACAAAAAATAGAGGTCTATTTGGGCGTCTTGGGTCCCTTGGGGACTCGCCATGCGCACGGGCGCATCTCTTTATTGTGTACATGACATCAAATTAGCGAAGAAAATAGACGCTGTTTTGGTATCATGTGAAAAGCATAAAATAAATAGAAATAAAGACGTAAGGGGGGAGAATATTGACATATTCATATTAGAATATTGACAAAATCCGCAATATTGTCTACGCTGACTAAGTAAAGCTGTATTTTACTTTAAAGGGGCAGCAACATAGTACTGCGCATGTCTGGAGTCAGTGCTTATTGTAGGCTTTTAAGTGTCAACAAACAGTTGAACTTTTTAAAAGCTGTCAATACCTTATTAAATAATATGCAATATTATATTGAAAACTATGTTAATTGACAGTTTGTGGTCATTTTTTTTGTTTTGTTAAAAGTCTCCCACATGTACCAAAAGCTCATAAGTCAGTATTAGAATTTCACTGAAGTTCATTGTGTCAGGGCTCTATAGCTATTGCAAATCTCTTAAACATGACACTCCCCCTTTAAAGGAAAGTAAAAAAAAATCAAAATTGTTGGTGGAGGTCTCTGTTGTGTTTGTTTTCTTTTTAGTTTTGTTCTATTATGATTATTATTTTCCTTTTTAGAGGGGGAGGGGAATTCAGCTAAAAATAGCCAAGGGTCAATTCAAGCAACTAGTACAAAAGATGTTTTTTTGCAGTCCTTTATTCAATATATTCAAGGTTATCATGCAATTCTGTTGTTTGACTGCATATATATATTTTTTCTTTCTTTTCATTACAAGTGCTATATGTGTAACTGGTGACCATAGCTATGATTACTATTATTTAGAATAATTTTTTACCTACTAAAAGAAAACAACTTGACTGCAAAACACTTACTGTAGGGCACTCGATATTAGACATTACTTTCATGTGGATGTAAGGTTGAAATGTCAAAACCTTCATTAACCCGTGAACTACGCTTTAGCGTATTACACTTTGTTGTGATCTGATTCTATTGTTCTTTTTTGTGTTTTACTAACTATTACCGTTTAACTATCACACTTTGTTTCACGGGTTAATGAAAACCACTCTAATTACTTACAGTAGTTCGTTTTTAATATTATCATTTACTTGTATAATTTAGATGAGCAATACATATTTCTTTATGGCTTTGTATAGATCATCTCGTTCCTCATAAATAACAAACAAAATGAAGTTTGTTCTTATTTTGGTGCAAAGGAATCTACAGTAGTTTTCTAATCAGATAATTGTTTTTCTTTTAACACTCACCTGTTATTTCAACAGCCTTACTTGAGTTTGCTTGTCTCAGAAATAGACCTTGCTTAATAAACAAAGACATGTTACAAACTTATTTAATAATAGGTAACAACTGCAATATTGTATGAAGAGAGTGCCCCTCTCTTCCCCCTGCTATTGTTGAAATTATGCTCAATAAACTTTTACCTCTTCCCTCTCCACCAGTTAAGCATTCTATGTATGCTTCCCTGTACAAAATGCACCCCTTCAAATAGAACATTAAACTTCACATACTTGTTTACTTCATCAAACTCTTTGCTTTGTGTTTTTTGTTAACTTCCTATGAACAAATTGAATACATATAATCAATAAATCCAGCAAGCTTATTTTGCAAACTCACTTTTTTTATTATTTTTGCGCAAAACCTATCAGGATTAGGGGGGTCAAGCACAAAGAAAGAAAACGAATAAAAAAAACGCCCATTGGCCTGGGATCGAACCCGGTCTGAAGAACAAAACGGAAACCATACATACGGATTACCCAATCGGTATGGCAGCACAAGGCTTTTACGGAAGGCTGTGAAGAACCCGAAGGCCCCAAGCACCGATATTTCCGAGCGAATATGCTGTACAACACTCTTGCAAGGTTATCCCAACCCGCGCATTAATGGGGAGGACAATAACCAGGATCCCAGGCCTGTAATACGGTTACGCCACGCACAGCTCGCCGAGATTGTGGATGACAAAAAATAGAGGTCTATTTGGGCGTCTTGGGTCCCTTGGGGACTCGCCATGCGCACGTGCGCATCTCTTTAATTGTGTACATGACATCAAATTTGCGAAGAAAAAAGACGCTGTTTTGGTATCATGTGAAAAGCATAAAATAAATAGAAATAAAGACGTAAGGGGGGAGAATATTGACATATTCATATTAGAATATTGACAAAATCCGCAATATTGTCTACGCTGACTAAGTAAAGCTGTATTTTACTTTAAAGGGGCAGCAACATAGTACTGCGCATGTCTGGAGTCAGTGCTTATTGTAGGCTTTTAAGTGTCAACAAACAGTTGAACTTTTTAAAAGCTGTCAATACCTTATTAAATAATATGCAATATTATATTGAAAACTATGTTAATTGACAGTTTGTGGTCATTTTTTTTGTTTTGTTAAAAGTCTCCCACATGTACCAAAAGCTCATAAGTCAGTATTAGAATTTCACTGAAGTTCATTGTGTCAGGGCTCTATAGCTATTGCAAATCTCTTAAACATGACACTCCCCCTTTAAAGGAAAGTAAAAAAAAATCAAAATTGTTGGTGGAGGTCTCTGTTGTGTTTGTTTTCTTTTTAGTTTTGTTCTATTATGATTATTATTTTCCTTTTTAGAGGGGGAGGGGAATTCAGCTAAAAATAGCCAAGGGTCAATTCAAGCAACTAGTACAAAAGATGTTTTTTTGCAGTCCTTTATTCAATATATTCAAGGTTATCATGCAATTCTGTTGTTTGACTGCATATATATATTTTTTCTTTCTTTTCATTACAAGTGCTATATGTGTAACTGGTGACCATAGCTATGATTACTATTATTTAGAATAATTTTTTACCTACTAAAAGAAAACAACTTGACTGCAAAACACTTACTGTAGGGCACTCGATATTAGACATTACTTTCATGTGGATGTAAGGTTGAAATGTCAAAACCTTCATTAACCCGTGAACTACGCTTTAGCGTATTACACTTTGTTGTGATCTGATTCTATTGTTCTTTTTTGTGTTTTACTAACTATTACCGTTTAACTATCACACTTTGTTTCACGGGTTAATGAAAACCACTCTAATTACTTACAGTAGTTCGTTTTTAATATTATCATTTACTTGTATAATTTAGATGAGCAATACATATTTCTTTATGGCTTTGTATAGATCATCTCGTTCCTCATAAATAACAAACAAAATGAAGTTTGTTCTTATTTTGGTGCAAAGGAATCTACAGTAGTTTTCTAATCAGATAATTGTTTTTCTTTTAACACTCACCTGTTATTTCAACAGCCTTACTTGAGTTTGCTTGTCTCAGAAATAGACCTTGCTTAATAAACAAAGACATGTTACAAACTTATTTAATAATAGGTAACAACTGCAATATTGTATGAAGAGAGTGCCCCTCTCTTCCCCCTGCTATTGTTGAAATTATGCTCAATAAACTTTTACCTCTTCCCTCTCCACCAGTTAAGCATTCTATGTATGCTTCCCTGTACAAAATGCACCCCTTCAAATAGAACATTAAACTTCACATACTTGTTTACTTCATCAAACTCTTTGCTTTGTGTTTTTTGTTAACTTCCTATGAACAAATTGAATACATATAATCAATAAATCCAGCAAGCTTATTTTGCAAACTCACTTTTTTTATTATTTTTGCGCAAAACCTATCAGGATTAGGGGGGTCAAGCACAAAGAAAGAAAACGAATAAAAAAAAACGCCCATTGGCCTGGGATCGAACCCGGTCTGAAGAACAAAACGGAAACCATACATACGGATTACCCAATCGGTATGGCAGCACAAGGCTTTTACGGAAGGCTGTGAAGAACCCGAAGGCCCCAAGCACCGATATTTCCGAGCGAATATGCTGTACAACACTCTTGCAAGGTTATCCCAACCCGCGCATTAATGGGGAGGACAATAACCAGGATCCCAGGCCTGTAATACGGTTACGCCACGCACAGCTCGCCGAGATTGTGGATGACAAAAAATAGAGGTCTATTTGGGCGTCTTGGGTCCCTTGGGGACTCGCCATGCGCACGTGCGCATCTCTTTAATTGTGTACATGACATCAAATTTGCGAAGAAAAAAGACGCTGTTTTGGTATCATGTGAAAAGCATAAAATAAATAGAAATAAAGACGTAAGGGGGGAGAATATTGACATATTCATATTAGAATATTGACAAAATCCGCAATATTGTCTACGCTGACTAAGTAAAGCTGTATTTTACTTTAAAGGGGCAGCAACATAGTACTGCGCATGTCTGGAGTCAGTGCTTATTGTAGGCTTTTAAGTGTCAACAAACAGTTGAACTTTTTAAAAGCTGTCAATACCTTATTAAATAATATGCAATATTATATTGAAAACTATGTTAATTGACAGTTTGTGGTCATTTTTTTTGTTTTGTTAAAAGTCTCCCACATGTACCAAAAGCTCATAAGTCAGTATTAGAATTTCACTGAAGTTCATTGTGTCAGGGCTCTATAGCTATTGCAAATCTCTTAAACATGACACTCCCCCTTTAAAGGAAAGTAAAAAAAAATCAAAATTGTTGGTGGAGGTCTCTGTTGTGTTTGTTTTCTTTTTAGTTTTGTTCTATTATGATTATTATTTTCCTTTTTAGAGGGGGAGGGGAATTCAGCTAAAAATAGCCAAGGGTCAATTCAAGCAACTAGTACAAAAGATGTTTTTTGCAGTCCTTTATTCAATATATTCAAGGTTATCATGCAATTCTGTTGTTTGACTGCATATATATATATTTTTTTTCTTTCTTTTCATTACAAGTTCTATATGTGTAAGTGGTGACCATAGCTATGATTACTATTATTTAGAATAATTTTGTACCTACTAAAAGAAAACAACTTGACTGCAAAACACTTACTGTAGGGCACTCGATATTAGGCATTACTTTCATGTGGATGTAAGGTTGAAATGTCAAAACCTTCATTAACCCGTGAACTACGCTTTAGCGTACTACACTTTGTTGTGATCTGATTCTATTGTTCTTTTTTGTGTTTTACTAACTATTACCGTTTAACTATCACACTTTGTTTCACGGGTTAATGAAAACCACTCTAATTACTTACAGTAATTCTTTTTTAATATTATTATTTACTTGTATAATTTAGATGAGCAATACATATTTCTTCTTGGCCTTGTAGAGCTCATCTCGTTCCTCATAAATAACAAACAAAATAAAGTTTGTTCTTATTTGGAGCAAAGGAATCTACATTAGTTTTCTAATCAGATAATTGTTTTTTTAACACTCACCTGTTATTTTAACAGCTCTTACTTGAGTTTGCTTGTCTCAGAAATAGACCTTGCTTAATAAACAAAGACATGTTACAAACTTATTTAATAATAGGTAACAACTGCAATATTGTATGAAGAGAGTGCCCCTCTCTTCCCCCTGCTATTGTTGAAATTATGCTCAATAAACTTTTACCTCTTCCCTCTCCACCAGTTAAGCATTCTATGTATGCTTCCCTGTACAAAATGCACCCCTTCAAATAGAACATTAAACTTCACATACTTGTTTACTTCATCAAACTCTTTGCTTTGTGTTTTTTGTTAACTTCCTATGAACAAATTGAATACATATAATCAATAAATCCAGCAAGCTTATTTTGCAAACTCACTTTTTTTTTATTATTTTTGCGCAAAACCTATCAGGATTAGGGGGGTCAAGCACAAAGAAAGAAAACGAATAAAAAAAACGCCCATTGGCCTGGCATCGAACCCGGTCTGAAGAACAAAACGGAAACCATACATACGGATTACCCAATCGGTATGGCAGCACAAGGCTTTTACGGAAGGCTGTGAAGAACCCGAAGGCCCCAAGCACCGATATTTCCGAGCGAATATGCTGTACAACACTCTTGCAAGGTTATCCCAACCCGCGCATTAATGGGGAGGACAATAACCAGGATCCCAGGCCTGTAATACGGTTACGCCACGCACAGCTCGCCGAGATTGTGGATGACAAAAAATAGAGGTCTATTTGGGCGTCTTGGGTCCCTTGGGGACTCGCCATGCGCACGTGCGCATCTCTTTAATTGTGTACATGACATCAAATTTGCGAAGAAAAAAGACGCTGTTTTGGTATCATGTGAAAAGCATAAAATAAATAGAAATAAAGACGTAAGGGGGGAGAATATTGACATATTCATATTAGAATATTGACAAAATCCGCAATATTGTCTACGCTGACTAAGTAAAGCTGTATTTTACTTTAAAGGGGCAGCAACATAGTACTGCGCATGTCTGGAGTCAGTGCTTATTGTAGGCTTTTAAGTGTCAACAAACAGTTGAACTTTTTAAAAGCTGTCAATACCTTATTAAATAATATGCAATATTATATTGAAAACTATGTTAATTGACAGTTTGTGGTCATTTTTTTTTGTTTTGTTAAAAGTCTCCCACATGTACCAAAAGCTCATAAGTCAGTATTAGAATTTCACTGAAGTTCATTGTGTCAGGGCTCTAGAGCTATTGCACATCTCTTAAACATGACACTCCCCCATTAAAGGAAAGTAAAAAAAAATCAAAATTGTTGGTAGAGGTCTCTGTTGTGTTTGTTTCCTTTTTAGTTTTGTTCTATTATGATTATTATTTTCCTTTTTAGAGGGGGAGGGGAATTCAGCTAAAAATAGCCAAGGGTCAATTCAAGCAACTAGTACAAAAGATGTTTTTTTGCAGTCCTTTATTCAATATATTCAAGGTTATCATGCAATTTTGTTGTTTGACTGCATATATATATTTTTTCTTTCTTTTCATTACAAGTGCTATATGTGTAACTGGTGACCATAGCTATGATTACTATTATTTAGAATAATTTTTTACCTACTAAAAGAAAACAACTTGACTGCAAAACACTTACTGTAGGGCACTCGATATTAGGCATTACTTTCATGTGGATGTAAGGTTGAAATGTCAAAACCTTCATTAACCCGTGAACTACGCTTTAGCGTATTACACTTTGTTGTGATCTGATTCTATTGTTCTTTTTTGTGTTTTACTAACTATTACCGTTTAACTATCACACTTTGTTTCACGGGTTAATGAAAACCACTCTAATTACTTACAGTAGTTCTTTTTTAATATTATCATTTACTTGTATAATTTAGATGAGCAATACATATTTCTTTATGGCTTTGTATAGATCATCTCGTTCCTCATAAATAACAAACAAAATGAAGTTTGTTCTTATTTTGGTGCAAAGGAATCTACAGTAGTTTTCTAATCAGATAATTGTTTTTCTTTTAACACTCACCTGTTATTTCAACAGCCTTACTTGAGTTTGCTTGTCTCAGAAATAGACCTTGCTTAATAAACAAAGACATGTTACAAACTTATTTAATAATAGGTAACAACTGCAATATTGTATGAAGAGAGTGCCCCTCTCTTCCCCCTGCTATTGTTGAAATTATACTCAATAAACTTTTACCTCTTTCCTCTCCACCAGTTAAGCATTCTATGTATGCTTCCCTGTACAAAATGCACCCCTTCAAATAGAACATTAAAGTTCACATACTTGTTTACTTCCTCAAACTCTTTGCTTTGTGTTTTTTGTTAACTTCCTAGGAACAAATTGAATACATATAATCAATAAATCTAGAAAGCTTATTTTGCAAACTCACTTTTTTTTATTATTTTTGCGCAAAACCTATCAGGATTAAGGGGGTCCAGCACAAAGAAAAAAAACGAATTAAAAAAAAAAAGCCCATTGGCCTGGGATCGAACCCAGTCTGAAGAACAAAACGGAAACCATACATACGGATTACCCAATCGGTATGGCAGCAAAAGGCTTTTACGGAAGGCTGTAAAGAACCCGAAGGCCCCAAGCACCGATATTTCCGAGCGAATATGCTGTACAGCACTCTTGCAAGGTTATCCCAACCCGCTCATTAATGGGAAGGACAATAACCAGGATCCCAGGCCTGTAATACGGTTACGCCACGCACAGCTCGCCGAGATTGTGGATGACAAAAAATAGAGGTCTATTTGGGCGTCTTGGGTCCCTTGGGGACTCGCCATGCGCACGGGCGCATCTCTTTAATTGTGTACATGACATCAAATTTGCGAAGAAAAAAGACGCTGTTTTGGTATCATGTGAAAAGCATAAAATAAATAGAAATAAAGACGTAAGGGGGGAGAATATTGACATCTTCATATTAGAATATTGACAAAATCCGCAATTTTGTCTACGCTGACTAAGTAAAGCTGTATTTTACTTTAAAGGGGCAGCAACATAGTACTGCGCATGTCTGGAGTCAGTGATTATTGTAGGCTTTTAAGTGTCAACAAACAGTTGAACTTTTTAAAAGCTGTCAATACCTTATTAAATAATATGCAATATTATATTGAAAACTATGTTAATTGACAGTTTGTGGTCATTTTTTTTGTTTTGTTAAAAGTCTCCCACATGTACCAAAAGCTCATAAGTCAGTATTAAAATTTCACTGAAGTTCATTGTGTCATGGCTCTAGAGCTATTGCACATCTCTTAAACATGACACTCCCCCTTTAAAGGAAAGTAAAAAAAATCAAAATTTTTTGTGGGGGTCTCTGCTGTGTTTGTTTTCTTTTTAGTTTTGTTCTATTATTATTATTATTATTTTCTTTTTTAGAGGGGGAGGGGAATTCAGCTAAAAATAGCCAAGGGTCAATTCAAGCAACTAGTACAAAAGATGTTTTTTGCAGTCCTTTA
Source organism: Nematostella vectensis (assembly GCF_932526225.1). Taxonomy (NCBI): domain Eukaryota; kingdom Metazoa; phylum Cnidaria; class Anthozoa; order Actiniaria; family Edwardsiidae; genus Nematostella; species Nematostella vectensis. The sequence continues at coordinate 84,312 of NC_064035.1, read as the reverse complement.
TTCAATATATTCAAGGTTATCATGCAATTCTGTTGTTTGACTGCATATATATATATTTTTTTTCTTTCTTTTCATTGCAAGTTCTATATGTGTAAGTGGTGACCATAGCTATGATTACTATTATTTAGAATAATTTTGTACCTACTAAAAAAAAACAACTTGACTGCAAAACACTTACTGTAGGGCACTCGATATTAGGCATTACTTTCATGTGGATGTAAGGTTGAAATGTCAAAACCTTCATTAACCCGTGAACTACGCTTTAGCGTACTACACTTTGTTGTGATCTGATTCTATTGTTCTTTTTTGTGTTTTACTAACTATTACCGTTTAACTATCACACTTTGTTTTACGGGTTAATGAAAACCACTCTAATTACTTACAGTAATTCTTTTTTAATATTATTATTTACTTGTATAATTTAGATGAGCAATACATATTTCTTCTTGGCCTTGTAGAGCTCATCTCGTTCCACATAAATAATAAACAAAATGACGTTTGTTCTTATTTGGAGCAAAGGAATCTACATTAGTTTTCTAATCAGATAATTGTTTTTTTTTAACACTCACCTGTTATTTTAACAGCTCTTACTTGAGTTTGCTTGTCTCAGAAATTGACCTTGCTTAATAAACAAAGACATGTTACAAACTTATTTAATAATAGGTAACAACTGCAATATTGTATGAAGAGAGTGCCCCTCTCTTCCCCCTGCTATTGTTGAAATTATGCTCAATAAACTTTTACCTCTTCCCTCTCCACCAGTTAAGCATTCTATGTATGCTTCCCTGTACAAAATGCACCCCTTCAAATAGAACATTAAACTTCACATACTTGTTTACTTCATCAAACTCTTTGCTTTGTGTTTTTTGTTAACTTCCTATGAACAAATTGAATACATATAATCAATAAATCCAGCAAGCTTATTTTGCAAACTCACTTTTTTTATTATTTTTGCGCAAAACCTATCAGGATTAGGGGGGTCAAGCACAAAGAAAGAAAACGAATAAAAAAAACGCCCATTGGCCTGGGATCGAACCCGGTCTGAAGAACAAAACGGAAACCATACATACGGATTACCCAATCGGTATGGCAGCACAAGGCTTTTACGGAAGGCTGTGAAGAACCCGAAGGCCCCAAGCACCGATATTTCCGAGCGAATATGCTGTACAACACTCTTGCAAGGTTATCCCAACCCGCGCATTAATGGGGAGGACAATAACCAGGATCCCAGGCCTGTAATACGGTTACGCCACGCACAGCTCGCCGAGATTGTGGATGACAAAAAATAGAGGTCTATTTGGGCGTCTTGGGTCCCTTGGGGACTCGCCATGCGCACGTGCGCATCACTTTAATTGTGTACATGACATCAAATTTGCGAAGAAAAAAGACGCTGTTTTGGTATCATGTGAAAAGCATAAAATAAATAGAAATAAAGACGTAAGGGGGGAGAATATTGACATATTCATATTAGAATATTGACAAAATCCGCAATATTGTCTACGCTGACTAAGTAAAGCTGTATTTTACTTTAAAGGGGCAGCAACATAGTACTGCGCATGTCTGGAGTCAGTGCTTATTGTAGGCTTTTAAGTGTCAACAAACAGTTGAACTTTTTAAAAGCTGTCAATACCTTATTAAATAATATGCAATATTATATTGAAAACTATGTTAATTGACAGTTTGTGGTCATTTTTTTTGTTTTGTTAAAAGTCTCCCACATGTACCAAAAGCTCATAAGTCAGTATTAGAATTTCACTGAAGTTCATTGTGTCAGGGCTCTATAGCTATTGCAAATCTCTTAAACATGACACTCCCCCTTTAAAGGAAAGTAAAAAAAAATCAAAATTGTTGGTGGAGGTCTCTGTTGTGTTTGTTTTCTTTTTAGTTTTGTTCTATTATGATTATTATTTTCCTTTTTAGAGGGGGAGGGGAATTCAGCTAAAAATAGCCAAGGGTCAATTCAAGCAACTAGTACAAAAGATGTTTTTTTGCAGTCCTTTATTCAATATATTCAAGGTTATCATGCAATTCTGTTGTTTGACTGCATATATATATTTTTTCTTTCTTTTCATTACAAGTGCTATATGTGTAACTGGTGACCATAGCTATGATTACTATTATTTAGAATAATTTTGTACCTACTAAAAGAAAACAACTTGACTGCAAAACACTTACTGTAGGGCACTCGATATTAGGCATTACTTTCATGTGGATGTAAGGTTGAAATGTCAAAACCTTCATTAACCCGTGAACTACGCTTTAGCGTATTACACTTTGTTGTGATCTGATTCTATTGTTCTTTTTTGTGTTTTACTAACTATTACCGTTTAACTATCACACTTTGTTTCACGGGTTAATGAAAACCACTCTAATTACTTACAGTAGTTCTTTTTTAATATTATCATTTACTTGTATAATTTAGATGAGCAATACATATTTCTTTATGGCTTTGTATAGATCATCTCGTTCCTCATAAATAACAAACAAAATGAAGTTTGTTCTTATTTTGGTGCAAAGGAATCTACAGTAGTTTTCTAATCAGATAATTGTTTTTCTTTTAACACTCACCTGTTATTTCAACAGCCTTACTTGAGTTTGCTTGTCTCAGAAATAGACCTTGCTTAATAAACAAAGACATGTTACAAACTTATTTAATAATAGGTAACAACTGCAATATTGTATGAAGAGAGTGCCCCTCTCTTCCCCCTGCTATTGTTGAAATTATGCTCAATAAACTTTTACCTCTTCCCTCTCCACCAGTTAAGCATTCTATGTATGCTTCCCTGTACAAAATGCACCCCTTCAAATAGAACATTAAACTTCACATACTTGTTTACTTCATCAAACTCTTTGCTTTGTGTTTTTTGTTAACTTCCTATGAACAAATTGAATACATATAATCAATAAATCCAGCAAGCTTATTTTGCAAACTCACTTTTTTTTATTATTTTTGCGCAAAACCTATCAGGATTAAGGGGGTCCAGCACAAAGAAAAAAAACGAATTAAAAAAAAAAAGCCCATTGGCCTGGGATCGAACCCAGTCTGAAGAACAAAACGGAAACCATACATACGGATTACCCAATCGGTATGGCAGCACAAGGCTTTTACGGAAGGCTGTAAAGAACCCGAAGGCCCCAAGCACCGATATTTCCGAGCGAATATGCTGTACAGCACTCTTGCAAGGTTATCCCAACCCGCGCATTAATGGGAAGGACAATAACCAGGATCCCAGGCCTGTAATACGGTTACGCCACGCACAGCTCGCCGAGATTGTGGATGACAAAAAATAGAGGTCTATTTGGGCGTCTTGGGTCCCTTGGGGACTCGCCATGCGCACGGGCGCATCTCTTTAATTGTGTACATGACATCAAATTTGCGAAGAAAAAAGACGCTGTTTTGGTATCATGTGAAAAGCATAAAATAAATAGAAATAAAGACGTAAGGGGGGAGAATATTGACATCTTCATATTAGAATATTGACAAAATCCGCAATTTTGTCTACGCTGACTAAGTAAAGCTGTATTTTACTTTAAAGGGGCAGCAACATAGTACTGCGCATGTCTGGAGTCAGTGATTATTGTAGGCTTTTAAGTGTCAACAAACAGTTGAACTTTTTAAAAGCTGTCAATACCTTATTAAATAATATGCAATATTATATTGAAAACTATGTTAATTGACAGTTTGTGGTCATTTTTTTTGTTTTGTTAAAAGTCTCCCACATGTACCAAAAGCTCATAAGTCAGTATTAAAATTTCACTGAAGTTCATTGTGTCATGGCTCTAGAGCTATTGCACATCTCTTAAACATGACACTCCCCCTTTAAAGGAAAGTAAAAAAAATCAAAATTTTTTGTGGGGGTCTCTGCTGTGTTTGTTTTCTTTTTAGTTTTGTTCTATTATTATTATTATTATTTTCTTTTTTAGAGGGGGAGGGGAATTCAGCTAAAAATAGCCAAGGGTCAATTCAAGCAACTAGTACAAAAGATGTTTTTTGCAGTCCTTTATTCAATATATTCAAGGTTATCATGCAATTCTGTAGTTTGACTGCATATATATATTTTTGTTCTTTCTTTTCATTGCAAGTTCTATATGTGTAAGTGGTGACCATAGCTATGATTACTATTATTTAGAATAATTTTGTACCTACTAAAAGAAAACAACTTGACTGCAAAACACTTACTGTAGGGCACTCGATATTAGGCATTACTTTCATGTGGATGTAAGGTTGAAATGTCAAAACCTTCATTAACCCGTGAACTACGCTTTAGCGTACTACACTTTGTTGTGATCTGATTCTATTGTTCTTTTTTGTGTTTTACTAACTATTACCGTTTAACTATCACACTTTGTTTCACGGGTTAATGAAAACCACTCTAATTACTTACAGTAATTCTTTTTTAATATTATTATTTACTTGTATAATTTAGATGAGCAATACATATTTCTTCTTGGCCTTGTAGAGCTCATCTCGTTCCACATAAATAATAAACAAAATGACGTTTGTTCTTATTTGGAGCAAAGGAATCTACATTAGTTTTCTAATCAGATAATTGTTTTTTTTTAACACTCACCTGTTATTTTAACAGCTCTTACTTGAGTTTGCTTGTCTCAGAAATAGACCTTGCTTAATAAACAAAGACATGTTACAAACTTATTTAATAATAGGTAACAACTGCAATATTGTATGAAGAGAGTGCCCCTCTCTTCCCCCTGCTATTGTTGAAATTATGCTCAATAAACTTTTACCTCTTCCATCTCCACCAGTTAAGCATTCTATGTATGCTTCCCTGTACAAAATGCACCCCTTCAAATAGAACATTAAACTTCACATACTTGTTTACTTCATCAAACTCTTTGCTTTGTGTTTTTTGTTAACTTCCTATGAACAAATTGAATACATATAATCAATAAATCCAGCAAGCTTATTTTGCAAACTCACTTTTTTTATTATTTTTGCGCAAAACCTATCAGGATTAGGGGGGTCAAGCACAAAGAAAGAAAACGAATAAAAAAAACGCCCATTGGCCTGGGATCGAACCCGGTCTGAAGAACAAAACGGAAACCATACATACGGATTACCCAATCGGTATGGCAGCACAAGGCTTTTACGGAAGGCTGTGAAGAACCCGAAGGCCTCAAGCACCGATATTTCCGAGCGAATATGCTGTACAACACTCTTGCAAGGTTATCCCAACCCGCGCATTAATGGGGAGGACAATAACCAGGATCCCAGGCCTGTAATACGGTTACGCCACGCACAGCTCGCCGAGATTGTGGATGACAAAAAATAGAGGTCTATTTGGGCGTCTTGGGTCCCTTGGGGACTCGCCATGCGCACGTGCGCATCTCTTTAATTGTGTACATGACATCAAATTTGCGAAGAAAAAAGACGCTGTTTTGGTATCATGTGAAAAGCATAAAATAAATAGAAATAAAGACGTAAGGGGGGAGAATATTGACATATTCATATTAGAATATTGACAAAATCCGCAATATTGTCTACGCTGACTAAGTAAAGCTGTATTTTACTTTAAAGGGGCAGCAACATAGTACTGCGCATGTCTGGAGTCAGTGCTTATTGTAGGCTTTTAAGTGTCAACAAACAGTTGAACTTTTTAAAAGCTGTCAATACCTTATTAAATAATATGCAATATTATATTGAAAACTATGTTAATTGACAGTTTGTGGTCATTTTTTTTGTTTTGTTAAAAGTCTCCCACATGTACCAAAAGCTCATAAGTCAGTATTAGAATTTCACTGAAGTTCATTGTGTCAGGGCTCTATAGCTATTGCAAATCTCTTAAACATGACACTCCCCCTTTAAAGGAAAGTAAAAAAAAATCAAAATTGTTGGTGGAGGTCTCTGTTGTGTTTGTTTTCTTTTTAGTTTTGTTCTATTATGATTATTATTTTCCTTTTTAGAGGGGGAGGGGAATTCAGCTAAAAATAGCCAAGGGTCAATTCAAGCAACTAGTACAAAAGATGTTTTTTTGCAGTCCTTTATTCAATATATTCAAGGTTATCATGCAATTCTGTTGTTTGACTGCATATATATATTTTTTCTTTCTTTTCATTACAAGTGCTATATGTGTAACTGGTGACCATAGCTATGATTACTATTATTTAGAATAATTTTTTACCTACTAAAAGAAAACAACTTGACTGCAAAACACTTACTGTAGGGCACTCGATATTAGGCATTACTTTCATGTGGATGTAAGGTTGAAATGTCAAAACCTTCATTAACCCGTGAACTACGCTTTAGCGTATTACACTTTGTTGTGATCTGATTCTATTGTTCTTTTTTGTGTTTTACTAACTATTACCGTTTAACTATCACACTTTGTTTCACGGGTTAATGAAAACCACTCTAATTACTTACAGTAGTTCTTTTTTAATATTATCATTTACTTGTATAATTTAGATGAGCAATACATATTTCTTTATGGCTTTGTATAGATCATCTCGTTCCTCATAAATAACAAACAAAATGAAGTTTGTTCTTATTTTGGTGCAAAGGAATCTACAGTAGTTTTCTAATCAGATAATTGTTTTTCTTTTAACACTCACCTGTTATTTCAACAGCCTTACTTGAGTTTGCTTGTCTCAGAAATAGACCTTGCTTAATAAACAAAGACATGTTACAAACTTATTTAATAATAGGTAACAACTGCAATATTGTATGAAGAGAGTGCCCCTCTCTTCCCCCTGCTATTGTTGAAATTATGCTCAATAAACTTTTACCTCTTCCCTCTCCACCAGTTAAGCATTCTATGTATGCTTCCCTGTACAAAATGCACCCCTTCAAATAGAACATTAAACTTCACATACTTGTTTACTTCATCAAACTCTTTGCTTTGTGTTTTTTGTTAACTTCCTATGAACAAATTGAATACATATAATCAATAAATCCAGCAAGCTTATTTTGCAAACTCACTTTTTTTATTATTTTTGCGCAAAACCTATCAGGATTAGGGGGGTCAAGCACAAAGAAAGAAAACGAATAAAAAAAACGCCCATTGGCCTGGGATCGAACCCGGTCTGAAGAACAAAACGGAAACCATACATACGGATTACCCAATCGGTATGGCAGCACAAGGCTTTTACGGAAGGCTGTGAAGAACCCGAAGGCCCCAAGCACCGATATTTCCGAGCGAATATGCTGTACAACACTCTTGCAAGGTTATCCCAACCCGCGCATTAATGGGGAGGACAATAACCAGGATCCCAGGCCTGTAATACGGTTACGCCACGCACAGCTCGCCGAGATTGTGGATGACAAAAAATAGAGGTCTATTTGGGCGTCTTGGGTCCCTTGGGGACTCGCCATGCGCACGTGCGCATCTCTTTAATTGTGTACATGACATCAAATTTGCGAAGAAAAAAGACGCTGTTTTGGTATCATGTGAAAAGCATAAAATAAATAGAAATAAAGACGTAAGGGGGGAGAATATTGACATATTCATATTAGAATATTGACAAAATCCGCAATATTGTCTACGCTGACTAAGTAAAGCTGTATTTTACTTTAAAGGGGCAGCAACATAGTACTGCGCATGTCTGGAGTCAGTGCTTATTGTAGGCTTTTAAGTGTCAACAAACAGTTGAACTTTTTAAAAGCTGTCAATACCTTATTAAATAATATGCAATATTATATTGAAAACTATGTTAATTGACAGTTTGTGGTCATTTTTTTTGTTTTGTTAAAAGTCTCCCACATGTACCAAAAGCTCATAAGTCAGTATTAGAATTTCACTGAAGTTCATTGTTTCAGGGCTCTATAGCTATTGCAAATCTCTTAAACATGACACTCCCCCTTTAAAGGAAAGTAAAAAAAAATCAAAATGGTTGGTGGAGGTCTCTGTTGTGTTTGTTTTCTTTTTAGTTTTGTTCTATTATGATTATTATTTTCCTTTTTAGAGGGGGAGGGGAATTCAGCTAAAAATAGCCAAGGGTCAATTCAAGCAACTAGTACAAAAGATGTTTTTTTGCAGTCCTTTATTCAATATATTCAAGGTTATCATGCAATTCTGTTGTTTGACTGCATATATATATTTTTTCTTTCTTTTCATTACAAGTGCTATATGTGTAACTGGTGACCATAGCTATGATTACTATTATTTAGAATAATTTTTTACCTACTAAAAGAAAACAACTTGACTGCAAAACACTTACTGTAGGGCACTCGATATTAGGCATTACTTTCATGTGGATGTAAGGTTGAAATGTCAAAACCTTCATTAACCCGTGAACTACGCTTTAGCGTATTACACTTTGTTGTGATCTGATTCTATTGTTCTTTTTTGTGTTTTACTAACTATTACCGTTTAACTATCACACTTTGTTTCACGGGTTAATGAAAACCACTCTAATTACTTACAGTAATTCTTTTTTAATATTATTATTTACTTGTATAATTTAGATGAGCAATACATATTTCTTCTTGGCCTTGTAGAGCTCATCTCGTTCCTCATAAATAACAAACAAAATGAAGTTTGTTCTTATTTGGAGCAAAGGAATCTACATTAGTTTTCTAATCAGATAATTGTTTTTTTTTAACACTCACCTGTTATTTTAACAGCTCTTACTTGAGTTTGCTTGTCTCAGAAATAGACCTTGCTTAATAAACAAAGACATGTTACAAACTTATTTAATAATAGGTAACAACTGCAATATTGTATGAAGAGAGTGCCCCTCTCTTCCCCCTGCTATTGTTGAAATTATGCTCAATAAACTTTTACCTCTTCCCTCTCCACCAGTTAAGCATTCTATGTATGCTTCCCTGTACAAAATGCACCCCTTCAAATAGAACATTAAACTTCACATACTTGTTTACTTCATCAAACTCTTTGCTTTGTGTTTTTTGTTAACTTCCTATGAACAAATTGAATACATATAATTAATAAATCTAGCAAGCTTATTTTGCAAACTCACTTTTTTTTATTATTTTTGCGCAAAACCTATCAGGATTAGGGGGGTCAAGCACAAAGAAAGAAAACGAATAAAAAAAACGCCCATTGGCCTGGGATCGAACCCGGTCTGAAGAACAAAACGGAAACCATACATACGGATTACCCAATCGGTATGGCAGCACAAGGCTTTTACGGAAGGCTGTAAAGAACCGGAAGGCCCCAAGCACCGATATTTCCGAGCGAATATGCTGTACAACACTCTTGCAAGGTTATCCCAACCCGCGCATTAATGGGGAGGACAATAACCAGGATCCCAGGCCTGTAATACGGTTACGCCACGCACAGCTCGCCGAGATTGTGGATGACAAAAAATAGAGGTCTATTTGGGCGTCTTGGGTCCCTTGGGGACTCGCCATGCGCACGGGCGCATCTCTTTAATTGTGTACATGACATCAAATTTGCGAAGAAAAAAGACGCTGTTTTGGTATCATGTGAAAATCATAAAATAAATAGAAATAAAGACGTAAGGGGGGAGAATATTGACATCTTCATATTAGAATATTGACAAAATCCGCAATTTTGTCTACGCTGACTAAGTAAAGCTGTATTTTACTTTAAAGGGGCAGCAACATAGTACTGCGCATGTCTGGAGTCAGTGATTATTGTAGGCTTTTAAGTGTCAACAAACAGTTGAACTTTTTAAAAGCTGTCAATACCTTATTAAATAATATGCAATATTATATTGAAAACTATGTTAATTGACAGTTTGTGGTCATTTTTTTTGTTTTGTTAAAAGTCTCCCACATGTACCAAAAGCTCATAAGTCAGTATTAGAATTTCACTGAAGTTCATTGTGTCATGGCTCTAGAGCTATTGCACATCTCTTAAACATGACACTCCCCCTTTAAAGGAAAGTAAAAAAAAATCAAAATTGTTGGTGGGGGTCTCTGCTGTGTTTGTTTTCTTTTTAGTTTTGTTCTATTATTATTATTATTTTCTTTTTTAGAGGGGGAGGGGAATTCAGCTAAAAATAGCCAAGGGTCAATTCAAGCAACTAGTACAAAAGATGTTTTTTGCAGTCCTTTATTCAATATATTCAAGGTTATCATGCAATTCTGTTGTTTGACTGCATATATATATATATTTTTTCTTTCTTTTCATTACAAGTTCTATATGTGTAAGTGGTGACCATAGCTATGATTACTATTATTTAGAATAATTTTGTACCTACTAAAAGAAAACAACTTGACTGCAAAACACTTACTGTAGGGCACTCGATATTAGGCATTACTTTCATGTGGATGTAAGGTTGAAATGTCAAAACCTTCATTAACCCGTGAACTACGCTTTAGCGTACTACACTTTGTTGTGATCTGATTCTATTGTTCTTTTTTGTGTTTTACTAACTATTACCGTTTAACTATCACACTTTGTTTCACGGGTTAATGAAAACCACTCTAATTACTTACAGTAATTCTTTTTTAATATTATTATTTACTTGTATAATTTAGATGAGCAATACATATTTCTTCTTGGCCTTGTAGAGCTCATCTCGTTCCTCATAAATAACAAACAAAATGAAGTTTGTTCTTATTTGGAGCAAAGGAATCTACATTAGTTTTCTAATCAGATAATTGTTTTTTTAACACTCACCTGTTATTTTAACAGCTCTTACTTGAGTTTGCTTGTCTCAGAAATAGACCTTGCTTAATAAACAAAGACATGTTACAAACTTATTTAATAATAGGTAACCACTGCAATATTGTATGAAGAGAGTGCCCCTCTCTTCCCCCTGCTATTGTTGAAATTATGCTCAATAAACTTTTACCTCTTCCCTCTCCACCAGTTAAGCATTCTATGTATGCTTCCCTGTACAAAATGCACCCCTTCAAATAGAACATTAAACTTCACATACTTGTTTACTTCATCAAACTCTTTGCTTTGTGTTTTTTGTTAACTTCCTATGAACAAATTGAATACATATAATCAATAAATCTAGCAAGCTTATTTTTCAAACTCACTTTTTTTTATTATTTTTGCGCAAAACCTATCAGGATTAGGGGGGTCAAGCACAAAGAAAGAAAACGAATAAAAAAAACGCCCATTGGCCTGGGATCGAACCCGGTCTGAAGAACAAAACGGAAACCATACATACGGATTACCCAATCGGTATGGCAGCACAAGGCTTTTACGGAAGGCTGTAAAGAACCGGAAGGCCCCAAGCACCGATATTTCCGAGCGAATATGCTGTACAACACTCTTGCAAGGTTATCCCAACCCGCGCATTAATGGGGAGGACAATAACCAGGATCCCAGGCCTGTAATACGGTTACGCCACGCACAGCTCGCCGAGATTGTGGATGACAAAAAATAGAGGTCTATTTGGGCGTCTTGGGTCCCTTGGGGACTCGCCATGCGCACGGGCGCATCTCTTTAATTGTGTACATGACATCAAATTTGCGAAGAAAAAAGACGCTGTTTTGGTATCATGTGAAAATCATAAAATAAATAGAAATAAAGACGTAAGGGGGGAGAATATTGACATCTTCATATTAGAATATTGACAAAATCCGCAATTTTGTCTACGCTGACTAAGTAAAGCTGTATTTTACTTTAAAGGGGCAGCAACATAGTACTGCGCATGTCTGGAGTCAGTGATTATTGTAGGCTTTTAAGTGTCAACAAACAGTTGAACTTTTTAAAAGCTGTCAATACCTTATTAAATAATATGCAATATTATATTGAAAACTATGTTAATTGACAGTTTGTGGTCATTTTTTTTGTTTTGTTAAAAGTCTCCCACATGTACCAAAAGCTCATAAGTCAGTATTAGAATTTCACTGAAGTTCATTGTGTCATGGCTCTAGAGCTATTGCACATCTCTTAAACATGACACTCCCCCTTTAAAGGAAAGTAAAAAAAAATCAAAATTGTTGGTGGGGGTCTCTGCTGTGTTTGTTTTCTTTTTAGTTTTGTTCTATTATTATTATTATTTTCTTTTTTAGAGGGGGAGGGGAATTCAGCTAAAAATAGCCAAGGGTCAATTCAAGCAACTAGTACAAAAGATGTTTTTTGCAGTCCTTTATTCAATATATTCAAGGTTATCATGCAATTCTGTTGTTTGACTGCATATATATATATATTTTTTCTTTCTTTTCATTACAAGTTCTATATGTGTAAGTGGTGACCATAGCTATGATTACTATTATTTAGAATAATTTTGTACCTACTAAAAGAAAACAACTTGACTGCAAAACACTTACTGTAGGGCACTCGATATTAGGCATTACTTTCATGTGGATGTAAGGTTGAAATGTCAAAACCTTCATTAACCCGTGAACTACGCTTTAGCGTACTACACTTTGTTGTGATCTGATTCTATTGTTCTTTTTTGTGTTTTACTAACTATTACCGTTTAACTATCACACTTTGTTTCACGGGTTAATGAAAACCACTCTAATTACTTACAGTAATTCTTTTTTAATATTATTATTTACTTGTATAATTTAGATGAGCAATACATATTTCTTCTTGGCCTTGTAGAGCTCATCTCGTTCCTCATAAATAACAAACAAAATGAAGTTTGTTCTTATTTGGAGCAAAGGAATCTACATTAGTTTTCTAATCAGATAATTGTTTTTTTAACACTCACCTGTTATTTTAACAGCTCTTACTTGAGTTTGCTTGTCTCAGAAATAGACCTTGCTTAATAAACAAAGACATGTTACAAACTTATTTAATAATAGGTAACAACTGCAATATTGTATGAAGAGAGTGCCCCTCTCTTCCCCCTGCTATTGTTGAAATTATGCTCAATAAACTTTTACCTCTTCCCTCTCCACCAGTTAAGCATTCTATGTATGCTTCCCTGTACAAAATGCACCCCTTCAAATAGAACATTAAACTTCACATACTTGTTTACTTCATCAAACTCTTTGCTTTGTGTTTTTTGTTAACTTCCTAGGAACAAATTGAATACATATAATCAATAAATCTAGCAAGCTTATTTTGCAAACTCACTTTGTTTATTATTTTTGCGCAAAACCTATCAGGATTAAGGGGGTCCAGCACAAAGGAAAAAAAACGAATTTAAAAAAAAGCACATTGGCCTGGGATCGAACCCGGTCTGAAGAACAAAACGGAAACCATACATACGGATTACCCAATCGGTATGGCAGCACAAGGCTTTTACGGAAGGCTGTAAAGAACCGGAAGGCCCCAAGCACCGATATTTCCGAGCGAATATGCTGTACAACACTCTTGCAAGGTTATCCCAACCCGCGCATTAATGGGGAGGACAATAACCAGGATCCCAGGCCTGTAATACGGTTACGCCACGCACAGCTCGCCGAGATTGTGGATGACAAAAAATAGAGGTCTATTTGGGCGTCTTGGGTCCCTTGGGGACTCGCCATGCGCACGGGCGCATCTCTTTAATTGTGTACATGACATCAAATTTGCGAAGAAAAAAGACGCTGTTTTGGTATCATGTGAAAATCATAAAATAAATAGAAATAAAGACGTAAGGGGGGAGAATATTGACATCTTCATATTAGAATATTGACAAAATCCGCAATTTTGTCTACGCTGACTAAGTAAAGCTGTATTTTACTTTAAAGGGGCAGCAACATAGTACTGCGCATGTCTGGAGTCAGTGATTATTGTAGGCTTTTAAGTGTCAACAAACAGTTGAACTTTTTAAAAGCTGTCAATACCTTATTAAATAATATGCAATATTATATTGAAAACTATGTTAATTGACAGTTTGTGGTCATTTTTTTTGTTTTGTTAAAAGTCTCCCACATGTACCAAAAGCTCATAAGTCAGTATTAGAATTTCACTGAAGTTCATTGTGTCATGGCTCTAGAGCTATTGCAAATCTCTTAAACATGACACTCCCCCTTTAAAGGAAAGTAAAAAAAAATCAAAATTGTTGGTGGGGGTCTCTGCTGTGTTTGTTTTCTTTTTAGTTTTGTTCTGTTATTATTATTATTTTCTTTTTTAGAGGGGGAGGGGAATTCAGCTAAAAATAGCCAAGGGTCAATTCAAGCAACTAGTACAAAAGATGTTTTTTGCAGTCCTTTATTCAATATATTCAAGGTTATCATGCAATTCTGTTGTTTGACTGCATATATATATATATTTTTTCTTTCTTTTCATTACAAGTTCTATATGTGTAAGTGGTGACCATAGCTATGATTACTATTATTTAGAATAATTTTGTACCTACTAAAAGAAAACAACTTGACTGCAAAACACTTACTGTAGGGCACTCGATATTAGGCATTACTTTCATGTGGATGTAAGGTTGAAATGTCAAAACCTTCATTAACCCGTGAACTACGCTTTAGCGTGCTACACTTTGTTGTGATCTGATTCTATTGTTCTTTTTTGTGTTTTACTAACTATTACCGTTTAACTATCACACTTTGTTTCACGGGTTAATGAAAACCACTCTAATTACTTACAGTAATTCTTTTTTAATATTATTATTTACTTGTATAATTTAGATGAGCAATACATATTTCTTCTTGGCCTTGTAGAGCTCATCTCGTTCCTCATAAATAACAAACAAAATGAAGTTTGTTCTTATTTGGAGCAAAGGAATCTACATTAGTTTTCTAATCAGATAATTGTTTTTTTAACACTCACCTGTTATTTTAACAGCTCTTACTTGAGTTTGCTTGTCTCAGAAATAGACCTTGCTTAATAAACAAAGACATGTTACAAACTTATTTAATAATAGGTAACAACTGCAATATTGTATGAAGAGAGTGCCCCTCTCTTCCCCCTGCTATTGTTGAAATTATGCTCAATAAACTTTTACCTCTTCCCTCTCCACCAGTTAAGCATTCTATGTATGCTTCCCTGTACAAAATGCACCCCTTCAAATAGAACATTAAACTTCACATACTTGTTTACTTCATCAAACTCTTTGCTTTGTGTTTTTTGTTAACTTCCTATGAACAAATTGAATACATATAATCAATAAATCCAGCAAGCTTATTTTGCAAACTCACTTTTTTTTATTATTTTTGCGCAAAACCTATCAGGATTAGGGGGGTCAAGCACAAAGAAAGAAAACGAATAAAAAAAACGCCCATTGGCCTGGGATCGAACCCGGTCTGAAGAACAAAACGGAAACCATACATACGGATTACCCAATCGGTATGGCAGCACAAGGCTTTTACGGAAGGCTGTAAAGAACCGGAAGGCCCCAAGCACCGATATTTCCGAGCGAATATGCTGTACAACACTCTTGCAAGGTTATCCCAACCCGCGCATTAATGGGGAGGACAATAACCAGGATCCCAGGCCTGTAATACGGTTACGCCACGCACAGCTCGCCGAGATTGTGGATGACAAAAAATAGAGGTCTATTTGGGCGTCTTGGGTCCCTTGGGGACTCGCCATGCGCACGTGCGCATCTCTTTAATTGTGTACATGACATCAAATTTGCGAAGAAAAAAGACGCTGTTTTGGTATCATGTGAAAAGCATAAAATAAATAGAAATAAAGACGTAAGGGGGGAGAATATTGACATATTCATATTAGAATATTGACAAAATCCGCAATATTGTCTACGCTGACTAAGTAAAGCTGTATTTTACTTTAAAGGGGCAGCAACATAGTACTGCGCATGTCTGGAGTCAGTGATTATTGTAGGCTTTTAAGTGTCAACAAACAGTTGAACTTTTTAAAAGCTGTCAATACCTTATTAAATAATGTGCAATATTATATTGAAAACTATGTTAATTGACAGTTTGTGGTCATTTTTTTTGTTTTGTTAAAAGTCTCCCACATGTACCAAAAGCTCATAAGTCAGTATTAGAATTTCACTGAAGTTCATTGTGTCATGGCTCTAGAGCTATTGCACATCTCTTAAACATGACACTCCCCCTTTAAAGGAAAGTAAAAAAAAATCAAAATTGTTGGTGGAGGTCTCTGTTGTGTTTGTTTTCTTTTTAGTTTTGTTCTATTATTATTATTATTTTCTTTTTTAGAGGGGGAGGGGAATTCAGCTAAAAATAGCCAAGGGTCAATTCAAGCAACTAGTACAAAAGATGTTTTTTGCAGTCCTTTATTCAATAAATTCAAGGTTATCATGCAATTCTGTTGTTTGACTGCATATATATATATATTTTTTCTTTCTTTTCATTACAAGTTCTATATGTGTAAGTGGTGACCATAGCTATGATTACTATTATTTAGAATAATTTTGTACCTACTAAAAGAAAACAACTTGACTGCAAAACACTTACTGTAGGGCACTCGATATTAGGCATTACTTTCATGTGGATGTAAGGTTGAAATGTCAAAACCTTCATTAACCCGTGAACTACGCTTTAGCGTACTACACTTTGTTGTGATCTGATTCTATTGTTCTTTTTTGTGTTTTACTAACTATTACCGTTTAACTATCACACTTTGTTTCACGGGTTAATGAAAACCACTCTAATTACTTACAGTAATTCTTTTTTAATATTATTATTTACTTGTATAATTTAGATGAGCAATACATATTTCTTCTTGGCCTTGTAGAGCTCATCTCGTTCCTCATAAATAACAAACAAAATGAAGTTTGTTCTTATTTGGAGCAAAGGAATCTACATTAGTTTTCTAATCAGATAATTGTTTTTTTTTAACACTCACCTGTTATTTTAACAGCTCTTACTTGAGTTTGCTTGTCTCAGAAATAGACCTTGCTTAATAAACAAAGACATGTTACAAACTTATTTAATAATAGGTAACAACTGCAATATTGTATGAAGAGAGTGCCCCTCTCTTCCCCCTGCTATTGTTGAAATTATGCTCAATAAACTTTTACCTCTTCCCTCTCCACCAGTTAAGCATTCTATGTATGCTTCCCTGTACAAAATGCACCCCTTCAAATAGAACATTAAACTTCACATACTTGTTTACTTCATCAAACTCTTTGCTTTGTGTTTTTTGTTAACTTCCTATGAACAAATTGAATACATATAATCAATAAATCTAGCAAGCTTATTTTGCAAACTCACTTTTTTTTATTATTTTTGCGCAAAACCTATCAGGATTAGGGGGGTCAAGCACAAAGAAAGAAAACGAATAAAAAAAACGCCCATTGGCCTGGGATCGAACCCGGTCTGAAGAACAAAACGGAAACCATACATACGGATTACCCAATCGGTATGGCAGCACAAGGCTTTTACGGAAGGCTGTAAAGAACCGGAAGGCCCCAAGCACCGATATTTCCGAGCGAATATGCTGTACAACACTCTTGCAAGGTTATCCCAACCCGCGCATTAATGGGGAGGACAATAACCAGGATCCCAGGCCTGTAATACGGTTACGCCACGCACAGCTCGCCGAGATTGTGGATGACAAAAAATAGAGGTCTATTTGGGCGTCTTGGGTCCCTTGGGGACTCGCCATGCGCACGGGCGCATCTCTTTAATTGTGTACATGACATCAAATTTGCGAAGAAAAAAGACGCTGTTTTGGTATCATGTGAAAAGCATAAAATAAATAGAAATAAAGACGTAAGGGGGGAGAATATTGACATCTTCATATTAGAATATTGACAAAATCCGCAATTTTGTCTACGCTGACTAAGTAAAGCTGTATTTTACTTTAAAGGGGCAGCAACATAGTACTGCGCATGTCTGGAGTCAGTGATTATTGTAGGCTTTTAAGTGTCAACAAACAGTTGAACTTTTTAAAAGCTGTCAATACCTTATTAAATAATATGCAATATTATATTGAAAACTATGTTAATTGACAGTTTGTGGTCATTTTTTTTGTTTTGTTAAAAGTCTCCCACATGTACCAAAAGCTCATAAGTCAGTATTAGAATTTCACTGAAGTTCATTGTGTCATGGCTCTAGAGCTATTGCACATCTCTTAAACATGACACTCCCCCTTTAAAGGAAAGTAAAAAAAAATCAAAATTGTTGGTGGGGGTCTCTGCTGTGTTTGTTTTCTTTTTAGTTTTGTTCTATTATTATTATTATTTTCTTTTTTAGAGGGGGAGGGGAATTCAGCTAAAAATAGCCAAGGGTCAATTCAAGCAACTAGTACAAAAGATGTTTTTTGCAGTCCTTTATTCAATATATTCAAGGTTATCATGCAATTCTGTTGTTTGACTGCATATATATATATATTTTTTCTTTCTTTTCATTACAAGTTCTATATGTGTAAGTGGTGACCATAGCTATGATTACTATTATTTAGAATAATTTTGTACCTACTAAAAGAAAACAACTTGACTGCAAAACACTTACTGTAGGGCACTCGATATTAGGCATTACTTTCATGTGGATGTAAGGTTGAAATGTCAAAACCTTCATTAACCCGTGAACTACGCTTTAGCGTACTACACTTTGTTGTGATCTGATTCTATTGTTCTTTTTTGTGTTTTACTAACTATTACCGTTTAACTATCACACTTTGTTTCACGGGTTAATGAAAACCACTCTAATTACTTACAGTAATTCTTTTTTAATATTATTATTTACTTGTATAATTTAGATGAGCAATACATATTTCTTCTTGGCCTTGTAGAGCTCATCTCGTTCCTCATAAATAACAAACAAAATGAAGTTTGTTCTTATTTGGAGCAAAGGAATCTACATTAGTTTTCTAATCAGATAATTGTTTTTTTAACACTCACCTGTTATTTTAACAGCTCTTACTTGAGTTTGCTTGTCTCAGAAATAGACCTTGCTTAATAAACAAAGACATGTTACAAACTTATTTAATAATAGGTAACAACTGCAATATTGTATGAAGAGAGTGCCCCTCTCTTCCCCCTGCTATTGTTGAAATTATGCTCAATAAACTTTTACCTCTTCCCTCTCCACCAGTTAAGCATTCTATGTATGCTTCCCTGTACAAAATGCACCCCTTCAAATAGAACATTAAACTTCACATACTTGTTTACTTCATCAAACTCTTTGCTTTGTGTTTTTTGTTAACTTCCTATGAACAAATTGAATACATATAATCAATAAATCTAGCAAGCTTATTTTTCAAACTCACTTTTTTTTATTATTTTTGCGCAAAACCTATCAGGATTAGGGGGGTCAAGCACAAAGAAAGAAAACGAATAAAAAAAACGCCCATTGGCCTGGGATCGAACCCGGTCTGAAGAACAAAACGGAAACCATACATACGGATTACCCAATCGGTATGGCAGCACAAGGCTTTTACGGAAGGCTGTAAAGAACCGGAAGGCCCCAAGCACCGATATTTCCGAGCGAATATGCTGTACAACACTCTTGCAAGGTTATCCCAACCCGCGCATTAATGGGGAGGACAATAACCAGGATCCCAGGCCTGTAATACGGTTACGCCACGCACAGCTCGCCGAGATTGTGGATGACAAAAAATAGAGGTCTATTTGGGCGTCTTGGGTCCCTTGGGGACTCGCCATGCGCACGGGCGCATCTCTTTAATTGTGTACATGACATCAAATTTGCGAAGAAAAAAGACGCTGTTTTGGTATCATGTGAAAATCATAAAATAAATAGAAATAAAGACGTAAGGGGGGAGAATATTGACATCTTCATATTAGAATATTGACAAAATCCGCAATTTTGTCTACGCTGACTAAGTAAAGCTGTATTTTACTTTAAAGGGGCAGCAACATAGTACTGCGCATGTCTGGAGTCAGTGATTATTGTAGGCTTTTAAGTGTCAACAAACAGTTGAACTTTTTAAAAGCTGTCAATACCTTATTAAATAATATGCAATATTATATTGAAAACTATGTTAATTGACAGTTTGTGGTCATTTTTTTTGTTTTGTTAAAAGTCTCCCACATGTACCAAAAGCTCATAAGTCAGTATTAGAATTTCACTGAAGTTCATTGTGTCATGGCTCTAGAGCTATTGCACATCTCTTAAACATGACACTCCCCCTTTAAAGGAAAGTAAAAAAAAATCAAAATTGTTGGTGGGGGTCTCTGCTGTGTTTGTTTTCTTTTTAGTTTTGTTCTATTATTATTATTATTTTCTTTTTTAGAGGGGGAGGGGAATTCAGCTAAAAATAGCCAAGGGTCAATTCAAGCAACTAGTACAAAAGATGTTTTTTGCAGTCCTTTATTCAATATATTCAAGGTTATCATGCAATTCTGTTGTTTGACTGCATATATATATATATTTTTTCTTTCTTTTCATTACAAGTTCTATATGTGTAAGTGGTGACCATAGCTATGATTACTATTATTTAGAATAATTTTGTACCTACTAAAAGAAAACAACTTGACTGCAAAACACTTACTGTAGGGCACTCGATATTAGGCATTACTTTCATGTGGATGTAAGGTTGAAATGTCAAAACCTTCATTAACCCGTGAACTACGCTTTAGCGTACTACACTTTGTTGTGATCTGATTCTATTGTTCTTTTTTGTGTTTTACTAACTATTACCGTTTAACTATCACACTTTGTTTCACGGGTTAATGAAAACCACTCTAATTACTTACAGTAATTCTTTTTTAATATTATTATTTACTTGTATAATTTAGATGAGCAATACATATTTCTTCTTGGCCTTGTAGAGCTCATCTCGTTCCTCATAAATAACAAACAAAATGAAGTTTGTTCTTATTTGGAGCAAAGGAATCTACATTAGTTTTCTAATCAGATAATTGTTTTTTTAACACTCACCTGTTATTTTAACAGCTCTTACTTGAGTTTGCTTGTCTCAGAAATAGACCTTGCTTAATAAACAAAGACATGTTACAAACTTATTTAATAATAGGTAACAACTGCAATATTGTATGAAGAGAGTGCCCCTCTCTTCCCCCTGCTATTGTTGAAATTATGCTCAATAAACTTTTACCTCTTCCCTCTCCACCAGTTAAGCATTCTATGTATGCTTCCCTGTACAAAATGCACCCCTTCAAATAGAACATTAAACTTCACATACTTGTTTACTTCATCAAACTCTTTGCTTTGTGTTTTTTGTTAACTTCCTAGGAACAAATTGAATACATATAATCAATAAATCTAGCAAGCTTATTTTGCAAACTCACTTTTTTTATTATTTTTGCGCAAAACCTATCAGGATTAAGGGGGTCCAGCACAAAGGAAAAAAAACGAATTAAAAAAAAAGCACATTGGCCTGGGATCGAACCCGGTCTGAAGAACAAAACGGAAACCATACATACGGATTACCCAATCGGTATGGCAGCACAAGGCTTTTACGGAAGGCTGTAAAGAACCGGAAGGCCCCAAGCACCGATATTTCCGAGCGAATATGCTGTACAACACTCTTGCAAGGTTATCCCAACCCGCGCATTAATGGGGAGGACAATAACCAGGATCCCAGGCCTGTAATACGGTTACGCCACGCACAGCTCGCCGAGATTGTGGATGACAAAAAATAGAGGTCTATTTGGGCGTCTTGGGTCCCTTGGGGACTCGCCATGCGCACGGGCGCATCTCTTTAATTGTGTACATGACATCAAATTTGCGAAGAAAAAAGACGCTGTTTTGGTATCATGTGAAAATCATAAAATAAATAGAAATAAAGACGTAAGGGGGGAGAATATTGACATCTTCATATTAGAATATTGACAAAATCCGCAATTTTGTCTACGCTGACTAAGTAAAGCTGTATTTTACTTTAAAGGGGCAGCAACATAGTACTGCGCATGTCTGGAGTCAGTGATTATTGTAGGCTTTTAAGTGTCAACAAACAGTTGAACTTTTTAAAAGCTGTCAATACCTTATTAAATAATATGCAATATTATATTGAAAACTATGTTAATTGACAGTTTGTGGTCATTTTTTTTGTTTTGTTAAAAGTCTCCCACATGTACCAAAAGCTCATAAGTCAGTATTAGAATTTCACTGAAGTTCATTGTGTCATGGCTCTAGAGCTATTGCAAATCTCTTAAACATGACACTCCCCCTTTAAAGGAAAGTAAAAAAAAATCAAAATTGTTGGTGGGGGTCTCTGCTGTGTTTGTTTTCTTTTTAGTTTTGTTCTGTTATTATTATTATTTTCTTTTTTAGAGGGGGAGGGGAATTCAGCTAAAAATAGCCAAGGGTCAATTCAAGCAACTAGTACAAAAGATGTTTTTTGCAGTCCTTTATTCAATATATTCAAGGTTATCATGCAATTCTGTTGTTTGACTGCATATATATATATATTTTTTCTTTCTTTTCATTACAAGTTCTATATGTGTAAGTGGTGACCATAGCTATGATTACTATTATTTAGAATAATTTTGTACCTACTAAAAGAAAACAACTTGACTGCAAAACACTTACTGTAGGGCACTCGATATTAGGCATTACTTTCATGTGGATGTAAGGTTGAAATGTCAAAACCTTCATTAACCCGTGAACTACGCTTTAGCGTGCTACACTTTGTTGTGATCTGATTCTATTGTTCTTTTTTGTGTTTTACTAACTATTACCGTTTAACTATCACACTTTGTTTCACGGGTTAATGAAAACCACTCTAATTACTTACAGTAATTCTTTTTTAATATTATTATTTACTTGTATAATTTAGATGAGCAATACATATTTCTTCTTGGCCTTGTAGAGCTCATCTCGTTCCTCATAAATAACAAACAAAATGAAGTTTGTTCTTATTTGGAGCAAAGGAATCTACATTAGTTTTCTAATCAGATAATTGTTTTTTTAACACTCACCTGTTATTTTAACAGCTCTTACTTGAGTTTGCTTGTCTCAGAAATAGACCTTGCTTAATAAACAAAGACATGTTACAAACTTATTTAATAATAGGTAACAACTGCAATATTGTATGAAGAGAGTGCCCCTCTCTTCCCCCTGCTATTGTTGAAATTATGCTCAATAAACTTTTACCTCTTCCCTCTCCACCAGTTAAGCATTCTATGTATGCTTCCCTGTACAAAATGCACCCCTTCAAATAGAACATTAAACTTCACATACTTGTTTACTTCATCAAACTCTTTGCTTTGTGTTTTTTGTTAACTTCCTATGAACAAATTGAATACATATAATCAATAAATCCAGCAAGCTTATTTTGCAAACTCACTTTTTTTTATTATTTTTGCGCAAAACCTATCAGGATTAGGGGGGTCAAGCACAAAGAAAGAAAACGAATAAAAAAAACGCCCATTGGCCTGGGATCGAACCCGGTCTGAAGAACAAAACGGAAACCATACATACGGATTACCCAATCGGTATGGCAGCACAAGGCTTTTACGGAAGGCTGTAAAGAACCGGAAGGCCCCAAGCACCGATATTTCCGAGCGAATATGCTGTACAACACTCTTGCAAGGTTATCCCAACCCGCGCATTAATGGGGAGGACAATAACCAGGATCCCAGGCCTGTAATACGGTTACGCCACGCACAGCTCGCCGAGATTGTGGATGACAAAAAATAGAGGTCTATTTGGGCGTCTTGGGTCCCTTGGGGACTCGCCATGCGCACGTGCGCATCTCTTTAATTGTGTACATGACATCAAATTTGCGAAGAAAAAAGACGCTGTTTTGGTATCATGTGAAAAGCATAAAATAAATAGAAATAAAGACGTAAGGGGGGAGAATATTGACATATTCATATTAGAATATTGACAAAATCCGCAATATTGTCTACGCTGACTAAGTAAAGCTGTATTTTACTTTAAAGGGGCAGCAACATAGTACTGCGCATGTCTGGAGTCAGTGATTATTGTAGGCTTTTAAGTGTCAACAAACAGTTGAACTTTTTAAAAGCTGTCAATACCTTATTAAATAATGTGCAATATTATATTGAAAACTATGTTAATTGACAGTTTGTGGTCATTTTTTTTGTTTTGTTAAAAGTCTCCCACATGTACCAAAAGCTCATAAGTCAGTATTAGAATTTCACTGAAGTTCATTGTGTCATGGCTCTAGAGCTATTGCACATCTCTTAAACATGACACTCCCCCTTTAAAGGAAAGTAAAAAAAAATCAAAATTGTTGGTGGAGGTCTCTGTTGTGTTTGTTTTCTTTTTAGTTTTGTTCTATTATTATTATTATTTTCTTTTTTAGAGGGGGAGGGGAATTCAGCTAAAAATAGCCAAGGGTCAATTCAAGCAACTAGTACAAAAGATGTTTTTTGCAGTCCTTTATTCAATATATTCAAGGTTATCATGCAATTCTGTTGTTTGACTGCATATATATATATATTTTTTCTTTCTTTTCATTACAAGTTCTATATGTGTAAGTGGTGACCATAGCTATGATTACTATTATTTAGAATAATTTTGTACCTACTAAAAGAAAACAACTTGACTGCAAAACACTTACTGTAGGGCACTCGATATTAGGCATTACTTTCATGTGGATGTAAGGTTGAAATGTCAAAACCTTCATTAACCCGTGAACTACGCTTTAGCGTACTACACTTTGTTGTGATCTGATTCTATTGTTCTTTTTTGTGTTTTACTAACTATTACCGTTTAACTATCACACTTTGTTTCACGGGTTAATGAAAACCACTCTAATTACTTACAGTAATTCTTTTTTAATATTATTATTTACTTGTATAATTTAGATGAGCAATACATATTTCTTCTTGGCCTTGTAGAGCTCATCTCGTTCCTCATAAATAACAAACAAAATGAAGTTTGTTCTTATTTGGAGCAAAGGAATCTACATTAGTTTTCTAATCAGATAATTGTTTTTTTAACACTCACCTGTTATTTTAACAGCTCTTACTTGAGTTTGCTTGTCTCAGAAATAGACCTTGCTTAATAAACAAAGACATGTTACAAACTTATTTAATAATAGGTAACAACTGCAATATTGTATGAAGAGAGTGCCCCTCTCTTCCCCCTGCTATTGTTGAAATTATGCTCAATAAACTTTTACCTCTTCCCTCTCCACCAGTTAAGCATTCTATGTATGCTTCCCTGTACAAAATGCACCCCTTCAAATAGAACATTAAACTTCACATACTTGTTTACTTCATCAAACTCTTTGCTTTGTGTTTTTTGTTAACTTCCTATGAACAAATTGAATACATATAATCAATAAATCCAGCAAGCTTATTTTGCAAACTCACTTTTTTTATTATTTTTGCGCAAAACCTATCAGGATTAGGGGGGTCAAGCACAAAGAAAGAAAACGAATAAAAAAAACGCCCATTGGCCTGGGATCGAACCCGGTCTGAAGAACAAAACGGAAACCATACATACGGATTACCCAATCGGTATGGCAGCACAAGGCTTTTACGGAAGGCTGTGAAGAACCCGAAGGCCCCAAGCACCGATATTTCCGAGCGAATATGCTGTACAACACTCTTGCAAGGTTATCCCAACCCGCGCATTAATTGGGAGGACAATAACCAGGATCCCAGGCCTGTAATACGGTTACGCCACGCACAGCTCGCCGAGATTGTGGATGACAAAAAATAGAGGTCTATTTGGGCGTCTTGGGTCCCTTGGGGACTCGCCATGCGCACGTGCGCATCTCTTTAATTGTGTACATGACATCAAATTTGCGAAGAAAAAAGACGCTGTTTTGGTATCATGTGAAAAGCATAAAATAAATAGAAATAAAGACGTAAGGGGGGAGAATATTGACATATTCATATTAGAATATTGACAAAATCCGCAATATTGTCTACGCTGACTAAGTAAAGCTGTATTTTACTTTAAAGGGGCAGCAACATAGTACTGCGCATGTCTGGAGTCAGTGCTTATTGTAGGCTTTTAAGTGTCAACAAACAGTTGAACTTTTTAAAAGCTGTCAATACCTTATTAAATAATATGCAATATTATATTGAAAACTATGTTAATTGACAGTTTGTGGTCATTTTTTTGTTTTGTTAAAAGTCTCCCACATGTACCAAAAGCTCATAAGTCAGTATTAGAATTTCACTGAAGTTCATTGTGTCAGGGCTCTATAGCTATTGCAAATCTCTTAAACATGACACTCCCCCTTTAAAGGAAAGTAAAAAAAAATCAAAATGGTTGGTGGAGGTCTCTGTTGTGTTTGTTTTCTTTTTAGTTTTGTTCTATTATGATTATTATTTTCCTTTTTAGAGGGGGAGGGGAATTCAGCTAAAAATAGCCAAGGGTCAATTCAAGCAACTAGTACAAAAGATGTTTTTTTGCAGTCCTTTATTCAATATATTCAAGGTTATCATGCAATTCTGTTGTTTGACTGCATATATATATTTTTTTTTCTTTCTTTTTATTACAAGTGCTATATGTGTAACTGGTGACCATAGCTATGATTACTATTATTTAGAATAATTTTTTACCTACTAAAAGAAAACAACTTGACTGCAAAACACTTACTGTAGGGCACTCGATATTAGGCATTACTTTCATGTGGATGTAAGGTTGAAATGTCAAAACCTTCATTAACCCGTGAACTACGCTTTAGCGTATTACACTTTGTTGTGATCTGATTCTATTGTTCTTTTTTGTGTTTTACTAACTATTACCGTTTAACTATCACACTTTGTTTCACGGGTTAATGAAAACCACTCTAATTACTTACAGTAATTCTTTTTTAATATTATTATTTACTTGTATAATTTAGATGAGCAATACATATTTCTTCTTGGCCTTGTAGAGCTCATCTCGTTCCTCATAAATAACAAACAAAATGAAGTTTGTTCTTATTTGGAGCAAAGGAATCTACATTAGTTTTCTAATCAGATAATTGTTTTTTTTTATCACTCACCTGTTATTTTAACAGCTCTTACTTGAGTTTGCTTGTCTCAGAAATAGACCTTGCTTAATAAACAAAGACATGTTACAAACTTATTTAATAATAGGTAACAACTGCAATATTGTATGAAGAGAGTGCCCCTCTCTTCCCCCTGCTATTGTTGAAATTATGCTCAATAAACTTTTACCTCTTCCCTCTCCACCAGTTAAGCATTCTATGTATGCTTCCCTGTACAAAATGCACCCCTTCAAATAGAACATTAAACTTCACATACTTGTTTACTTCATCAAACTCTTTGCTTTGTGTTTTTTGTTAACTTCCTATGAACAAATTGAATACATATAATCATTAAATCCAGCAAGCTTATTTTGCAAACTCACTTTTTTTATTATTTTTGCGCAAAACCAATCAGGATTAGTGGGGTCAAGCACAAAGAAAGAAAACGAATAAAAAAAAAGCCCATTGGCCTGGGATCGAACCCGGTCTGAAGAACAAAACGGAAACCATACATACGGATTACCCAATCGGTATGGCAGCACAAGGCTTTTACGGAAGGCTGTAAAGAACCCGAAGGCCCCAAGCACCGATATTTCCGAGCGAATATGCTGTACAACACTCTTGCAAGGTTATCCCAACCCGCGCATTAATGGGGAGGACAATAACCAGGATCCCAGGCCTGTAATACGGTTACGCCACGCACAGCTCGCCGAGATTGTGGATGACAAAAAATAGAGGTCTATTTGGGCGTCTTGGGTCCCTTGGGGACTCGCCATGCGCACGGGCGCATCTCTTTTATTGTGTACATGACATCAAATTAGCGAAGAAAAAAGACGCTGTTTTGGTATCATGTGAAAATCATAAAATAAATAGAAATAAAGACGTAAGGGGGGAGAATATTGACATCTTCATATTAGAATATTGACAAAATCCGCAATTTTGTCTACGCTGACTAAGTAAAGCTGTATTTTACTTTAAAGGGGCAGCAACATAGTACTGCGCATGTCTGGAGTCAGTGATTATTGTAGGCTTTTAAGTGTCAACAAACAGTTGAACTTTTTAAAAGCTGTCAATACCTTATTAAATAATATGCAATATTATATTGAAAACTATGTTAATTGACAGTTTGTGGTCATTTTTTTTGTTTTGTTAAAAGTCTCCCACATGTACCAAAAGCTCATAAGTCAGTATTAGAATTTCACTGAAGTTCATTGTGTCATGGCTCTAGAGCTATTGCACATCTCTTAAACATGACACTCCCCCTTTAAAGGAAAGTAAAAAAAAATCAAAATTGTTGGTGGGGGTCTCTGCTGTGTTTGTTTTCTTTTTAGTTTTGTTCTATTATTATTATTATTTTCTTTTTTAGATGGGGAGGGGAATTCAGCTAAAAATAGCCAAGGGTCAAATCAAGCAACTAGTACAAAAGATGTTTTTTGCAGTCCTTTATTCAATATATTCAAGGTTATCATGCAATTCTGTTGTTTGACTGCATATATATATATATTTTTTCTTTCTTTTCATTACAAGTTCTATATGTGTAAGTGGTGACCATAGCTATGATTACTATTATTTAGAATAATTTTGTACCTACTAAAAGAAAACAACTTGACTGCAAAACACTTACTGTAGGGCACTCGATATTAGGCATTACTTTCATGTGGATGTAAGGTTGAAATGTCAAAACCTTCATTAACCCGTGAACTACGCTTTAGCGTACTACACTTTGTTGTGATCTGATTCTATTGTTCTTTTTTGTGTTTTACTAACTATTACCGTTTAACTATCACACTTTGTTTCACGGGTTAATGAAAACCACTCTAATTACTTACAGTAATTCTTTTTTAATATTATTATTTACTTGTATAATTTAGATGAGCAATACATATTTCTTCTTGGCCTTGTAGAGCTCATCTCGTTCCTCATAAATAACAAACAAAATGAAGTTTGTTCTTATTTGGAGCAAAGGAATCTACATTAGTTTTCTAATCAGATAATTGTTTTTTTAACACTCACCTGTTATTTTAACAGCTCTTACTTGAGTTTGCTTGTCTCAGAAATAGACCTTGCTTAATAAACAAAGACATGTTACAAACTTATTTAATAATAGGTAACAACTGCAATATTGTATGAAGAGAGTGCCCCTCTCTTCCCCCTGCTATTGTTGAAATTATGCTCAATAAACTTTTACCTCTTCCCTCTCCACCAGTTAAGCATTCTATGTATGCTTCCCTGTACAAAATGCACCCCTTCAAATAGAACATTAAACTTCACATACTTGTTTACTTCATCAAACTCTTTGCTTTGTGTTTTTTGTTAACTTCCTATGAACAAATTGAATACATATAATCAATAAATCCAGCAAGCTTTTTTTGCAAACTCACTTTTTTTTATTATTTTTGCGCAAAACCTATCAGGATTAGTGGGGTCAAGCACAAAGAAAGAAAACGAATAAAAAAAACGCCCATTGGCCTGGGATCGAACCCGGTCTGAAGAACAAAACGGAAACCATACATACGGATTACCCAATCGGTATGGCAGCACAAGGCTTTTACGGAAGGCTGTAAAGAACCGGAAGGCCCCAAGCACCGATATTTCCGAGCGAATATGCTGTACAACACTCTTGCAAGGTTATCCCAACCCGCGCATTAATGGGGAGGACAATAACCAGGATCCCAGGCCTGTAATACGGTTACGCCACGCACAGCTCGCCGAGATTGTGGATGACAAAAAATAGAGGTCTATTTGGGCGTCTTGGGTCCCTTGGGGACTCGCCATGCGCACGGGCGCATCTCTTTAATTGTGTACATGACATCAAATTTGCGAAGAAAAAAGACGCTGTTTTGGTATCATGTGAAAATCATAAAATAAATAGAAATAAAGACGTAAGGGGGGAGAATATTGACATCTTCATATTAGAATATTGACAAAATCCGCAATTTTGTCTACGCTGACTAAGTAAAGCTGTATTTTACTTTAAAGGGGCAGCAACATAGTACTGCGCATGTCTGGAGTCAGTGATTATTGTAGGCTTTTAAGTGTCAACAAACAGTTGAACTTTTTAAAAGCTGTCAATACCTTATTAAATAATATGCAATATTATATTGAAAACTATGTTAATTGACAGTTTGTGGTCATTTTTTTTGTTTTGTTAAAAGTCTCCCACATGTACCAAAAGCTCATAAGTCAGTATTAGAATTTCACTGAAGTTCATTGTGTCATGGCTCTAGAGCTATTGCACATCTCTTAAACATGACACTCCCCCTTTAAAGGAAAGTAAAAAAAAATCAAAATTGTTGGTGGGGGTCTCTGCTGTGTTTGTTTTCTTTTTAGTTTTGTTCTATTATTATTATTATTTTCTTTTTTAGAGGGGGAGGGGAATTCAGCTAAAAATAGCCAAGGGTCAATTCAAGCAACTAGTACAAAAGATGTTTTTTGCAGTCCTTTATTCAATATATTCAAGGTTATCATGCAATTCTGTTGTTTGACTGCATATATATATATATTTTTTCTTTCTTTTCATTACAAGTTCTATATGTGTAAGTGGTGACCATAGCTATGATTACTATTATTTAGAATAATTTTGTACCTACTAAAAGAAAACAACTTGACTGCAAAACACTTACTGTAGGGCACTCGATATTAGGCATTACTTTCATGTGGATGTAAGGTTGAAATGTCAAAACCTTCATTAACCCGTGAACTACGCTTTAGCGTACTACACTTTGTTGTGATCTGATTCTATTGTTCTTTTTTGTGTTTTACTAACTATTACCGTTTAACTATCACACTTTGTTTCACGGGTTAATGAAAACCACTCTAATTACTTACAGTAATTCTTTTTTAATATTATTATTTACTTGTATAATTTAGATGAGCAATACATATTTCTTCTTGGCCTTGTAGAGCTCATCTCGTTCCTCATAAATAACAAACAAAATGAAGTTTGTTCTTATTTGGAGCAAAGGAATCTACATTAGTTTTCTAATCAGATAATTGTTTTTTTAACACTCACCTGTTATTTTAACAGCTCTTACTTGAGTT
Organism: Nematostella vectensis; assembly: GCF_932526225.1. Lineage (NCBI taxonomy): Eukaryota > Metazoa > Cnidaria > Anthozoa > Actiniaria > Edwardsiidae > Nematostella > Nematostella vectensis. The sequence goes on along the minus strand of NC_064035.1, from coordinate 53,725 downwards.
TGCTTGTCTCAGAAATAGACCTTGCTTAATAAACAAAGACATGTTACAAACTTATTTAATAATAGGTAACAACTGCAATATTGTATGAAGAGAGTGCCCCTCTCTTCCCCCTGCTATTGTTGAAATTATGCTCAATAAACTTTTACCTCTTCCCTCTCCACCAGTTAAGCATTCTATGTATGCTTCCCTGTACAAAATGCACCCCTTCAAATAGAACATTAAACTTCACATACTTGTTTACTTCATCAAACTCTTTGCTTTGTGTTTTTTGTTAACTTCCTATGAACAAATTGAATACATATAATCAATAAATCCAGCAAGCTTATTTTGCAAACTCACTTTTTTTTATTATTTTTGCGCAAAACCTATCAGGATTAGGGGGGTCAAGCACAAAGAAAGAAAACGAATAAAAAAAACGCCCATTGGCCTGGGATCGAACCCGGTCTGAAGAACAAAACGGAAACCATACATACGGATTACCCAATCGGTATGGCAGCACAAGGCTTTTACGGAAGGCTGTGAAGAACCCGAAGGCCCCAAGCACCGATATTTCCGAGCGAATATGCTGTACAACACTCTTGCAAGGTTATCCCAACCCGCGCATTAATGGGGAGGACAATAACCAGGATCCCAGGCCTGTAATACGGTTACGCCACGCACAGCTCGCCGAGATTGTGGATGACAAAAAATAGAGGTCTATTTGGGCGTCTTGGGTCCCTTGGGGACTCGCCATGCGCACGTGCGCATCTCTTTAATTGTGTACATGACATCAAATTTGCGAAGAAAAAAGACGCTGTTTTGGTATCATGTGAAAAGCATAAAATAAATAGAAATAAAGACGTAAGGGGGGAGAATATTGACATATTCATATTAGAATATTGACAAAATCCGCAATATTGTCTAAGCTGACTAAGTAAAGCTGTATTTTACTTTAAAGGGGCAGCAACATAGTACTGCGCATGTCTGGAGTCAGTGCTTATTGTAGGCTTTTAAGTGTCAACAAACAGTTGAACTTTTTAAAAGCTGTCAATACCTTATTAAATAATATGCAATATTATATTGAAAACTATGTTAATTGACAGTTTGTGGTCATTTTTTTTGTTTTGTTAAAAGTCTCCCACATGTACCAAAAGCTCATAAGTCAGTATTAGAATTTCACTGAAGTTCATTGTGTCATGGCTCTAGAGCTATTGCACATCTCTTAAACATGACACTCCCCCTTTAAAGGAAAGTAAAAAAAATCAAAATTTTTTGTGGGGGTCTCTGCTGTGTTTGTTTTCTTTTTAGTTTTGTTCTATTATTATTATTATTATTTTCCTTTTTAGAGGGGGAGGGGAATTCAGCTAAAAATAGCCAAGGGTCAATTCAAGCAACTAGTACAAAAGATGTTTTTTTGCAGTCCTTTATTCAATATATTCAAGGTTATCATGCAATTCTGTTGTTTGACTGCATATATATATTTTTTCTTTCTTTTCATTACAAGTGCTATATGTGTAACTGGTGACCATAGCTATGATTACTATTATTTAGAATAATTTTTTACCTACTAAAAGAAAACAACTTGACTGCAAAACACTTACTGTAGGGCACTCGATATTAGGCATTACTTTCATGTGGATGTAAGGTTGAAATGTCAAAACCTTCATTAACCCGTGAACTACGCTTTAGCGTATTACACTTTGTTGTGATCTGATTCTATTGTTCTTTTTTGTGTTTTACTAACTATTACCGTTTAACTATCACACTTTGTTTCACGGGTTAATGAAAACCACTCTAATTACTTACAGTAGTTCTTTTTTAATATTATCATTTACTTGTATAATTTAGATGAGCAATACATATTTCTTTATGGCTTTGTATAGATCATCTCGTTCCTCATAAATAACAAACAAAATGAAGTTTGTTCTTATTTTGGTGCAAAGGAATCTACAGTAGTTTTCTAATCAGATAATTGTTTTTCTTTTAACACTCACCTGTTATTTCAACAGCCTTACTTGAGTTTGCTTGTCTCAGAAATAGACCTTGCTTAATAAACAAAGACATGTTACAAACTTATTTAATAATAGGTAACAACTGCAATATTGTATGAAGAGAGTGCCCCTCTCTTCCCCCTGCTATTGTTGAAATTATGCTCAATAAACTTTTACCTCTTCCCTCTCCACCAGTTAAGCATTCTATGTATGCTTCCCTGTACAAAATGCACCCCTTCAAATAGAACATTAAACTTCACATACTTGTTTACTTCCTCAAACTCTTTGCTTTGTGTTTTTTGTTAACTTCCTAGGAACAAATTGAATACATATAATCAATAAATCTAGCAAGCTTATTTTGCAAACTCACTTTTTTTTTTATTATTTTTGCGCAAAACCTATCAGGATTAAGGGGGTCCAGCACAAAGAAAAAAAACGAATTCAAAAAAAAAAGCCCGTTGGCCTGGGATCGAACCCAGTCTGAAGAACAAAACGGAAACCATACATACGGATTACCCAATCGGTATGGCAGCACAAGGCTTTTACGGAAGGCTGTAAAGAACCCGAAGGCCCGAAGCACCGATATTTCCGAGCGAATATGCTGTACAACACTCTTGCAAGGTTATCCCAACCCGCGCATTGATGGGGAGGACAATAACCAGGATCCCAGGCCTGTAATACGGTTACGCCACGCACAGCTCGCCGAGATTGTGGATGACAAAAAATAGAGGTCTATTTGGGCGTCTTGGGTCCCTTGGGGACTCGCCATGCGCACGGGCGCATCTCTTTAATTGTGTACATGACATCAAATTTGCGAAGAAAAAAGACGCTGTTTTGGTATCATGTGAAAAGCATAAAATAAATAGAAATAAAGACGTAAGGGGGGAGAATATTGACATCTTCATATTAGAATATTGACAAAATCCGCAATTTTGTCTACGCTGACTAAGTAAAGCTGTATTTTACTTTAAAGGGGCAGCAACATAGTACTGCGCATGTCTGGAGTCAGTGATTATTGTAGGATTTTAAGTGTCAACAAACAGTTGAACTTTTTAAAAGCTGTCAATACCTTATTAAATAATATGCAATATTATATTGAAAACTATGTTAATTGACAGTTTGTGGTCATTTTTTTTGTTTTGTTAAAAGTCTCCCACATGTACCAAAAGCTCATAAGTCAGTGTTAGAATTTCACTGAAGTTCATTGTGTCAGGGCTCTAGAGCTATTGCAAATCTCTTAAACATGACACTCCCCCTTTAAAGGAAAGTAAAAAAAATCAAAATTGTTGGTGGAGGTCTCTGTTGTGTTTGTTTTCTTTTTAGTTTTGTTCTATTATGATTATTATTTTCCTTTTTAGAGGGGGAGGGGAATTCAGCTAAAAATAGCCAAGGGTCAATTCAAGCAACTAGTACAAAAGATGTTTTTTTGCAGTCCTTTATTCAATATATTCAAGGTTATCATGCAGTTCTGTTGTTTGACTGCATATATATATATTTTTTCTTTCTTTTCATTACAAGTGCTATATGTGTAAGTGGTGACCATAGCTATGATTACTAATATTTAGAATAATTTTTTACCTACTAAAAGAAAACAACTTGACTGCAAAACACTTACTGTAGGGCACTCGATATTAGGCATTACTTTCATGTGGATGTAAGGTTGAAATGTCAAAACCTTCATTAACCCGTGAACTACGCTTTAGCGTACTACACTTTGTTGTGATCTGATTCTATTGTTCTTTTTTGTATTTTACTAACTATTACCGTTTAACTATCACACTTTGTTTCACGGGTTAATGAAAACCACTCTAATTACTTACAGTAATTCTTTTTTAATATTATTATTTACTTGTATAATTTAGATGAGCAATACATATTTCTTCTTGGCCTTGTAGAGCTCATCTCGTTCCTCATAAATAACAAACAAAATGAAGTTTGTTCTTATTTGGAGCAAAGGAATCTACATTAGTTTTCTAATCAGATAATTGTTTTTTTTTTTAACACTCACCTGTTATTTTAACAGCTCTTACTTGAGTTTGCTTGTCTCAGAAATAGACCTTGCTTAATAAACAAAGACATGTTACAAACTTATTTAATAATAGGTAACAACTGCAATATTGTATGAAGAGAGTGCCCCTCTCTTCCCCCTGCTATTGTTGAAATTATGCTCAATAAACTTTTACCTCTTCCCTCTCCACCAGTTAAGCATTCTATGTATGCTTCCCTGTACAAAATGCACCCCTTCAAATAGAACATTAAACTTCACATACTTGTTTACTTCATCAAACTCTTTGCTTTGTGTTTTTTGTTAACTTCCTAGGAACAAATTGAATACATATAATCAATAAATCCAGCAAGCTTATTTTGCAAACTCACTTTTTTTATTATTTTTGCGCAAAACCAATCAGGATTAGTGGGGTCAAGCACAAAGAAAGAAAACGAATAAAAAAAAAGCCCATTGGCCTGGGATCGAACCCGGTCTGAAGAACAAAACGGAAACCATACATACGGATTACCCAATCGGTATGGCAGCACAAGGCTTTTACGGAAGGCTGTAAAGAACCCGAAGGCCCCAAGCACCGATATTTCCGAGCGAATATGCTGTACAACACTCTTGCAAGGTTATCCCAACCCGCGCATTAATGGGGAGGACAATAACCAGGATCCCAGGCCTGTAATACGGTTACGCCACGCACAGCTCGCCGAGATTGTGGATGACAAAAAATAGAGGTCTATTTGGGCGTCTTGGGTCCCTTGGGGACTCGCCATGCGCACGGGCGCATCTCTTTTATTGTGTACATGACATCAAATTAGCGAAGAAAAAAGACGCTGTTTTGGTATCATGTGAAAATCATAAAATAAATAGAAATAAAGACGTAAGGGGGGAGAATATTGACATCTTCATATTAGAATATTGACAAAATCCGCAATTTTGTCTACGCTGACTAAGTAAAGCTGTATTTTACTTTAAAGGGGCAGCAACATAGTACTGCGCATGTCTGGAGTCAGTGATTATTGTAGGCTTTTAAGTGTCAACAAACAGTTGAACTTTTTAAAAGCTGTCAATACCTTATTAAATAATATGCAATATTATATTGAAAACTATGTTAATTGACAGTTTGTGGTCATTTTTTTTTGTTTTGTTAAAAGTCTCCCACATGTACCAAAAGCTCATAAGTCAGTGTTAGAATTTCACTGAAGTTCATTGTGTCAGGGCTCTAGAGCTATTGCAAATCTTTTAAACATGACACTCCCCCTTTAAAGGAAAGTAAACAAAATCAAAATTGTTGGTGGAGGTCTCTGTTGTGTTTGTTTTCTTTTTAGTTTTGTTCTATTATGATTATTATTTTCCTTTTTAGAGGGGGAGGGGAATTCAGCTAAAAATAGCCAAGGGTCAATTCAAGCAACTAGTACAAAAGATGTTTTTTTGCAGTCCTTTATTCAATATATTCAAGGTTATCATGCAGTTCTGTTGTTTGACTGCATATATATATTTTTTCTTTCTTTTCATTACAAGTGCTATATGTGTAAGTGGAGACCATAGCTATGATTACTATTATTTAGAATAATTTTTTACCTACTAAAAGAAAACAACTTGACTGCAAAACACTTACTGTAGGGCACTCGATATTAGGCATTACTTTCATGTGGATGTAAGGTTGAAATGTCAAAACCTTCATTAACCCGTGAACTACGCTTTAGCGTACTACACTTTGTTGTGATCTGATTCTATTGTTCTTTTTTGTGTTTTACTAACTATTACCGTTTAACTATCACACTTTGTTTCACGGGTTAATGAAAACCACTCTAATTACTTACAGTAATTCTTTTTTAATATTATTATTTACTTGTATAATTTAGATGAGCAATACATATTTCTTCTTGGCCTTGTAGAGCTCATCTCGTTCCTCATAAATAACAAACAAAATGAAGTTTGTTCTTATTTGGAGCAAAGGAATCTACATTAGTTTTCTAATCAGATAATTGTTTTTTTTTTAACACTCACCTGTTATTTTAACAGCTCTTACTTGAGTTTGCTTGTCTCAGAAATAGACCTTGCTTAATAAACAAAGACATGTTACAAACTTATTTAATAATAGGTAACAACTGCAATATTGTATGAAGAGAGTGCCCCTCTCTTCCCCCTGCTATTGTTGAAATTATGCTCAATAAACTTTTACCTCTTCCCTCTCCACCAGTTAAGCATTCTATGTATGCTTCCCTGTACAAAATGCACCCCTTCAAATAGAACATTAAACTTCACATACTTGTTTACTTCATCAAACTCTTTGCTTTGTGTTTTTTGTTAACTTCCTATGAACAAATTGAATACATATAATCAATAAATCCAGCAAGCTTATTTTGCAAACTCACTTTTTTTATTATTTTTGCGCAAAACCAATCAGGATTAGTGGGGTCAAGCACAAAGAAAGAAAACGAATCAAAAAAAAGCCCATTGGCCTGGGATCGAACCCGGTCTGAAGAACAAAACGGAAACCATACATACGGATTACCCAATCGGTATGGCAGCACAAGGCTTTTACGGAAGGCTGTAAAGAACCCGAAGGCCCCAAGCACCGATATTTCCGAGCGAATATGCTGTACAACACTCTTGTAAGGTTATCCCAACCCGCGCATTAATGGGGAGGACAATAACCAGGATCCCAGGCCTGTAATACGGTTACGCCACGCACAGCTCGCCGAGATTGTGGATGACAAAAAATAGAGGTCTATTTGGGCGTCTTGGGTCCCTTGGGGACTCGCCATGCGCACGGGCGCATCTCTTTTATTGTGTACATGACATCAAATTAGCGAAGAAAAAAGACGCTGTTTTGGTATCATGTGAAAATCATAAAATAAATAGAAATAAAGACGTAAGGGGGGGAGAATATTGACATCTTCATATTAGAATATTGACAAAATCCGCAATTTTGTCTACGCTGACTAAGTAAAGCTGTATTTTACTTTAAAGGGGCAGCAACATAGTACTGCGCATGTCTGGAGTCAGTGATTATTGTAGGCTTTTAAGTGTCAACAAACAGTTGAACTTTTTAAAAGCTGTCAATACCTTATTAAATAATATGCAATATTATATTGAAAACTATGTTAATTGACAGTTTGTGGTCATTTTTTTTGTTTTGTTTAAAGTCTCCCACATGTACCAAAAGCTCATAAGTCAGTATTAGAATTTCACTGAAGTTCATTGTGTCAGGGCTCTAGAGCTATTGCAAATCTCTTAAACATGACACTCCCCCTTTAAAGGAAAGTAAAAAAAATCAAAATTGTTGGTGGAGGTCTCTGTTGTGTTTGTTTTCTTTTTAGTTTTGTTCTATTATTATTATTATTTTCTTTTTTAGAGGGGGAGGGGAATTCAGCTAAAAATAGCCAAGGGTCAATTCAAGCAACTAGAACAAAAGATGTTTTTTTTGCAGTCCTTTATTCAATATATTCAAGGTTATCATGCAATTCTGTTGTTTGACTGCATATATATATTTTTTCTTTTTTTTTTTATTACAAGTGCTATATGTGTAAGTGGTGACCATAGCTATGATTACTATTATTTAGAATAATTTTTTACCTACTAAAAGAAAACAACTTGACTGCAAAACACTTACTGTAGGGCACTCGATATTAGGCATTACTTTCATGTGGATGTAAGGTTGAAATGTCAAAACCTTCATTAACCCGTGAACTACGCTTTAGCGTATTACACTTTGTTGTGATCTGATTCTATTGTTCTTTTTTGTGTTTTATTAACTATTACCGTTTAACTATCACACTTTGTTTCACGGGTTAATGAAAACCACTCTAATTACTTACAGTAATTCTTTTTTTATATTATTATTTACTTGTATAATTTAGATGAGCAATACATATTTCTTCTTGGCCTTGTAGAGCTCATCTCGTTCCTCATTAATAACAAACAAAATGAAGTTTGTTCTTATTTGGTGCAAAGGAATCTACATTAGTTTTCTAATCAGATAATGGTTTTTTTTAACACTCACCTGTTATTTCAACAGCTCTTACTTGAGTTTGCTTGTCTCAGAAATAGACCTTGCTTAATAAACAAAGACATGTTACAAACTTATTTAATAATAGGTAACAACTGCAATATTGTATGAAGAGAGTGCCCCTCCCTTCCCCTTGCTATTGTTGACATTATGCTCAATAAACTGTTACCTCTCCCCTCTCCACCAGTTAAGCATTCTATGTATGCTTCCCTGTACAAAATGCGCCCCTTCAAATAGAACATTAAAGTTCACGTACTTGTTTACTTCCTCAAACTCTTTGCTTTGTGTTTTTTGTTAATTTCCTAGGAACAAATTGAATACATATAATCAATAAATCCAGCAAGCTTATTTTGCAAACTCACTTTTTTTTATTATTTTTGCGCAAAACCAATCAGGATTAGGGGGGTCAAGCACAAAGAAAGAAAACGAATAAAAAAAAAGCCCATTGGCCTGGGATCGAACCCGGTCTGAAGAACAAAACGGAAACCATACATACGGATTACCCAATCGGTATGGCAGCACAAGCCTTTTAAGGAAGGCTGTAAAGAACCCGAAGGCCCCAAGCACCGATATTTCCGAGCGAATATGCTGTACAACACTCTTGCAAGGTTATCCCAACCCGCGCATTAATGGGGAGGACAATAACCAGGATCCCAGGCCTGTAATACGGTTACGCCACGCACAGCTCGCCGAGATTGTGGATGACAAAAAATAGAGGTCTATTTGGGCGTCTTGGGTCCCTTGAGGACTCGCCATGCGCACGGGCGCATCTCCTTTATTGTGTACATGACATCAAATTAGCGAAGAAAAAAGACGCTGTTTTGGTATCATGTGAAAATCATAAAATAAATAGAAATAAAGACGTAAGGGGGGAGAATATTGACATCTTCATATTAGAATATTGACAAAATCCGCAATTTTGTCTACGCTGACTAAGTAAAGCTGTATTTTACTTTAAAGGGGCAGCAACATAGTACTGCGCATGTCTGGAGTCAGTGATTATTGTAGGCTTTTAAGTGTCAACAAACAGTTGAACTTTTTAAAAGCTGTCAATACCTTATTAAATAATATGCAATATTATATTGAAAACTATGTTAATTGACAGTTTGTGGTCATTTTTTTTGTTTTGTTTAAAGTCTCCCACATGTACCAAAAGCTCATAAGTCAGTATTAGAATTTCACTGAAGTTCATTGTGTCAGGGCTCTAGAGCTATTGCAAATCTCTTAAACATGACACTCCCCCTTTAAAGGAAAGTAAAAAAAAATCAAAATTGTTGGTGGAGGTCTCTGTTGTGTTTGTTTTCTTTTTAGTTTTGTTCTATTATTATTATTATTTTCTTTTTTAGAGGGGGAGGGGAATTCAGCTAAAAATAGCCAAGGGTCAATTCAAGCAACTAGTACAAAAGATGTTTTTTTGCAGTCCTTTATTCAATATATTCAAGGTTATCATGCAATTCTGTTGTTTGACTGCATATATATATTTTTTCTTTTTTTTCATTACAAGTGCTATATGTGTAAGTGGTGACCATAGCTATGATTACTATTATTTAGAATAATTTTTTACCTACTAAAAGAAAACAACTTGACTGCAAAACACTTACTGTAGGGCACTCGATATTAGGCATTACTTTCATGTGGATGTAAGGTTGAAATGTCAAAACCTTCATTAACCCGTGAACTACGCTTTAGCGTATTACACTTTGTGGTGATCTGATTCTATTGTTCTTTTTTGTGTTTTTTTCTAACTATTACTGTTTAACTATCACACTTTGTTTCACGGGTTAATAAAAACCACTCTAATTTCTTACAGTAGTTCCTTTTTAATATTATCATTTACTTGTATAATTTAGATGAGCAATACATATTTCTTTATGGCTTTGTATAGCTCATCTCGTTCCTTATAAATAACAAACAAAATGAAGTTTGTTCTTATTTTGGTGCAAAGGAATCTACAGTAGTTTTCTAATCAGATAATTGTTTTTCTTTTAACACTCACCTGTTATTTCAACAGCCTTACTTGAGTTTGCTTGTCTCAGAAATAGACCTTGCTTAATAAACAAAGACATGTTACAAACTTATTTAATAATAGGTAACAACTGCAATATTGTATGGAGAGAGTGTCCCTCTCTTCCCCCTGCTATTGTTGAAATTATGCTCAATAAACTTTTACCTCTTCCCTCTCCACCAGTTAAGCATTCTATGTATGCTTCCCTGTACAAAATGCACCCCTTCAAATAGAACATTAAAGTTCACATACTTGTTTACTTCCTCAAACTCTTTGCTTTGTGTTTTTTGTTAACTTCCTAGGAACAAATTGAATACATATAATCAATAAATCCAGCAAGCTTATTTTGCAAACTCACTTTTTTTTATTATTTTTGCGCAAAACCAATCAGGATTAGGGGGGTCAAGCACAATGGAAGAAAACGAATAAAAAAAAGCCCATTGGCCTGGGATCGAACCCGGTCTGAAGAACAAAACGGAAACCATACATACGGATTACCCAATCGGTATGGCAGCACAAGGCTTTTACGGAAGGCTGTAAAGAACCCTAAGGCCCCAAGCACCGATATTTCCGAGCGAATATGCTGTACAACACTCTTGCAAGGTTATCCCAACCCGCGCATTAATGGGGAGGACAATAACCAGGATCCCAGGCCTGTAATACGGTTACGCCACGCACAGCTCGCCGAGATTGTGGATGACAAAAAATAGAGGTCTATTTGGGCGTCTTGGGTCCCTTGGGGACTCGCCATGCGCACGGGCGCATCTCTTTTATTGTGTACATGACATCAAATTAGCGAAGAAAAAAGACGCTGTTTTGGTATCATGTGAAAATCATAAAATAAATAGAAATAAAGACGTAAGGGGGGAGAATATTGACATCTTCATATTAGAATATTGACAAAATCCGCAATTTTGTCTACGCTGACTAAGTAAAGCTGTATTTTACTTTAAAGGGGCAGCAACATAGTACTGCGCATGTCTGGAGTCAGTGATTATTGTAGGCTTTTAAGTGTCAACAAACAGTTGAACTTTTTAAAAGCTGTCAATACCTTATTATATAATATGCAATATTATATTGAAAACTATGTTAATTGACAGTTTGTGGTCATTTTTTTTGTTTTGTTTAAAGTCTCCCACATGTACCAAAAGCTCATAAGTCAGTATTAGAATTTCACTGAAGTTCATTGTGTCAGGGCTCTAGAGATATTGAAAATCTCTTAAACATGACAGTCCCCCTTTAAAGGAAAGTAAAAAAAAAATCAAAATTGTTGATGGGGGTCTCTGCTGTGTTTGTTTTCTTTTTAGTTTTGTTCTATTATGATTATTATTTTCTTTTTTAGAGGGGGAGGGGAATTCAGCTAAAAATAGCCAAGGGTCAATTCAAGCAACTAGTACAAAAGATGTTTTTTTGCAGTCCTTTATTCAATATATTCAAGGTTATCATGCAATTCTGTTGTTTGACTGCATATATATATTTTTTCTTTCTTTTCATTACAAGTGCTATATGTGTAAGTGGTGACCATAGCTATGATTACTATTATTTAGAATAATTTTTTACCTACTAAAAGAAAACAACTTGACTGCAAAACACTTACTGTAGGGCACTCGATATTAGGCATTACTTTCATGTGGATGTAAGGTTGAAATGTCAAAACCTTCATTAACCCGTGAACTACGCTTTAGCGTATTACACTTTGTTGTGATCTGATTCTATTGTTCTTTTTTGTGTTTTACTAACTATTACCGTTTAACTATCACACTTTGTTTCACGGGTTAATGAAAACCACTCTAATTACTTACAGTAGTTCTTTTTTAATATTATCATTTACTTGTATAATTTAGATGAGCAATACATATTTCTTTATGGCTTTGTATAGATCATCTCGTTCCTCATAAATAACAAACAATAATAATAATAATAATAATAATAACTTTATTTACAGAGGGTGGCACTTAATAGTGTAATACACTAGTAAACTTGTGGCCCTCAAAACTCATACATACAAATAATACAATATAAAATATATAATAAATATAATAATAACTTTATTTACAGAGGGTGGCACTTAATAGTGTAATACACTAGTAAACTTGTGGCCCTCAAAACTCATACATACAAATAATACAATATAAAATATATATATATATATATATAAAATCTCTATTTACAATACAAATTATAAAAATACTATTCCCACCCAGACCAAAAGGAGAAAGATTAAATAAAGAAAATAAAATATGAGTTAATTCGAAATATTAAAATGATTTAAAAGTAATTGTTCATTAAGATATTTATGACGGAGAGCGTTCTTAAAAGAGCTTATATTAGGCAGTTTCTTTATGCTGGCTTCTAAATTGTTCCATTTATGGATGGCATTTACTGTAAACGTTTTCCCACCTTCGGTTTTTCTAGTATACTTTGGAGTTATAAAATTCAGTCCTGAGAAACGAGTATTTCTATTATGAAGTGTATTGTTCAGCTTAAGAGTTTCAATTAGATATTCGGGCACCATCAGTTGTAGCCTTTTAAAGAGAATAGAACACATTGAGATGTGATTGTCCAGATAGAAAGGCAGCCATTGAAGTCTATTAAACAACGGTACTGAGGGTGCTCTGGGTTCAGCGTTGAGTATTAGACGTGCAGCTCTTTTTTGTAGAGTTAGAAATCTTGACAAACAATCCTTAGTTGATGCTGTTTGCCAAACAGTCCCAGCATAGCTAAACAAAGGTTTGATCATGGCATTATAGAAATTTGTTCTTTGTTTGATGGGTAGACAATCTTTGATCTTATTTAGTACGCCGATTCTTCCTGCAATTTTCTTGTATGTCCTTTCAGCGTGATCCGAAAAGGTCAATTTACTGTCCACATCCAGTCCAAGGAGTCTTACTGATTCCACTGATTCAAGGGTGTTTCCATTAGATGTCGAAATGGATAATTTACTGTGTGGTGCTTTCTCTCCAAGGCGTTTACCAGTCACAAGTAGTGATTTTGACTTCGTCTCATTTATTGGAAGTTTGTTGCAATTGGTCCATACTTCCACATCCCTCATCACTGAATTAAGAGTGTTCTCTAAATTGGAAGTATTATTGACATCGGTTGAAAACGAGATAGTAGTATCACAAAATGAAGTTTGTTCTTATTTTGGTGCAAAGGAATCTACAGTAGTTTTCTAATCAGATAATTGTTTTTCTTTTAACACTCACCTGTTATTTCAACAGCCTTACTTGAGTTTGCTTGTCTCAGAAATAGACCTTGCTTAATAAACAAAGACATGTTACAAACTTATTTAATAATAGGTAACAACTGCAATATTGTATGAAGAGAGTGCCCCTCTCTTCCCCCTGCTATTGTTGAAATTATGCTCAATAAACTTTTACCTCTTCCCTCTCCACCAGTTAAGCATTCTATGTATGCTTTCCTGTACAAAATGCACCCCTTCAAATAGAACATTAAAGTTCACATACTTGTTTACTTCCTCAAACTCTTTGCTTTGTGTTTTTTGTTAACTTCCTAGGAACAAATTGAATACATATAATCAATAAATCTAGCAAGCTTATTTTGCAAACTCACTTTTTTTTATTATTTTTGCGCAAAACCTATCAGGATTAAGGGGGTCCAGCACAAAGAAAAAAAACGAATTAAAAAAAAAAAGCCCATTGGCCTGGGATCGAACCCAGTCTGAAGAACAAAACGGAAACCATACATACGGATTACCCAATCGGTATGGCAGCACAAGGCTTTTACGGAAGGCTGTAAAGAACCCTAAGGCCCCAAGCACCGATATTTCCGAGCGAATATGCTGTACAACACTCTTGCAAGGTTATCCCAACCCGCGCATTAATGGGGAGGACAATAACCAGGATCCCAGGCCTGTAATACGGTTACGCCACGCACAGCTCGCCGAGATTGTGGATGACAAAAAATAGAGGTCTATTTGGGCGTCTTGGGTCCCTTGGGGACTCGCCATGCGCACGGGCGCATCTCTTTTATTGTGTACATGACATCAAATTAGCGAAGAAAAAAACGCTGTTTTGGTATCATGTGAAAATCATAAAATAAATAGAAATAAAGACGTAAGGGGGGAGAATATTGACATCTTCATATTAGAATATTGACAAAATCCGCAATTTTGTCTACGCTGACTAAGTAAAGCTGTATTTTACTTTAAAGGGGCAGCAACATAGTACTGCGCATGTCTGGAGTCAGTGATTATTGTAGGCTTTTAAGTGTCAACAAACAGTTGAACTTTTTAAAAGCTGTCAATACCTTATTAAATAATATGCAATATTATATTGAAAACTATGTTAATTGACAGTTTGTGGTCATTTTTTTGTTTTGTTTAAAGTCTCACACATGTACCAAAAGCTCATAAGTCAGTATTAGAATTTCACTGAAGTTCATTGTGTCAGGGCTCTAGAGCTATTGCAAATCTCTTAAACATGACACTCCCCCTTTAAAGGAAAGTAAAAAAAAATCAAAATTGTTGGTGGAGGTCTCTGTTGTGTTTGTTTTCTTTTTAGTTTTGTTCTATTATTATTATTATTTTCTTTTTTAGAGGGGGAGGGGAATTCAGCTAAAAATAGCCAAGGGTCAATTCAAGCAACTAGTACAAAAGATGTTTTTTTGCAGTCCTTTATTCAATATATTCAAGGTTATCATGCAATTCTGTTGTTTGACTGCATATATATATTTTTTCTTTTTTTTCATTACAAGTGCTATATGTGTAAGTGGTGACCATAGCTATGATTACTATTATTTAGAATAATTTTTTACCTACTAAAAGAAAACAACTTGACTGCAAAACACTTACTGTAGGGCACTCGATATTAGGCATTACTTTCATGTGGATGTAAGGTTGAAATGTCAAAACCTTCATTAACCCGTGAACTACGCTTTAACGTATTACACTTTGTGGTGATCTGATTCTATTGTTCTTTTTTGTGTTTTTTTCTAACTATTACCGTTTAACTATCACACTTTGTTTCACGGGTTAATAAAAACCACTCTAATTACTTACAGTAGTTCCTTTATAATATTATCATTTACTTGTATAATTTAGATAAGCAATACATATTTCTTTATGGCTTTGTATAGCTCATCTCGTTCCTTATAAATAACAAACAAAATGAAGTTTGTTCTTATTTTGGTGCAAAGGAATCTACAGTAGTTTTCTAATCAGATAATTGTTTTTCTTTTAACACTCACCTGTTATTTCAACAGCCTTACTTGAGTTTGCTTGTCTCAGAAATAGACCTTGCTTAATAAACAAAGACATGTTACAAACTTATTTAATAATAGGTAACAACTGCAATATTGTATGAAGAGAGTTCCCCTCCCTTCCCCCTGCTATTGTTGGCATTATGCTCAATAAACTGTTACCACTCCCCTCTCCACCAGTTAAGCATTCTATGTATGCTTACCGGTACAAAATGCGCCCCTTCAAATAGAACATTAAAGTTCACATACTTGTTTACTTCCTCAAACTCTTTGCTTTGTGTTTTTTGTTAACTTCCTAGGAACAAATTGAATACATATAATCAATAAATCCAGCAACCTTATTTTGCAAACTCACTTTTTTTTATTATTTTTGCGCAAAACCAATCAGGATTAGGGGGGTCAAGCACAAAGGAAGAAAACGAATAAAAAAAAGCCCATTGGCCTGGGATCGAACCCGGTCTGAAGAACAAAACGGAAACCATACATACGGATTACCCAATCGGTATGGCAGCACAAGGCTTTTACGGAAGGCTGTAAAGAACCCTAAGGCCCCAAGCACCGATATTTCCGAGCGAATATGCTGTACAACACTCTTGCAAGGTTATCCCAACCCGCGCATTAATGGGGAGGACAATAACCAGGATCCCAGGCCTGTAATACGGTTACGCCACGCACAGCTCGCCGAGATTGTGGATGACAAAAAATAGAGGTCTATTTGGGCGTCTTGGGTCCCTTGGGGACTCGCCATGCGCACGGGCGCATCTCTTTTATTGTGTACATGACATCAAATTAGCGAAGAAAAAAGACGCTGTTTTGGTATCATGTGAAAATCATAAAATAAATAGAAATAAAGACGTAAGGGGGGAGAATATTGACATCTTCATATTAGAATATTGACAAAATCCGCAATTTTGTCTACGCTGACTAAGTAAAGCTGTATTTTACTTTAAAGGGGCAGCAACATAGTACTGCGCATGTCTGGAGTCAGTGATTATTGTAGGCTTTTAAGTGTCAACAAACAGTTGAACTTTTTAAAAGCTGTCAATACCTTATTATATAATATGCAATATTATATTGAAAACTATGTTAATTGACAGTTTGTGGTCATTTTTTTTGTTTTGTTTAAAGTCTCCCACATGTACCAAAAGCTCATAAGTCAGTATTAGAATTTCACTGAAGTTCATTGTGTCAGGGCTCTAGAGATATTGAAAATCTCTTAAACATGACAGTCCCCCTTTAAAGGAAAGTAAAAAAAAAATCAAAATTGTTGATGGGGGTCTCTGCTGTGTTTGTTTTCTTTTTAGTTTTGTTCTATTATGATTATTATTTTCTTTTTTAGAGGGGGAGGGGAATTCAGCTAAAAATAGCCAAGGGTCAATTCAAGCAACTAGTACAAAAGATGTTTTTTTGCAGTCCTTTATTCAATATATTCAAGGTTATCATGCAATTCTGTTGTTTGACTGCATATATATATTTTTTCTTTCTTTTCATTACAAGTGCTATATGTGTAAGTGGTGACCATAGCTATGATTACTATTATTTAGAATAATTTTTTACCTACTAAAAGAAAACAACTTGACTGCAAAACACTTACTGTAGGGCACTCGATATTAGGCATTACTTTCATGTGGATGTAAGGTTGAAATGTCAAAACCTTCATTAACCCGTGAACTACGCTTTAGCGTATTACACTTTGTTGTGATCTGATTCTATTGTTCTTTTTTGTGTTTTACTAACTATTACCGTTTAACTATCACACTTTGTTTCACGGGTTAATGAAAACCACTCTAATTACTTACAGTAGTTCTTTTTTAATATTATCATTTACTTGTATAATTTAGATGAGCAATACATATTTCTTTATGGCTTTGTATAGATCATCTCGTTCCTCATAAATAACAAACAATAATAATAATAATAATAATAATAATAACTTTATTTACAGAGGGTGGCACTTAATAATGTAATACACTAGTAAACTTGTGGCCCTCAAAACTCATACATACAAATAATACAATATAAAATATATAATAAATATAATAATAACTTTATTTACAGAGGGTGGCACTTAATAGTGTAATACACTAGTAAACTTGTGGACCTCAAAACTCATACATACAAATAATACAATATAAAATATATATATATATATATATATATATATATAAAATCTCTATTTACAATACAAATTATAAAAATACTATTCCCACCCAGACCAAAAGGAGAAAGATTAAATAAAGAAAATAAAATATGAGTTAATTCGAAATATTAAAATGATTTAAAAGTAATTGTTCATTAAGATATTTATGACGGAGAGCGTTCTTAAAAGAGCTTATATTAGGCAGTTTCTTTATGCTGGCTTCTAAATTGTTCCATTTATGGATGGCATTTACTGTAAACGTTTTCCCACCTTCGGTTTTTCTAGTATACTTTGGAGTTATAAAATTCAGTCCTGAGAAACGAGTATTTCTATTATGAAGTGTATTGTTCAGCTTAAGAGTTTCAATTAGATATTCGGGCACCATCAGTTGTAGCCTTTTAAAGAGAATAGAACACATTGAGATGTGATTGTCCAGATAGAAAGGCAGCCATTGAAGTCTATTAAACAACGGTACTGAGGGTGCTCTGGGTTCAGCGTTGAGTATTAGACGTGCAGCTCTTTTTTGTAGAGTTAGAAATCTTGACAAACAATCCTTAGTTGATGCTGTTTGCCAAACAGTCCCAGCATAGCTAAACAAAGGTTTGATCATGGCATTATAGAAATTTGTTCTTTGTTTGATGGGTAGACAACCTTTGATCTTATTTAGTACGCCGATTCTTCCTGCAATTTTCTTGTATGTCCTTTCAGCGTGATCCGAAAAGGTCAATTTACTGTCCACATCCAGTCCAAGGAGTCTTACTGATTCCACTGATTCAAGGGTGTTTCCATTAGATGTCGAAATGGATAATTTACTGTGTGGTGCTTTCTCTCCAAGGCGTTTACCAGTCACAAGTAGTGATTTTGACTTCGTCTCATTTATTGGAAGTTTGTTGCAATTGGTCCATACTTCCACATCCCTCATCACTGAATTAAGAGTGTTCTCTAAATTGGAAGTATTATTGACATCGGTTGAAAACGAGATAGTAGTATCACAAAATGAAGTTTGTTCTTATTTTGGTGCAAAGGAATCTACAGTAGTTTTCTAATCAGATAATTGTTTTTCTTTTAACACTCACCTGTTATTTCAACAGCCTTACTTGAGTTTGCTTGTCTCAGAAATAGACCTTGCTTAATAAACAAAGACATGTTACAAACTTATTTAATAATAGGTAACAACTGCAATATTGTATGAAGAGAGTGCCCCTCTCTTCCCCCTGCTATTGTTGAAATTATGCTCAATAAACTTTTACCTCTTCCCTCTCCACCAGTTAAGCATTCTATGTATGCTTTCCTGTACAAAATGCACCCCTTCAAATAGAACATTAAAGTTCACATACTTGTTTACTTCCTCAAACTCTTTGCTTTGTGTTTTTTGTTAACTTCCTAGGAACAAATTGAATACATATAATCAATAAATCTAGCAAGCTTATTTTGCAAACTCACTTTTTTTTATTATTTTTGCGCAAAACCTATCAGGATTAAGGGGGTCCAGCACAAAGAAAAAAAACGAATTAAAAAAAAAAAGCCCATTGGCCTGGGATCGAACCCAGTCTGAAGAACAAAACGGAAACCATACATACGGATTACCCAATCGGTATGGCAGCACAAGGCTTTTACGGAAGGCTGTAAAGAACCCTAAGGCCCCAAGCACCGATATTTCCGAGCGAATATGCTGTACAACACTCTTGCAAGGTTATCCCAACCCGCGCATTAATGGGGAGGACAATAACCAGGATCCCAGGCCTGTAATACGGTTACGCCACGCACAGCTCGCCGAGATTGTGGATGACAAAAAATAGAGGTCTATTTGGGCGTCTTGGGTCCCTTGGGGACTCGCCATGCGCACGGGCGCATCTGTTTTATTGTGTACATGACATCAAATTAGCGAAGAAAAAAACGCTGTTTTGGTATCATGTGAAAATCATAAAATAAATAGAAATAAAGACGTAAGGGGGGAGAATATTGACATCTTCATATTAGAATATTGACAAAATCCGCAATTTTGTCTACGCTGACTAAGTAAAGCTGTATTTTACTTTAAAGGGGCAGCAACATAGTACTGCGCATGTCTGGAGTCAGTGATTATTGTAGGCTTTTAAGTGTCAACAAACAGTTGAACTTTTTAAAAGCTGTCAATACCTTATTAAATAATATGCAATATTATATTGAAAACTATGTTAATTGACAGTTTGTGGTCATTTTTTTTGTTTTGTTTAAAGTCTCACACATGTACCAAAAGCTCATAAGTCAGTATTAGAATTTCACTGAAGTTCATTGTGTCAGGGCTCTAGAGCTATTGCAAATCTCTTAAACATGACACTCCCCCTTTAAAGGAAAGTAAAAAAAAATCAAAATTGTTGGTGGAGGTCTCTGTTGTGTTTGTTTTCTTTTTAGTTTTGTTCTATTATTATTATTATTTTCTTTTTTAGAGGGGGAGGGGAATTCAGCTAAAAATAGCCAAGGGTCAATTCAAGCAACTAGTACAAAAGATGTTTTTTTGCAGTCCTTTATTCAATATATTCAAGGTTATCATGCAATTCTGTTGTTTGACTGCATATATATATTTTTTCTTTTTTTTCATTACAAGTGCTATATGTGTAAGTGGTGACCATAGCTATGATTACTATTATTTAGAATAATTTTTTACCTACTAAAAGAAAACAACTTGACTGCAAAACACTTACTGTAGGGCACTCGATATTAGGCATTACTTTCATGTGGATGTAAGGTTGAAATGTCAAAACCTTCATTAACCCGTGAACTACGCTTTAGCGTATTACACTTTGTGGTGATCTGATTCTATTGTTCTTTTTTGTGTTTTTTTCTAACTATTACTGTTTAACTATCACACTTTGTTTCACGGGTTAATAAAAACCACTCTAATTTCTTACAGTAGTTCCTTTTTAATATTATCATTTACTTGTATAATTTAGATGAGCAATACATATTTCTTTATGGCTTTGTATAGCTCATCTCGTTCCTTATAAATAACAAACAAAATGAAGTTTGTTCTTATTTTGGTGCAAAGGAATCTACAGTAGTTTTCTAATCAGATAATTGTTTTTCTTTTAACACTCACCTGTTATTTCAACAGCCTTACTTGAGTTTGCTTGTCTCAGAAATAGACCTTGCTTAATAAACAAAGACATGTTACAAACTTATTTAATAATAGGTAACAACTGCAATATTGTATGGAGAGAGTGTCCCTCTCTTCCCCCTGCTATTGTTGAAATTATGCTCAATAAACTTATACCTCTTCCCTCTCCACCAGTTAAGCATTCTATGTATGCTTTCCTGTACAAAATGCACCCCTTCAAATAGAACATTAAAGTTCACATACTTGTTTACTTCCTCAAACTCTTTGCTTTGTGTTTTTTGTTAACTTCCTAGGAACAAATTGAATACATATAATCAATAAATCTAGCAAGCTTATTTTGCAAACTCACTTTTTTTTATTATTTTTGCGCAAAACCTATCAGGATTAAGGGGGTCCAGCACAAAGAAAAAAAACGAATTAAAAAAAAAAAGCCCATTGGCCTGGGATCGAACCCAGTCTGAAGAACAAAACGGAAACCATACATACGGATTACCCAATCGGTATGGCAGCACAAGGCTTTTACGGAAGGCTGTAAAGAACCCTAAGGCCCCAAGCACCGATATTTCCGAGCGAATATGCTGTACAACACTCTTGCAAGGTATTCCGACCCGCGCATTAATGGGGAGGACAATAACCAGGATCCCAGGCCTGTAATACGGTTACGCCACGCACAGCTCGCCGAGATTGTGGATGACAAAAAATAGAGGTCTATTTGGGCGTCTTGGGTCCCTTGGGGACTCGCCATGCGCACGGGCGCATCTGTTTTATTGTGTACATGACATCAAATTAGCGAAGAAAAAAACGCTGTTTTGGTATCATGTGAAAATCATAAAATAAATAGAAATAAAGACGTAAGGGGGGAGAATATTGACATCTTCATATTAGAATATTGACAAAATCCGCAATTTTGTCTACGCTGACTAAGTAAAGCTGTATTTTACTTTAAAGGGGCAGCAACATAGTACTGCGCATGTCTGGAGTCAGTGATTATTGTAGGCTTTTAAGTGTCAACAAACAGTTGAACTTTTTAAAAGCTGTCAATACCTTATTAAATAATATGCAATATTATATTGAAAACTATGTTAATTGACAGTTTGTGGTCATTTTTTTTGTTTTGTTTAAAGTCTCACACATGTACCAAAAGCTCATAAGTCAGTATTAGAATTTCACTGAAGTTCATTGTGTCAGGGCTCTAGAGCTATTGCAAATCTCTTAAACATGACACTCCCCCTTTAAAGGAAAGTAAAAAAAAATCAAAATTGTTGGTGGAGGTCTCTGTTGTGTTTGTTTTCTTTTTAGTTTTGTTCTATTATTATTATTATTTTCTTTTTTAGAGGGGGAGGGGAATTCAGCTAAAAATAGCCAAGGGTCAATTCAAGCAACTAGTACAAAAGATGTTTTTTTGCAGTCCTTTATTCAATATATTCAAGGTTATCATGCAATTCTGTTGTTTGACTGCATATATATTTTTTTCTTTTTTTTCATTACAAGTGCTATATGTGTAAGTGGTGACCATAGCTATGATTACTATTATTTAGAATAATTTTTTACCTACTAAAAGAAAACAACTTGACTGCAAAACACTTACTGTAGGGCACTCGATATTAGGCATTACTTTCATGTGGATGTAAGGTTGAAATGTCAAAACCTTCATTAACCCGTGAACTACGCTTTAACGTATTACACTTTGTGGTGATCTGATTCTATTGTTCTTTTTTGTGTTTTTTTCTAACTATTACCGTTTAACTATCACACTTTGTTTCACGGGTTAATAAAAACCACTCTAATTACTTACAGTAGTTCCTTTATAATATTATCATTTACTTGTATAATTTAGATGAGCAATACATATTTCTTTATGGCTTTGTATAGCTCATCTCGTTCCTTATAAATAACAAACAAAATGAAGTTTGTTCTTATTTTGGTGCAAAGGAATCTACAGTAGTTTTCTAATCAGATAATTGTTTTTCTTTTAACACTCACCTGTTATTTCAACAGCCTTACTTGAGTTTGCTTGTCTCAGAAATAGACCTTGCTTAATAAACAAAGACATGTTACAAACTTATTTAATAATAGGTAACAACTGCAATATTGTATGAAGAGAGTTCCCCTCCCTTCCCCCTGCTATTGTTGGCATTATGCTCAATAAACTGTTACCACTCCCCTCTCCACCAGTTAAGCATTCTATGTATGCTTACCGGTACAAAATGCGCCCCTTCAAATAGAACATTAAAGTTCACATACTTGTTTACTTCCTCAAACTCTTTGCTTTGTGTTTTTTGTTAACTTCCTAGGAACAAATTGAATACATATAATCAATAAATCCAGCAACCTTATTTTGCAAACTCACTTTTTTTATTATTTTTGCGCAAAACCAATCAGGATTAGGGGGGTCAAGCACAAAGAAAGAAAACGAATAAAAAAAAGCCCATTGGCCTGGGATCGAACCCGGTCTGAAGAACAAAACGGAAACCATACATACGGATTACCCAATCGGTATGGGAGCACAAGGCTTTTACGGAAGGCTGTAAAGAACCCGAAGGCCCCAAGCACCGATATTTCCGAGCGAATATGCTGTACAACACTCTTGCAAGGTTATCCCAACCCGCGCATTAATGGGGAGGACAATAACCAGGATCCCAGGCCGGTAATACGGTTACGCCACGCACAGCTCGCCGAGATTGTGGATGACAAAAAATAGAGGTCTATTTGGGCGTCTTGGGTCCCTTGGGGACTCGCCATGCGCACGGGCGCATCTCTTTTATTGTGTACATGACATCGAATTAGCGAAGAAAAAAGACGCTGTTTTGGTATCATGTGAAAATCATAAAATAAATAGAAATAAAGACGTAAGGGGGGAGAATATTGACATATTCATATTAGAATATTGACAAAATCCGCAATATTGTCTACGCTGACTAAGTAAAGCTGTATTTTACTTTAAAGGGGCAGCAACATAGTACTGCGCATGTCTGGAGTCAGTGCTTATTGTAGGCTTTTAAGTGTCAACAAACAGTTGAACTTTTTAAAAGCGGTCAATACCTTATCAAATAATATGCAATATTATATTGAAAACTATGTTAATTGACAGTTTGTGGTCATTTTTTTTGTTTTGTTTAAAGTCTCCCACATGTACCAAAAGCTCATAAGTCAGTATTAGAATTTCACTGAAGTTCATTGTGTCAGGGCTCTAGAGCTATTGCAAATCTCTTAAACATGACACTCCCCCTTTAAAGGAAAGTAAAAAAAAATCGAAATTGTTGGTGGAGGTCTCTGTTGTGTTTGTTTTCTTTTTAGTTTTGTTCTATTATTATTATTATTTTCTTTTTTAGAGGGGGAGTGGAATTCAGCTAAAAAGAGCCAAGGGTCAATTCAAGCAACTAGTACAAAAGATGTTTTTTTGCAGTCCTTTATTCAATATATTCAAGGTTATCATGCAATTCTGTTGTTTGACTGCATATATATATTTTTTCTTTTTTTTCATTACAAGTGCTATATGTGTAAGTGGTGACCATAGCTATGATTACTATTATTTAGAATAATTTTTTACCTACTAAAAGAAAACAACTTGACTGCAAAACACTTACTGTAGGGCACTCGATATTAGGCATTACTTTCATGTGGATGTAAGGTTGAAATGTCAAAACCTTCATTAACCCGTGAACTACGCTTTAGCGTATTACACTTTGTGGTGATCTGATTCTATTGTTCTTTTTTGTGTTTTTTTCTAACTATTACCGTTTAACTATCACACTTTGTTTCACGGGTTAATAAAAACCACTCTAATTACTTACAGTAGTTCCTTTTTAATATTATCATTTACTTGTATAATTTAGATGAGCAATACATATTTCTTTATGGCTTTGTATAGCTCATCTCGTTCCTTATAAATAACAAACAAAATGAAGTTTGTTCTTATTTTGGTGCAAAGGAATCTACAGTAGTTTTCTAATCAGATAATTGTTTTTCTTTTAACACTCACCTGTTATTTCAACAGCCTTACTTGAGTTTGCTTGTCTCAGAAATAGACCTTGCTTAATAAACAAAGACATGTTACAAACTTATTTAATAATAGGTAACAACTGCAATATTGTATGAAGAGAGTGCCCCTCCCTTCCCCCTGCTATTGTTGGCATTATGCTCAATAAACTGTTACCACTCCCCTCTCCACCAGTTAAGCATTCTATGTATGCTTACCGGTACAAAATGCGCCCCTTCAAATAGAACATTAAAGTTCACATACTTGTTTACTTCCTCAAACTCTTTGCTTTGTGTTTTTTGTTAACTTCCTAGGAACAAATTGAATACATATAATCAATAAATCCAGCAACCTTATTTTGCAAACTCACTTTTTTTATTATTTTTGCGCAAAACCAATCAGGATTAGGGGGGTCAAGCACAAAGAAAGAAAACGAATCAAAAAAAGCCCATTGGCCTGGGATCGAACCCGGTCTGAAGAACAAAACGGAAACCATACATACGGATTACCCAATCGGTATGGGAGCACAAGGCTTTTACGGAAGGCTGTAAAGAACCCGAAGGCCCCAAGCACCGATATTTCCGAGCGAATATGCTGTACAACACTCTTGCAAGGTTATCCCAACCCGCGCATTAATGGGGAGGACAATAACCAGGATCCCAGGCCGGTAATACGGTTACGCCACGCACAGCTCGCCGAGATTGTGGATGACAAAAAATAGAGGTCTATTTGGGCGTCTTGGGTCCCTTGGGGACTCGCCATGCGCACGGGCGCATCTCTTTTATTGTGTACATGACATCGAATTAGCGAGGAAAAAAGACGCTGTTTTGGTATCATGTGAAAATCATAAAATAAATAGAAATAAAGACGTAAGGGGGGAGAATATTGACATATTCATATTAGAATATTGACAAAATCCGCAATTTTGTCTACGCTGACTAAGTAAAGCTGTATTTTACTTTAAAGGGGCAGCAACATAGTACTGCGCATGTCTGGAGTCAGTGATTATTGTAGGCTTTTAAGTGTCAACAAACAGTTGAACTTTTTAAAAGCTGTCAATACCTTATTAAATAATATGCAATATTATATTGAAAACTATGTTAATTGACAGTTTGTGGTCATTTTTTTTGTTTTGTTTAAAGTCTCCCACATGTACCAAAAGCTCATAAGTCAGTATTAGAATTTCACTGAAGTTCATTGTGTCAGGGCTCTAGAGCTATTGCAAATCTCTTAAACATGACACTCCCCCTTTAAAGGAAAGTAAAAAAAATCAAAATTGTTGGTGGAGGTCTCTGTTGTGTTTGTTTTCTTTTTAGTTTTGTTCTATTATTATTATTATTTTCTTTTTTAGAGGGGGAGGGGAATTCAGCTAAAAATAGCCAAGGGTCAATTCAAGCAACTAGTACAAAAGATGTTTTTTTGCAGTCCTTTATTCAATATATTCAAGGTTATCATGCAATTC
Organism: Nematostella vectensis; assembly: GCF_932526225.1. Lineage (NCBI taxonomy): Eukaryota > Metazoa > Cnidaria > Anthozoa > Actiniaria > Edwardsiidae > Nematostella > Nematostella vectensis. Next base: position 27,841 of record NC_064035.1, on the reverse strand, counting down.
TGTTGTTTGACTGCATATATATATTTTTTCTTTTTTTTCATTACAAGTGCTATATGTGTAAGTGGTGACCATAGCTATGATTACTATTATTTAGAATAATTTTTTACCTACTAAAAGAAAACAACTTGACTGCAAAACACTTACTGTAGGGCACTCGATATTAGGCATTACTTTCATGTGGATGTAAGGTTGAAATGTCAAAACCTTCATTAACCCGTGAACTACGCTTTAGCGTATTACACTTTGTGGTGATCTGATTCTATTGTTCTTTTTTGTGTTTTACTAACTATTATCGTTTAACTATCACACTTTGTTTCACGGGTTAATGAAAACCACTCTAATTACTTACAGTAATTCTTTTTTAATATTATCATTTACTTGTATAATTTACATGAGCAATACATATTTCTTTATGGCTTTGTAGAGCTCATCTCGTTCCTCATAAATAACAAACAAAATGAAGTTTGTTCTTATTTTGGTGCAAAGGAATCTACAGTAGTTTTCTAATCAGATAATTGCTTTTCTTTTAACACTCACCTGTTATTTCAACAGCCTTACTTGAGTTTGCTTGTCTCAGAAATAGACCTTGCTTAATAAACAAAGACATGTTACAAACTTATTTAATAATAGGTAACAACTGCAATATTGTATGAAGAGAGTGCCCCTCTCTTCCCCCTGCTATTGTTGAAATTATGCTCAATAAACTTTTACCTCTTCCCTCTCCACCAGTTAAGCATTCTATGTATGCTTCCCTGTACAAAATGCACCCCTTCAAATAGAACATTAAAGTTCACATACTTGTTTACTTCCTCAAACTCTTTGCTTTGTGTTTTTTGTTAACTTCCTAGGAACAAATTGAATACATATAATCAATAAATCTAGCAAGCTTATTTTGCAAACTCACTTTTTTTTATTATTTTTGCGCAAAACCTATCAGGATTAAGGGGGTCCAGCACAAAGAAAAAAAACGAATTAAAAAAAAAAGCCCATTGGCCTGGGATCGAACCCGGTCTGAAGAACAAAACGGAAACCATACATACGGATTACCCAATCGGTATTGCAGCACAAGGCTTTTACGGAAGGCTGTAAAGAACCCGAAGGCCCCAAGCACCGATATTTCCGAGCGAATATGCTGTACAACACTCTTGCAAGGTTATCCCAACCCGCGCATTAATGGGGAGGACAATAACCAGGATCCCAGGCCTGTAATACGGTTACGCCACGCACAGCTCGCCGAGATTGTGGATGACAAAAAATAGAGGTCTATTTGGGCGTCTTGGGTCCCTTGGGGACTCGCCATGCGCACGGGCGCATCTCTTTATTGTGTACATGACATCAAATTAGCGAAGAAAATAGACGCTGTTTTGGTATCATGTGAAAAGCATAAAATAAATAGAAATAAAGACGTAAGGGGGGAGAATATTGACATACTCATATTAGAATATTGACAAAATCCGCAATATTGTCTACGCTGACTAAGTAAAGCTGTATTTTACTTTAAAGGGGCAGCAGCATAGTACTGCGCATGTCTGGAGTCAGTGTTTATTGTAGGCTTTTAAGTGTCTACAAACAGTTGAACTTTTTAAAAGCTGTCAATACCTTATTAAATAATATGCAATATTATATTGAAAACTATGTTAATTGACAGTTTGTGGTCATTTTTTTTGTTTTGTTTAAAGTCTCCCACATGTACCAAAAGCTCATAAGTCAGTATTAGAATTTCACTGAAGTTCATTGTGTCAGGGCTCTAGAGCTATTGCAAATCTCTTAAACATGACACTCCCAATTTAAAGGAAAGTAAAAAAAATCAACATTGTTGGCGGGGGTCTCTGTTGTGTTTGTTTTCTTTTTAGTTTTGTTCTATTATTATTATTATTTTCTTTTTTAGAGGGGGAGGGAAATTCAGCTAAAAATAGCCAAGGGTCAATTCAAGCAACTAGTACAAAAGATGTTTTTTGCAGTCCTTTATTCAATATATTCAAGGTTATCATGCAATTCTGTTGTTTGACTGCATATATATATTTTTTCTTTCTTTTATTTACAAGTGCTATATGTGTAAGTGGTGACCATAGCTATGATTACTATTATTTAGAATAATTTTTTACCTACTAACAGAAAACAACTTGACTGCAAAACACTTACTGTAGGGCACTCGATATTAGGCATTACTTTCATGTGGATGTAAGGTTGAAATGTCAAAACCTTCATTAACCCGTGAACTACGCTTTAGCGTATTACACTTTCTGGTGATCTGATTCTATTGTTCTTTTTTGTGTTTTTTTCTACATATTACCGTTTAACTATCACACTTTGTTTCACGGGTTAATGAAAACCGCTCTAATTACTTACAGTAGTTCTTTTTTAATATTATCATTTACTTGTATAATTTACATGAGCAATACATATTTCTTTATGGCTTTGTAGAGCTCATCTTGTTCCTCATTAATAACAAACAAAATGAAGTTTGTTCTTATTTTGGTGCAAAGGAATCTACAGTAGTTTTCTAACCAGATAATTGTTTTTCTTTTAACACTCACCTGTTATTTTAACAGCATTACTTGAGTTTGCTTGTCTCAGAAATAGACCTTGCTTAATAAACAAAGACATGTTACAAACTTATTTAATAATAGGTAACAACTGCAATATTGTATGAAGAGAGTGCTCCTCTCTTCCCCCTGCTATTGTTGAAATTATGCTCAATAAACTTTTACCTCTTCCCTCTCCACCAGTTAAGCATTCTATGTATGCTTCCCTGTACAAAATGCACCCCTTTAAATAGATCATTAAAGTTCACATACTTGTTTACTTCCTCAAACTCTTTGCTTTGTGTTTTTTGTTAACTTCCGCGATATCTCGAATTTTTTTTTGTCTTACTTTACGGGACATTGTCTGTACGTGTCCTATTAATGTTTTTCGTGAAAGTAAGCTTGGGTTAGGACTGTATAAGGCCTAAGGAAGCTTTTGAACGTATAAAATCTTGGAAATCTTTAGTTTTTTTAACCTCAAATCTTTCCTATAATTATTTTTGTTAAACTAAGACTGGGTTAGGAGTCTGTAAGGCCAAATAGGCAGTTTGTATAAAAAACATCCTGAAAAACTTGGATATTTCTTATGTTTGTTCCTTCTAAAACTTTCCCTATAGACTATTAGGCAAAAATAAGAGTTGCATAGGACTCCCTTGGCCCCAATAACACCCTTTACAGAAAAAAAAATTCAAAAATTCCGAAATTTTTTTTTCGATGAAATGCAACTTCAAATTTTTTCTGAGTGCCGACGATTTTTTTCGATTTTCAAAAAATTTCCACGTGATTTAAGAGTTCGGGTGCACTTATCTCGTGTTTAAGCATGGGGTTAAGGGTTCTGGGACCGGTTTAAGCATGGGGTTAAGGGTTCTGGGGCCCTTAACTCGGATCTGATCGACTTTAGCGAAGTTTACGCTCGCGAAAAAACTTTTTTATGCGTTGAGGTATGGAGAAATCATTGCATATGTGGCTTACCCCCGACATTTTCGCATCGTATACGAAGTTTGGGGTTAAGGGTACTTTCCTAACTCAGGTTTAAAGATTTTGTGCCAAGTTTGAGGCATTCTGGCCAATATTCGCGAAGTTCACGCTCGCGAAAAAACTTTTTTATGCGTTGAGGTATGAAGAAATCATTGCATATGTGGCTTACCCCCGACATTTGAGCGTCGTATACAAGATAAGGGGGTAAGGGGGTAAGGGGTTATCGGTCAGTTTAGGGAATCAAGCAACCAAACTTGGTAGGGACAGAGCCTGATAGGTGCTGATGATGGCTATGTGCTCAATCTGTCACTTGTTCAAGACTGGATGCTGCCCTTCAGTCTTAAAATTCATTCATTTCATTCATTTTTTTATTTTGCACTATTTTGAATAAGATAAAGAATATTTGGATACAGGTAGAAAAAAGGGGAAGTTAACTATTTACGGTACTTAAGAAGAAAAAAAAATTTAAGGTGCGCAGTGACCATAGAAGCATAAGCTTTCGAGATGGTCACTGCCACAGTCAGATTTCGAGGGTCTTACAGGATATTATTATAATATTATTATAATATTATTATTATTATTATTTTTATTTTTTTTTTTTACAATATATAATATATACATAAACAAAATATAATATTTTAGAGTGAGGAAAAGTAAATCTGGCCAGGGTGGATCAATATTAATTCTGATTATTTAATAAATGCAATTTCAGTTGTTCTATGAAGGAATTGTAAGGTAAGGACTTAATGCAATTTGGTATTTTTTCCCAAAATCTAGAAGACATGGCTGTAAATTTAGTTAATCCATAATTGGTTTTGGAAGCTGGCCTAAAGAGATTGCCTTTGGAAGCATATCTGGTATTATGTGAGTGAACTTGAGTGGCAGGCAGGATTAGATTACATAATGGCTTAGGCATAGTATCAGGAAAGTGTTGGAGCTTATAAACAAGAGATGATATCCTTAGATTATGTATGTTATCAAGATTCAGGATCCTAAGCAGTTGGTAATAATTCGATGGACTTTCCCTTTGGGGAGCAAAGAAAATAGAGCGAATGCATTTATTCTGCTTCGTTTTGATAGGGCGAAGCCGTGTTTGGCTTGCCGAGCCCCAGCTCATTATACCATAAGAAATATATGGGTAAATTAAATTATAGTATAGTTGTGTTAAAGTAGTCAGGGGAAGAAAATAACGTAACTTGGAAATGATTCCAAGATTTTTTGCGAGGCATTTATTAACATGATTTAGTTGTGAATTCCATTTGAGATGTTCATCAATAAAGACACCTAAGTATTTTATGTTGTTAGTATTCTTTATACCATATGCTGTTAAGTCAATAGAAACACTTTTTCTGGGGGAGGTGACAGTGATATGATGTGTTTTCTTAAAATTAATGGACAACTTGTTAGCGTTACAGTATTTGATGACATTGTCTAATTCACTATTAACAGTGGTTTCTAAATCTTTGGGGTTTTTTGAAGTATAAAATAGATTTGTATCATCTGCAAATATTCTAAATTTCAGTTTCTTAGAAGAGTTGGGGAGATCATTAATATATAAGAGGAATAATAAGGGACCAAGGGTAGATCCTTGAGGAACTCCGCAAGAGATTGGTAGCATAGATGATTCCGCATTGCCAATTTTGACAAACTGATGACGATTAGAGAGATAACTAGAAAACCATTTTGCGGGGGTTCCCCTGACTCCATATTTGTACATTTTAGCTAATAAGATGTCGTGGTTAATAGTATCAAATGCCTTTGAAAAATCTAAGAAAATAGCACATGTAGTCATACCTTGGTCAATAGAAGACTTGAGGGTCTCAACAGTTTCTAATATGGCATGTTCGGTTGAATGGCCTTTCCGAAATCCAAATTGAAATTCAAATAAAATTTTATGTTTTTCAAGAAAAAAAATCAGCTGGTTGTAGATAAGCTTCTCAAGAATCTTGCTAAATGAACAGATTATTGATATTGGTCTATAATTCCCTGGTTCAGTGGCATCCCCACTTTTATATATAGGAGTAACCCTTGAGATTTTGAAAATATCAGGGACTTCACCACTTGCTATAGATTCATTATAAATGGCAGTAAAGGGAGAGGCTAGGATGGATGCTGACAATTTTATAAATTTATTAGGAATAGTAATATATGATTTATTTTCATTAAGAGATGCAAAAAGTAAAAAAACCTGTGCTTCTGAAACTGGAGACATAACAAAAGAAGAAGTTGTAGATTGTTTAATATAGGATGTAGGAGATATGGATTTGTCATCTTTAATTTGGGAAGCTAGATTGGTTCCTACATTTGTAAAAAATTTGTTCAACTGATCAGCAATATCAGAAGGATTGGTAAACGACCTATTTCCTGAAGTAATGCGACTAGGAGCACTTTGCCCCTTTGTTTTCCTTTGTATCAGCTTGCCGATTAATTTCCAGGTAGCTTTGAGGTTGTTTTTACAGCTAATAAATTGAGAATGGAAATATTCCTTTTTACTTTTGTTGAGAAGATGTGATAAAGTATTAGAATATTGCTTGTATGCTATTACTTTTTCTTGGTTTTTGCTAAAAAAGTGACTTCGGTACATTTTTTGCTTGTGCTTTATTGATTTTAAGATGCCATTGGTAATCCATGGTTTACTAAGTTGTCTTTTTTTTGCACGAGAGGCAATTTTCATTGGTGCATGTTTATCGATAACAGAATGGATGGCATGAATTGTGTCTTCAGTTTTTTCATTTAATGTTTTAGTTGATTGGTGAAGGGAATTCCAATCAAGCTGGTTCATATCATACAAGAAATTTTCACTATTAAATTTAGAAAAATCTCTAAAACTTTGCTGTTCACAAGTTTTCTTGAGATGGGACTTAAAGGTGCAGAAAATGGGCAGATGGTCAGAGATATCAACTGTGAGAATACCAGGAGTGACATGGGAAATGGGACAATTAGTGTAGATATGATCAATCAGTGTGGCAGTGTGACTGGTTATACGAGTAGGCTTAGTTATAATTGGCATTAAGCCATTAGAGAAAAGCATATCGAGGTATTCATCAGTCTGGAAATGGGAATTAGCTTTCAAAAAATCTATATTTATATCGCCACACAGGAATAAGTCAACTTTGTTTGGGTCAATAGATTTGATTATGTTATCTAACTGAATTGTAAATTCATTAAGATTATCTGTGGGATGTCTATAAATACAACCTACAATAATATTTTTCTTATTTTTCCCATTTTCAATCTCACACCAAGTTGATTCAACTAAATCCATGTCAAGTTTTATATCTTCACGGGGTATAGCATTTAAAGAATTGTTAATATATAAGGCAGAGCCACCAGCATTGGTTTTAGAGTCATTGTGAAAAAAATTGTAATTTTTAAAATTTATGTTCTTAACAGAATAATCATTTAGTTTAGTCTCAGTGACAGCAATAATTTGAGGCTTGGAATCAATTAAATATAAAATATCTTCAAGGAGGTCAAAATTCTTAGACAGGCTCCTTGAATTGCAGTGCAGAATGAAAGGGCCTTCATTCGACTTTTTGATTAATTTGTTCAATTTATTGATCGAAAAGTATTCGGAAGATGGACTAGAGAGCATGAGGTCAGAATCAGATTCATCAGATTTATCAGGGTTAGTGAGTAGATTAAAGATGTCATTATGCATGTTGCTGTTAGCAATATCTCCTGACCAGTTTCCAACAAAAACATTGAATCTTTGATCGGAAAGCGAGCTAAAAGGCAGGGGATTACTTACAATTTCCTCGATTTCCTCGTTGGCCATTCTAGTAATGTTGAGACTGGCAATCTAAAAATTCATTAAATTCAGCGTCGGATATAAATCCGATGGAATTTGAGGTTTCGCTTTCACGAAGCCAAATTTTTCCATTTGCTGTCCAAATAAATTTAAAGTTGCATTGACGTCTGTATTTAGAAATCCGACTAAACAGTTTCTTCCTATAAGGTGTTAAACTCTCGTTTATAAAGATATGTGCTGTTCGGCTGACGCCGGATTCTGCTGGCTGATCTCGAACTGTAGGTAGATCCTTCGTACGCTTCTGTTTGAGGTTTTTCCGATTAGAATAGACTTCGTCTCGCTTGGATCTTCTAATGAACTTGGCGATTATCCTATCTTGCCCTTTCTTTGTAGGTTTTAGGCGATGTGCAATGGAAATGTCATCTTCTTTAACCTCCACTCCAGCCAAGGCTGCCGTTTCGATGACAAGCTTGACAGGATCATCGTTGTCGACTTTTGGTATCCCGACGAACTCAAGGCAATCCCGTCGACCGTATTGTTGTTGTTCGTCTAGGCGAGAGTCGAGTTCATCGAGCCACTCTTTGGTCTCGATTAGATCTTGCGTTACATGCTGTATATTGGCATTCATGTCTTGGACAGATCGGTTGGTACCTTGTAAATTACTCAGGACTTTATCGTATTGACTTGCAAGAAATTTTTGAGATGCCTCGATTTCATCGATTTTCTTGCGAAATAAATTCATTTCTTCTTTAAGTTGTATAACAGCAACTTTAACTTCATTTCGAACATCCTTCAGGAGTTCGTCCTTCCATAGTTTGCGTAGGCTTTCCAAAGTTAGAGAGCCCTCGAGGCCGTGGCTGGCCGCCATGACAGATTATGCAGATGTCTCAGATTATGCAGATGTCAAATTACGGTATATGTACCCAAAAATTGAGGTTTTCAGCTAGATTTGAAAATTCACTGGTTGCCATAGCAACACTCCACAACCATGAATGACACGACAAAATCATTGTCAGCTATTGGGCTATCACCTCCTGCAGTTTGGTCTAGATCGCAGTTAATGCAACGGAGTTATAGTGATTCTTGGAGACCCACTATTTGGGTATCTTGACAGGGCACCCCCTATTTTTCACGAATGCACGTAGGTTTGAAGCTCTGTATCGTGCCAAAAAAGATGTCTAGGACCATCAATCTACATAAAGGTAAAGAGCAGCAATAGCAGATAGCTAATTTATAAGATCAGAGCCTGTACTTAAATATTTCAGGGAGAACAAGACGTTTAAATTAAAAAAAAATGACCCCCGATGAGAATGGGGTCATTTTGCATACAATTTTTGCCCTTCCAAGAATCGCTGTATCTTTGTGGGATTGCATTCAAACTCAATCAAACTATCAGAGCTGACAGCCCAATAGTTGACAAATGTTTTGGCGTGTCAAGTGTTGGTTTCTATGGTAACCCTGGTGAGATATTCTACCTTGCGTTCAGTCAATTTTTGTCATATTTTGTTACATTTTTTTTAAAAACAAACAAAACAGTGAGATTTCTCAAGGCCTCTGCAACAAATCACCAATACATTTGTTCTACAAAATATTCTGTTGTGACACCTTAACTAGTGCATATTCTAAGGTAAGTGGTGAATTTCTCTATATAGTTGTGTTTGGGGCTGGTGCAAAAAATGTTCCTGTCCATCAATCACCATAATACCTGCAAACCTGATAGCAGAGAAAATGTACTTCATAACAATGTGTCAAGATTTGGTATCCATGGTAACCGTGATAAGATATAATGCCTTGAACTTGGCCAACATTGATAGATTTGGGTTCAATTTTTTTTAAAAACCAACTACACAGAATGATACCTCAATGCCTCTGCAACAAATCCCATATACATGTGTTCTACAAAAAATTCTATTGTGACACCTTAAATAGCCAATAAACCAAGGTAGGTGGTGTCTTACCGGTCATAACTCGGACAGTTTAAGGATACAAAGGACCAAACTTGGTAGGCTTAAAGCCAAGTAGGTGCTAATGATGCCTATGTGCACCATTGGTCCCTTACTTAAACGTGGAGGCTGCCTTGTAGCCGCAAGGTTACTGTATATGTACCCAAGAATGGAGATTCTAAGGTAGATTTGAAAATTCACAGGTTGCCATAGCAACACCCCACAACCATGACTGACACACCAAAACTGTTGTCAGCTATTCGTCTATCACCTCCTCGTGTTTGATTCAGATCGAAGGTAATGCAACCGAGTTATGGCGATTCTTGGAGAGCCACTTTATGGGTATATTGACTGGAAATTTCATGAAAAAGCATACCATTTATGACCCTCCAAGAACCGATGTATCTTCGTCGCATTATATCGAAACTTAACCAAACCACCAGAGGTGATAGCCCAATAGTTGAGAGGAGTTTTGGCGTGTCATTTACTGTTGTGGAGTGTTGCTATGGTGACGACTGAAATTTCAAAGTAGGGGTAAATGTACCAAAAATTAAGGTTTTTGGGTAAGTTTGAGCATTCACAGGTTGCCATAGCAACACCCCACAACCATGAGTGACACGCTAAAATCGTTGCCAGCTATTCATCTATCACCTCCTGGAGTTTGATATAGAGCGAAGGTAATGCCACCGAGTTATGGCGATTCTTGGAGACCCATTTAATGGGTATATTGAGTGGAAATTTCATGAAAAAGCATACCATTTATGACCCTCCAAGAATCAATGTATCTTCGTCGCATTATATCGAAACTTAACCAAACCACCAGAGGTGATAGCCCAATAGTTGAGAAGAGTTTTGGCGTGTCATTCACTGTTGTGGAGTGTTGCTATGGTGACCACTGAATTTTCAAAGTAGGGGTAAATGTACCAAAAATTAAGGTTTTTGGGTAAATTTGAGCATTCACACGTTGCCATAGCAACACCCCACAACCATGACTGACACACCAAAATCGTTGTCAGCTATTCGTCTATCACCTCCTCGTGTTTGATTCAGATCGAAGGTAATGCAACCATTTATGACCCTCCAAGAATCGATGTATCTTCGTCGCATTATATCGAAACTTACCCAAACCACCAGAGGTGATAGCCCAATAGTTGAGAAGAGTTTTGGCGTGTCATTCACTGTTGTGGAGTGTTGCTATGGTGACCACTGAATTTTCAAAGTAGGGGTAAATGTACCAAAAATTAAGGTTTTTGGGTAAATTTGAGCATTCACACGTTGCCATAGCAACACCCCACAACCATGACTGACACACCAAAATCGTTGTCAGCTATTCGTCTATCACCTCCTTGTGTTTGATTCAGATCGAAGGTAATGCAACCATTTATGACCCTCCAAGAATCGATGTATCTTCGTCGCATTATATCGAAACTTACCCAAACCACCAGAGGTGATAGCCCAATAGTTGAGAAGAGTTTTGGCGTGTCATTCACTGTTGTGGAGTGTTGCTATGGTGACCACTGAATTTTCAAAGTAGGGGTAAATGTACCAAAAATTAAGGTTTTTGGTTAAGTTTGAGCATTCACAGGTTGCCATAGCAACACCCCATAACCATGAGTGACACGCTAAAATCGTTGCCAGCTATTCATCTATCACCTCCTGGAGTTTGATATAGATCGAAGGTAATGCAACCGAGTTATGGCGATTCTTGGAGACCCGTTTAATGGGTATATTGACTGGCAATTTCATGAAAAAGCATACCATTTATGACCCTCCAAGAATCGATGTATCTTCGTCGCATTATATCGAAACTTAACCAAACCACCAGAGGTGATAGCCCAATAGTTGAGAAGAGTTTTGGCGTGTCATTCACTGTTGTGGAGTGTTGCTATGGTGACCACTGAATTTTCAAAGTAGGGGTAAATGTACCAAAAATTAAGGTTTTTGGGTAGCTTTGAGCATTCACAGGTTGCCATAGCAACACCTTACAACCATGACTGACACGGCAAAATCGTTGTCAGCTATTCATCTATCACCTCCTTGAGTTTGATCTAGATCGAAGGTAATGCAACCGAGTTATGGCGATTCTTGGAGACCCACTTTATGGGTATATTGACTGGAAATTTTATTAAAAATCATACTATTTTTGACCTTCCAAGAATCGCTGTATCTTAGTTGTATTACATCGAAACTTAACCAAACCACCAGCGGTGATAGCCCAATAGTTGAGAAGAGTTTTGGCGTGTCATTCACTGTTGTGGAGTGTTGCTAAGGTGACCACTGATTTTTCAAAGTAGGGGTAAATGTACCAAAAATTAAGGTTTTTGGGTAAGTTTGAGCCTTCACAGGTTGCCATAGCAACACCTCACAACCATGACTGACACGACACAATCGTTGTCAGCTATTCATCTATCACCTCCTTAAGTTTGATATAGATCGAAGGTAATGCAACCGAGTTATGGCGATTCTTGGAGACCCATTTAATGGGTATATTGACTGGAAATTTCATGAAAAAGCATACCATTTATGACCCTCCAAGAATCGATGTATCTTAGTCGCATTATATCGAAACTTAACCAAACCACCAGAGGTGATAGCCCAATAGGTGGGAAGAGTTTTGGCGTGTCATTCACTGTTCTGAAGTGTTGCCATGGTAACCAGTGAATTTTCAAAGTAAGTGAAGATATACCAAAAAAATACGATTTTGGCTGAGTTTGAGCCTTCACAGGTTGCCATAGCAACACTTCACAACCATGAATGACACTTCCAAATCGTGGTCAGCTATTCAGCTATCACTCCCTGCAGTTTGGTTTAGATCGCATATAATGCGACGGAGTTATGGCGATTCTTGGAGACCCACTTTATGGGTATATTGACTGGAAATTTTATGAAAAATCATACTATTTTTGACCTTCCAAGAATCGCTGTATCTCAGTTGGATTGAATACAAACTTAACCAAACTACTAGAGGTGATAGCCCAATAGTTCAGAAGAGTTTTGGCGTGTCATTCATTGTTGTGGAGTGTTGCTATGGTGACCACTGAATTTTCAAATTTTGGGTGTCGGACTAGGCACTTCACAAAAATTTCCCTAAAAATCATACTATTTATGGGTCTACAAGAATCGCTGTATCTTAGTTGATTTAAATACAAACTTAATCGAACTATCAGGGTTGATAGCCCAAGAAATGGAAACGATTTTGTCGTGTCAATTTTTGGTTTCCATAGTAACCCGGCTGAGTTATTTTACCTTGAATTCAGCCAATGTTTGTCATATTTGGTGGACATCTTTTCAAAAACAAATGAAACAGTGAGGTACCTCAAGGTCTCTGCAACAAATCACCAATACATCTGTTCTACAAAATATCCTGTTGTGACACCTTAAGTAGTGGATATTTCAAGGTTGGTGGTAGTTTTCCCTATAGAGGGGTGTTTAGGGTTGGTGGAAAAAATGTTGCCCTGCATGAATCACCACCATACTTACACAGCGTGTACACGAGATAACGACCTACATGACAAGGTGCAAATTGTGGGTATCCATGGTAACCCTGCTGAGATGTGCTACCTTAAACTTAGCCAAAGTATGTGATTTTAAAATTAATTTTTTTCAAAAACTAACAACACAGTGCGATACCTCAAGACCTGTGCAACAAATCACAAGTACATTTGTTCTACAAAGTATCGTGTTGGGGCACCTTAAATAAAGGTTATTCCAAGGTATGTGGTGAGTTAATAGATATAACTCGCTGTATCTTCGTCGCACCAACTTCGATCTACACCAAACTAACAGGGTAGATAGCCCGGCATCAGATAATGATGCTTGCACAAAATTCCCTGGTTTCCATGGCAACGTTTTAGAGATATTTAGCTCTATACTTATACTAGATTTGTGATTTTTGGTTATAATATTTTCAAAAACAAACAACATAGTGATGTACCCCAAGGTATTCTCTACGAATCATCTATACATATGTTCTACAAAATATTCGATTTTGACACCTTAAATAGATGATTTTTGAAGGTAGGTACTTTTGTAAAATTTTCACTTAAAAATCCATAACTCCCTGGTTCTTTGACCAAATCAAGCGATATTATAAGACACAACAAACAACTGTTCGACACATGACATATGTTGACTGCTTGCCCTTTGACCTTTGAACTAAAAAGTTATAGGAGGTAAAACTTTGCCATATATAAAGCTTTTTTTAAGCTAAATGAAAGCTTGAGTTGAAAGACGGTTCCCAATATGCTAAACACCAGTCATCACACTACAACCACCTGCAAACCGTTTTAAAATTGAAGGCTTGGTTACAAAGTTATGAAGCTCCAAACTCGGCTGCAAATCCATGTTTGAATCAAAATATCTCCGTAGAAAAGTTGGTAAGTCCCCAAACTAACCATGTGGGAGTAGGCCGAAACGTCCGGGCTACAACAAGTTTCCCGTGAAGATTGAAGGAGAACGCGTTTTTAATGGTGTTACACGTCACGGAAACTCGAGTAAGCGATACCCTAGGGTTTGGGGGTAAAATCAACAAAAAATTAATAACTCCGTTAATTTAAGGAGTAAAGCAACGAAACTTGGTGGACAGAGAGTACTAGAGCTGCCAATGCACACCGCATGGACAGTTTTTGATTTGCTATTTTCAAAATTTTTTTAAAAGACAAAACATTTCAACCTAAAAATCTCAAAAATTTTCCCCCTAACCTTTATCTCATATTTTGGTTGTATATCACTCTTGCTAGTGTCTAACCAGTGTATGAGTTTCAAAGCGATCGGATGATTTTTGACGAAGATGAAAATGGGTCATATTTTCAAAGTTTAAGGCCTTATAACTTCTTATTAAAAATGCTTTTTTGAAATCACTGATCATCTGCAGATAGCTGAGACGTGCCTTACTAAAATACTAGAAGATTGAAGGAATTGGATAAAAGCTTTAGAAGGTTCAGCAAGGTCAATCAAGGTGAAAATGAAAAAAGTGATTTTTTTGGAAGTTTGAGTGTTTATAGCAGGCGTAATTTTGCTTGGCGCAAGTGCGCTCTATTACAGTTCTATAGCATGTTGATAGGTCTCGCAACTCACTAGAGCGTTTGTCATTTGAATGCGTTGTTACAAAGTTATGGTGGTCCAAAATAGGCACCGGACTCAATTTCAAAAGAGTATATATCAATGGAAAGTGACTCAATCCCAAAACTAACTAGATGGGTGGATAGACGCTCGGCTGGGCTACAACAGTTAGTCCGACAGGATGGAAAACAGACGAATATTTAATGGTGTTACAAGTCACCAAAAGTTGAAAAAAACGACTTTCTGTAACTTTGTCAATATAAATGCAAACTCTACCAAACTTGACGTGCGTGTGGCGCATGACGACTAGACAACACGTACCAACTTTCGGACGTTTCCATAGAAACTCTGATTTTTTAGAATTTTTTTCCCTAAATCAGTCAGATTTCAACCGATTTTGCTCAAACTTAGTGTGCTGAAAGGGAAAATTAATACAACCAACATACCTGGAACAATTTGAGGTCAAAGTACGCAAACAGACGTTAGCTTATAAAACGTCGAAGAAAATAGATATGGAAAAACCGATTACACATTATTGTTGCCCGGATTTTTCTGAGTTCAAAAATACCTAATTTGCATATATTGCGCAATATATTTCTTTGTTTTCTAAAATCGCCAAATAAAGGTATTGTAAAAAAAAATCCTTCAGGGATACTGTTAGTCATGCTAAAAGAATGCCGCTGACCAAATTTGAGCCGATTTGGTTGAATTTAAGGGGTCGAAAAAATGGCCTAAAATATGGAACATAGTACCAACTTTGGGTGGTTACCAAGGCCAGAATTCTCAAGATATTCAAACGCTATTCTAGTAAAATAAAGTTCATTCTATTGCTGTTGATTTGCCGTATAGCTGAAGCTCACAGCTATTTTTCCTACAAATCTATGATTTTTTTTAAAAAGTCAAATTTTTTTTTTGAAAAAATAATAACTCCTTCAAAACAGGTCAAAGGTCAAAGTGCAATACACCGTTGAATAGATCTTGACAAGCACTTTCATATATCGTTTACCGCTTGTTAATAGCTTGTCGCGTTCAAAACTTATTAGCGACACAATATTTCAGTAAAAACCCCTGAAAATTGAAACCTTCATAAAAAAAGGTCAAAGGTCAAATCTCAAAACAAACAACATGGTTGTAATGTACTCGACCTAATGAATCCAACGATACCTCATTTGTCCAGATCGAACAAGAATTAAGAAATATTCTATCTTTATAGTTAATCTCATATTTAGGTCCCCTATGTGGTACAAGAGAAGTATGGGGTATGAAGGGTGAAGTCAGATTCGCCGGTCAAAGGGTCAGGGTTAAGACCTGGGGAGCGAGGTTAAGCAACTACTCTTCGAGTACTACCCTTTGACTATGATAGATCTTTCACACCCCCCCAGGGGCCGGGGGGGCACGCCTTAAAGGTCGGAGGTGGAAAAACGACTGTTTTTAGAATCTTAGCCAAATCCAGGGGGTGCATGTACCGAACTGCCCCCCGGATATGTTGTAGACCGAATGTAGCCCGTTCATATGACACCTCCCGCATGTCAATGCGACCAGGACTTCTGGGTTAGATTAACCCCTGAACTCCAGGATAATTTGGTGGAATTCGACCGATTCTGATAGTTAGGGTTAGGGTTAGGGTTAGGGTTAGGGTTAGGGTTAGGGTTAGGGTTAGGGTTAGGGTTAGGGTTAGGGTTAGGGTTAGGGTTAGGGTTAGGGTTAGGGTTAGGGTTAGGGTTAGGGTTAGGGTTAGGGTTAGGGTTAGGGTTAGGGTTAGGGTTAGGGTTAGGGTTAGGGTTAGGGTTAGGGTTAGGGTTAGGGTTAGGGTTAGGGTTAGGGTTAGGGTTAGGGTTAGGGTTAGGGTTAGGGTTAGGGTTAGGGTTAGGGTTAGGGTTAGGGCTATCATCCCGGTGGAATTTGACCGAAATTAGGTGGAATTTGACCGAATTTTCGGTCAAATTCCACCAAGATAGTGGAATTTGACCGGGATGGTGGAATTTGACCGAAAGTGGTGGAATTTGACCGTTTTTGGTGGAATTCGACCGACAAAATATGGAATTTGACCGTTTTTTGGTGGAATTTGACTGTGGGCCGAGGTGGAGATCGACCGCCGAAATTTTTTCTAAGTGCCACTGGGCACTTAGTCTCTGGCGATGTTTAAGCATGAGATTAAGGGTAAGGGGGGTTTCGACGTGGGTTTAAGCCTCGGGTTAAGGGTCAGGGGGGGCTGCAACACGTGTTTAAGCATAGGGTTAAGGGTTCTGGGGCCCTTTACTTGGGTTTAAGCATGGGATTAAGGGTTCTGGGGCCCTTAACTCGGGTTTAAGCATGGGGTTAAGTGTTCTGGGGCCCTTAAGTCGGGTTTAAGCATGGGATTAAGGGTTCTAGGGCCCTTAACTCGGGTTTAAGCATAGGGTGAAGGGTTCTGGGGCCCTTTACTTGGGTTTAAGCATGGGTTGAAGGGTTCTGGGGCCCTTAACTCGGGTTTAAGCATGGGGTTAAGGGTTCTGGGGCCCTTAAGTCGGGTTTAAGCATGGGGTTAAGGGTTCTGGGGCCCTTAACTCGGGTTTAAGCATGGGGTTAAGGGTTCTGGGGCCCTTAACTCGGGTTTAAAGCTTAGTTGAAGGGTGTAGGGTGCTTCTATCTCAAGTTTGAGGCAATCTGATCGACTTTAGCGAAGTTTACGCTCGCGAAAAAACTTTTTTATGCGTTGAGGTATGGAGAAATCATTGCATATGTGGCTTACCCCCGACATTATGGCGTCGTATACGAAGTTTGGGGTTAAGGGCACTTTCCTAACTCATGGTTTAAGGGTAAGGGTGCACTTAACTCAGGTTTGAGGCTTCCTTGAAGGGTAAGGGTGTCCTTTACTTAGGTTCCTGACTTGATTCAAGAGTTCTGGTGCACTTATCTCGTGTTTAAGCATGGGGTTAAGGGTTCTGGGACCCTTAACCACGGTTTAAGCATGGGGTTAAGGGTTCTGGGGCCCTCAACTCGGGTTTAAGGCTTAGTTGAAGAGTGTAGGGTGCTTCTATCTCAAGTTTGAGGCAATCTGATCAACTCTAGCAAAGTCTACGCTCGCGAAAAAACTTTTTTATGCGTTGAGGTATGGAGAAATCATTGCATATGTGGCTTACCCCCGACATTTTCGCGTCGTATACGAAGTTTGGGGTTAAGGGTACTTTCCTAACTCAGGTTTAACGATTTTGTGCCAAGTTTGAGGCATTCTGACCAATATTCGCGAAGTTCACGCTCGCGAAAAAACTTTTTTATGCGTTGAGGTATGGAGAAATCATTGCATATGTGGCTTACCCCCGACATTATGGCGTCGTATACAAGATAAGGGGGTAAGGGGGTAAGGGTTAATGGGTCAGTTTAGGGAATCAAGCAACCAAACTTGGTAGGGACAGAGCCTGATAGGTGCTGATGATGGCTATGTGCTCAATCTGTCACTTGTTCAAGACTGGAGGCTGTCCTTTAGTCTTAAAATTACGGTATATGTACCCAAAAATTGAGGTTTTCAGCTAGATTTGAAATCTCACTGGTTGCCATAGCAACACCCCACAACCATGAATGACACGTCAAAATCATTGTCAGCTATTGGGCTATCACCTCCTGCAGTTTGGTCTCGATCGCAGTTAATGCAACGGAGTTATAGTGATTCTTGGAGACCCACTATTTGGGTATCTTGACTGGGCACCCCCCTATTTTTCACGAATGCACGTAGGTTTGAAGCTCTGTATCGTGCCAAAAAAGATGTCTAGGACCATCAATCTACACAAAAGTAAAGAGCCGCAATAGCAGATAGCAAATTTATAAGATAAGAGCCTGTACTTGAATATTTCAGGGAGAACAAGACGTTCAAAATCCAAAAAACTGACCCCCCAGGAGAATGGGGTCATTTTGCATACAATTTTGGCCCTTCCAAGAATCGCTGTATCTTTGTGGAATTGCTTTCAAACTCAATCAAACTATCAGAGCTGACAGCCCAATAGCTGACAAAAGTTTTGGCGTGTCAAGTGTTGGTTTCCATGGTAACCCTAGTGAGATATTCTACCTTGCGTTCAGTCAATTTTTGTCATATTTTGTTACATTTTTTTTTAAAACAAACAAAACAGTAAGATTCCTCAAGGCCTCTGCAACAAATCACTAATACATTTGTTTTACAAAATATCCTGTTGTGACACCTTAAGTAGTGCATATTCTAAGGTAAGTGGAGAATTTCTCTATATAGTTGTGTTTGGGGCTGGTGCAAAAAATGTTCCTGTCCATCAATCACCATCATACTTGCAAACCTGATAGCAGGGATAATGTGCTTCACAACAATGTGTCAAGATTTGGTATCCATGGTAACCGTGATAAGATATAATGCCTTGAACTTGGCCAACATTGATAGATTTGGGTGCAAATTTTTTTAAAAACCAACTACACAGGATGATACCTCAATGCCTCTGCAACAAATCCCAAATACATGTGTTCTACAAAAAATTCTATTGTGACACCTTAAATAGCCAATAAACCAAGGTAGGTGGTGTGTTACCGGTCATAACTCGGACAGTTTAAGGATACAAAAGACCAAACTTGGTAGGCTCAGAGCCAAGTAGGTGCTAATGATGCCTATGTGCTCAATTGGTCCCTTACTTGAACGTGGAGGCTGCCTTGTAGCCGCAAGATTACTGTATATGTACCCAAGAATGGAGATTCTAAGGTAGATTTGAAAATTCACAGGTTGCCATAGCAACACCCCACAACCATGACTGACACGCCAAAATCGTTGTTAGCTATTCATCTATCACCACCTGGAGTTTGATTCAGATCGAAGTTAATGCAATCGAGTTATGGCGATTCTTGGAGACCCATTTAATGTGTATATTGACTGGAAATTTCATGAAAAAGCATATAATTTATGACCCTCCAAGAATCGATGTATCTTTGTCGCATTATATCTGAACTTAACCAAAGTACTAGAGGTGATAGCCCAATAGTTGAGAAGAGTTTTGGCGTGTCATGCAGTGTTCTGAAGTGTTGCTATGGTAACCAGTGAATTTTCAAAGTAAGTGAAGATCTACCAAAAAATACGGTTTCGGCTGAGTTTGAGCCTTCACAGGTTGCCATAGCAACACCCAACAACCATGACGGACTCGCCAAAATCGTTGTTAGCTATTCATCTATCACCTCCTGGTGTTTGATTTAGATCGAAGGTAATGCAACCGAGTTATGGCGATTCTTGGAGACCCACTTTATGGGTATATTGACTGGAAATTTCATGAAAAAGCATACCATATATGACCCTCAAAGAATCGATGTATCTTCGTCGCATTATATCGAAACTTAACCAAACCACCAGAGGTGATAGCCCAATAGTTGACAAGAGTTTTGGCGTGTCATTTACTGTTGTGGAGTGTTGCTATGGTGACCACTGAATTTTCAAAGTAGGGGTAAATGTACCAAAAATTAAGGTTTTTGGGTAAGTTTGAGCATTCACAGGTTACCATAGCAACACCCCATAACCATGAGTGACACGCCAAAATCGTTGCCAGCTATTCATCTATCACCTTCTGGAGTTTGATATAGATCGAAGGTAATGCAACCGAGTTATGGCGATTCTTGGAGACCCAGTTTATGGGTATATTGACTGGAAATTTCATGAAAAAGCATACCATTTATGACCCTCCAAGAATCGATGTATCTTCGTCGCATTATATCGAAACTTAACCAAACCACCAGAAGTGATAGCCCAATAGTGGACAAAAGTTTTGACGTGTCAAGTGTCGGTTTCCATGGTAACCCTGGTGAGATATCTTACCTTGCGTTCAGTCAATTTTTGTCATATTTTGTTTCATTTTTTTTAAAAAACAAACAAAACCGTAAGATTCCTCAAGGCCTCTGCAACAAATCACCAATACATTTGTTCTACAAAATATCCTGTTGTGACACCTTAAGTAGTGCATATTCTAAGGTAAGTGGTGAATTTCTCTATATAGTTGTGTTTGGGGCTGGTGCATAAAATGTTCCTGTCCATCAATCACCATCATACTTGCAAACCTGATAGCAGAGATAATGTGCTTTACATCAATGTGTCAAGATTTGGTATCCATGGTAACCGTGATAAGATATAATGCCTTGAACTTGGCCAACATTGATAGATTTGGGTGCAAATTTTTTAAAAACCAACTACACAGGATGATACCTCAATGCCTCTGCAACAAATCCCATATACATGTGTTCTACAAAAAATTCTATTGTGACACCTTAAATAGCCAATAAACCAAGGTAGGTGGTGTCTTACCGGTCATAACTCGGACAGTTTAAGGATACAAAGAACCAAACTTGGTAGGCTCAGAGCCAAGTAGGTGCTAATGATGCCTATGTGCATCATTGGTCCCTTACTTAAACGTGGAGGTTGCCTTGTAGCCGCAAGATTACTGTATATGTACCCAAGAGTGGAGATTCTAAGGTAGATTTGAAAATTCACAGGTTGCCATAGCAACACCCCACAACCATGACTGACACGCCAAAATCGTTGTCAGCTATTCGTCTATCACCTCCTGGTGTTTGATTCAGATCGAAGGTAATGCAACCGAGTTATGGCGATTCTTGGAGACCCATTTAATGGGTATATTGACTGGAAATTTCATGAAAAAGCATACCATTTATGACCCTCCAAGAATCGATGTATCTTCGTCGCATTATATCGAAACTTAACCAAACCACCAGAGGTGATAGCCCAATAGTTGAGAAGAGTTTTAGCGTGTCATTCACTGTTCTGAAGTGTTGCTATCGTAACCGGTGAATTTTCAAAGTAAGTGAAGATCTACCAAAAAATACGGTTTCGGCTGAGTTTGAGTTTTCACAGGTTGCCATAGCAACACTCCACAACCATAACTGACACAACAAAATCGTTGTCAGCTATTCGTCTATCACCTCCTGGAGTTTAATCCAGATCGAAGGTAATGCAACCGAGTTATGGCGATTCTTGGAGACCCACTTTATGGGTATATTGACTGGAAATTTCATGAAAAAGCATACCATTTATGACCCTCCAAGAATCGATGTATCTTCGTCGCATTATATCGAAACTTAACCAAACCACCAGAGGTGATAGCCCAATAGTTGAGAAGAGTTTTGGCGTGTCATTTACTGTTGTGGAGTGTTGCTATGGTGACCACTGATTTTTCAAAGTAGGAGTAAATGTACCAAAAATTAAGGTTTTTGGGTAAGTTTGAGCCTTCACAGGTTGCCATAGCAACACCTCACAACCATGACTGACACGACCAAATTGTTGTCAGCTATTCATCTACCACCTCCTGGAGGTTGATCTAGATCGAAGCTAATGCAACCGAGTTATGGCGATTCTTGGAGACCCATTTAATGGGTATATTGACTGGAAATTTCATGAAAAAGCATACCATTTATGACCCTCCAAGAATCGATGTATCTTCGTCGCATTATATCGAAACTTAACCAAACCACCAGAGGTGATAGCCCAATAGTTGAGAAGAGTTTTGGCGTGTCATTTACTGTTGTGGAGTGTTGCTATGGTGACCACTGATTTTTCAAAGTAGGAGTAAATGTACCAAAAATTAAGGTTTTTGGGTAAGTTTGAGCCTTCACAGGTTGCCATAGCAACACCTCACAACCATGACGGACACGACAAAATTGTTGTCAGCTATTCATCTACCACCTCCTGGAGGTTGATCTAGATCGAAGCTAATGCAACCGAGTTATGGCGATTCTTGGAGACCCATTTAATGGGTATATTGACTGGAAATTTCATGAAAAAGCATACCATTTATGACCCTCCAAGAATCGATGTATCTTCGTCGCATTATATCGAAACTTAACCAAACCACCAGAGGTGATAGCCCAATAGTTGAGAAGAGTTTTGGCGTGTCATTCACTGTTGTGGAGTGTTGCCATGGTAACCAGTGAATTTTCAAAGTAAGTGAAGATATACCAAAAAAATACGGTTTTGGCTGAGTTTGAGCCTTCACTGGTTGCCATAACAACACTCCACAACCATGAATGACATTTTGAAATCGTTGTCAGCTATTCAGCTATCACTTCCTGCAGTTTGGTCTAGATCGCATATAATGCGACGGAGTTATGGCGATTCTTGGAGACCCACTTTATGGGTATATTGACTGGAAATTTTATGAAAAATCATACTATTTTTGACCTTCCAAGAATCGCTGTATCTTAGTTGGATTAAATACAAACTTAACCAAACTACTAGAGGTGATAGCCCAATAGTTGAGAAGAGTTTTAACGTGTCATTCACTGTTGTGGAGTGTTGCTATGGTGACCACTGAATTTTCAAATTTTGGGTGTCGGACTAGGCACCTCACTAAAATTTCCCTAAAAATCATACTATTTATGGGTCTACAAGAATCGCTGTATCTTAGTTGATTTAAATACAAACTTAATCGAACTATCAGGGTTGATAGCCCAATAAATGGAAACGATTTTGACGTGTCAATTTTTGGTTTCCATGGTAACCCGGCTGAGCTATTTTACCTTGAATTAAGCCAATGTTTGTCATATTTAGTTGACATCTTTTCAAAAACAAATGAAACAGTGAGGTACCTCAAGGTCTCTGCAACAAATCACCAATACATCTGTTCTACAAAATATCCTGTTGTGACACCTTAAGTAGTGGATATTTCAAGGTTGGTGGTAGTTTTCCCTATAGAGGGGTGTTTAGGGTTGGTGGAAAAAATGTTGCCCTGCATCAATCACCACCATACTTACACAGCGTGTACACGAGATAACGGCCTACATGACAAGGTGCAAATTGTTGGTATCCATGGTAACCCTGCTGAGATGTGCTACCTTAAACTTAGCCAAAGTATGTGATTTTAAAAATAATTTTTTTCAAAATCTAACAACACAGTGCAATAGTTCAAGACCTGTGCAACAAATCACTAGTACATTTGTTCTACAAAGTATCGTGTTGGGGCACCTTAAATAAAGGTTATTCCAAGGTATGTGGTGAGTTACTAGATATAACTCGCTGTATCTTCGTCGCACCAACTTCGATCTACACCAAACTAACAGGGTAGATAGCCCGGCATAAGATAATGATGCTTGCACAAAATTCCCTGGTTTCCATGGCAACGTTATAGAGATATTTAGCTCTAAACTTATACTAGATTTTTGATTTTTGGTTACAATATTTTCAAAAACAAACAACATAGTGATGTACCCCAAGGAGTTCTCTACGAATCACCTATACATATGTTCTACAAAATATTCGATTTTGTCACCTTAAATAGATGATTTTTGAAGGTAGGTACTTTTGTAAAATTTTCACTTAAAAATCCATAACTCCCTGGTTCTTTGACCAAATCAAGCGATATTATAGGACACAACAAACAGCTGTTCGACACATAACATATGTTGATTGCTTGCCCTTTGACGTTTGAACAAAAAAGTTATAGGAGGGACAACTTTGCCATTTTTAAAGCTTTTTTTAAGCAAAATGAAGGCTTGAGTTGAAAGACGGTTTCCAATATGCTAAACACCAGTTATCACACTACAACCACTTGCAATCTGTTTTCCAATTAAAGGCTTGGTTACAAAGGTATGAGGCTCCAAACTCGGCTGCAAACCCATGTTTGGATCAAAATATCTCCGTAGAAAAGTTGGTAAGTCCCCAAACTAACCATGTGGGAGTAGGCCGAAACGTCCGGGCTACAAAAAGTTTCCCGTGAAGATTGAAGGAGAACGCGTTTTTAATGGTGTTACACGTCACGGAAACTCGAGTAAGCAATACCCTAGGGTTTGGGGGTAAAAACTACAAAAAAATTAATAACTCCGTTAATTTAAGGAGTAAAGCAACGAAACTTGGTGGACAGAGAGTACTAGAGCTGCCAATGCACACCGCATCGACAGTTTTTGATTTGCTATTTTCAAGATTTTTTTAAAAGACAAAACATTTCAACCTAAAAATCTCAAAATTTTTTCCCATAACATTTATCTCATATTTTGGTTGTATATCACTCTTGCTAGTGTCTAACCAGTGTATGAGTTTCAAAGCGATTGGATGATTTTTGACGAAGATGAAAATGGGTCATTTTTTCAAAGTTTAAGGCCTTATAACTTCTTGTTAAAAATGTTTTTTTGAAATCACTGATCATTTGCAAATAGCTGAGACGTGCCTTACTAACATACTAAAAGATTAAAGGAATTAAATAAAAGCTCTAGAAGGTTCAGCAAGGTAAATCAAGGTGAAAATGAAAAAAGTGATTTTTTTGGAAGTTTGAGCGTTTGTAGCAGACGTACTTTTGCTTGGCGCAAGTGCGCTCTATTACAGTTCTATAGTATGTTGATAGGTCTCGCAACTCACCAAAGCGTTTGTCATTTGAATGCGTGGTTACAAAGTTATGGTGGTCCAAAGTAGGCACCGGACTCAATTTCAAAAGAGTATATATCAGTGCAAAGTGACTCAATCCCAAAACTAACTAGATGGGTGGATAGACGCTCGGCTGGGCTACAACAGTTAGTCCGACAGGATGGAAAACAGACGAATATTTAATGGTGTTACAAGTCGCCAAAAGTTGAAAAAAACGACTTTCTGTAACTTTGTCAATATAAATGCAAATTCTATCAAACTTAGTGTGCGTGTGGCGCATAACGACTAGACAACACGTACCAACTTTCGGACGTTTCCATAGAAACGCTGATTTTTTAGAATTTTTTTCCCTAAATCAGTCAAATTTCAACCGATTTCGCTCAAACTTACTGTGCTGAAAGGGAAAATTAACAGAACCAACATCCCTGGAACAATTTGAGGTCAAAGTAAGCAAACAGACGTTAGCTTATAAAACGTCAAGGAAAATAGATATGGAAAAACCGATTACACATTATTGTTGCCCGGATTTTTCTGAGTTCAAAAATACCTCATTTGCATATATTGCGCAATACTTTTTTTTATTTTCTAAAATCGCCAAAAAAAAATATTTTAAAAAATCCTTCAAGGACATTGTTAGTCATGCTAAAAGAATGCCGCTGACCAAATTTGAGCCGATTTGGTTGAATTTAAGGGGTCGAAAAAATGGCCTAAAATATGGAACATGGTACCAACTTTGGGTGGTTA